>NW_006408589.1:652261-680447 GCF_000296735.1 Chrysochloris asiatica
GCCAGGTGGCATCATTGATGGCATCAAGTGTGGCAGCAGCAGTGAGGTTGGCCCAGGATCGGACATTGTTTCGTTCTGCTGTGCATGGGGTTGCTATGAGTTGATTCTGACTCGATGGCACCTGACAACAACAACAACAACAACAACAAGAAGTAATTTAGACCATCTACCTTGAAATTTCTGTGTGTGTGTTCAGGGTGTCTCAATCTGGAATATGGCATTTGTGGTCTTCATGCTTCAACTGGAACTGTGATAAGAAGGATCCTATTTTAATAACCTAATCCACCACCTTTCTGACAGTTTATCTGTTAGGCTTGTGTGGGACCAGGCAGTGTTTTGTTCTGTTATGCATAGGGTCGCTATGAGTCAGTACTGACTTGATGGTGCCTAACAACAACAACAATCCCCGCCTCCCTCCACTCTTCTACCAGTTTATCCTACTGTAGTGACTTGTGTGTTGCTGTGATGCTGGAAGCTATGCCACAAGTATTTTAAATACCAGCAGGGTCACCCATGTTGAACAAGTTGTAGTGAAGCTTCCAGATTAAGACAGAATGAGAAAAAGAGGAGGTGAGCGACTTCTGAATGGTTAGTCACTGAAAACCATGTGAATAGTCCTAGAACATTGTCAGATATAGTCCTGGAAGATAAGCTCCTCAGGTTGGAAGGCATTCAAAATATGACTGGGAAAGAGTTGCCTTCTCAAAGTAGAATTGACCTTAGTCATGTGAATGGACCAAAGCTTTCTGGACCTTCATTTGCTGATGTAGTACAACTCAAAATGGAAAGAAACAGCTGCAAATGCTGTAATGCAATCTCCAGGATAATTTCTATCACCAAGGCCACATTTTACAACTACTTATAGTTTTCTTTTTGTTTCCAACTTTGCATTCCAATTACTAATAATTATCATTGCATCTTGATTACATGTTTGATCAATTTCAGACTGAAAAAGTTGTTGGACTTCTTCAGTGTCACCATCACTGGCTTTAGTGGTTGGTGGGTAAATATGAGTAATGGCATATAGATATTATCCTATCACCGTACTGTATTTCAAGGTAGATCTTGAAATGCTCTTTTTGAAGATGAATGTGATGCCATTTCTCTTTAATTTGCTATTCTTGGAACAGTAAACCATAGGATTGTCTGATTCAAAATAGCTGATACCAGTCCATTTCCATTCGCCAATGCATAGGATATTAATCTTTATGTGTTCTATGTAATATTTGACAACTTCCAATTTTCCTAGATTCATGCTTTATTCTTTTCCATGTTCCAATTATTAATGGATATTTGCAGCTGTTTCCATTTTGAGTTGTACCACATCAGCAAAATGAATTTCGAAAGCTTTGCTCCATTCATATTGGTAAGATCAACTGTTCTTTGAGGAGACTGCTTTTCCCCAGTTCTATTTTGAGTGTCTTCCAACCGGAGGGGCTCCTCTTCTGGCATTATATCTTACAATGTTCTGCTGCTGTGCATAAGGTTTTTAGTGGCTAGTAATTTAGGAGTAGTCAACATCTTCTATTCCTTAGTCTGTCTTAGTCTGGAAGCTCCATTGTAACCTGATCATTTGAGTGACCCTGCTGGCATTTAAATACTGGTGGCATAGCTTGCTACATCATCACAACACATAAGTCACCACACTATGATAAACAGATGAGTGGTAGAAAAATTAATATAGTGATTGAAATTCAACAAAATAAGTCAAAGGAAATAAACATTAAACACCATTTATTACAATTTGAATAAAAACATAAAACCAAAATGTTTATAAAAAAAGATACCCATTATCATTCTAATGTAAATTATTAGATGATAATGGCTCTGCTACTTTCTGGAATATCAGTCCTCTTTCCTTAGGACATTCATGTAGCTGGTCTACTTGGTATCCATATCTTCCTGCTGGGGTTGTCTCTCTTGAGTTGAGCTTTCAGGGAAACCACTTCTGACTGTAGGTTCTAGGCTGATTTATGCCCCCACCCACTTGAATGAGTGAGCATATTCAAGACTTAAGGAGTCCTGGTGTAGTGCTGTTGGATAAGAACTGTACCGCAAGGTCAGTTTGAACTGCAAGTTCAGTGGTTCAAACTCACCAGCTGCTCCTTGGAAACCTACAGAATCATTATGAGTTGGAACTGACTCTATTGGCACTTCACAACAACAACAATTTCCCAGTGTAGAGAGCCACTACTTCAGAGAGTTCCACCAATATCTCCTCAGGCTGTGTTCAGGCAGTCAGTGAGGGATGTTGAAGAGGAGTTACAGATACTGAATGCTAAAGAAGGACTTCAGAGAGGCTCCACCTGATATGGGAGAAGAACTGAAGTAGGGAAAGGAAAGGATGAGGGATTATCATCAGAACCAACAATGGTGAGTAAAATTCAGGCACACAGTTGGCATTATGCCCCCAAAGATACTGATATGTCAGTAAAAATAGCACAATTCAGCAGAGCAGAAGAATATGAAAATTACTATTGCAATTACTAACTGCACTATTACCTCTGAAAGGCAATGATTTGTAATATTCGGCATGTTCAACCCTAGGGACTTACTTGGCTTAGTATAGGACCATGGAATGTCATCTGACATTAACAAGTAATATCAAAGAAGTTTTCATGATATATAAAAAATGCTCACTATACAATGTTAAGCAAAAAACAAAAGTCAGATGAAAAACCGTATAAAACACACTCTAACAAAAAAAGATACTGGCAAAGACTAGAAGAAGGATACTAAATGTTAACTATGAGGAATAAAAAGGAGAACATAGAACTGAGTTCCAGACAGAACCCCTGCCCAAGAAGCAGTTCTATTTCAGGCAGTGGACACACTGTGTCCATGTTTCTGAATCATACCATGAGCTACCAGGGAGGTATTTCTGTTTCTCTGTTCCAGAGAAGACAATCAGAGACCTAAATTGCCCTCCCCAACCATTTCCAAGCATGTCAAGCACCATTTGTTCATGAACTCAAGGATAATTCAACTTTTTGCTTTGATTTGTGTAGGTTGAGTCTGAAGGTGGAACTTATCTCATAATACATTTCTGTCCCTGATTCCCTTTGTTCTAAGAATGCAGCTTTTCAGACAAATGAACTCATCTAACAAAAAACATGTTCAGTTAACTTCTGATCATTTAACACGACTATGTAGGCAATTTTACATTCTTGACTCCTACTCAGACAAGTGTCACATGCATCTGTCCCCAGAAATGCCCTAGAAATTGATTACATCATTGTGGTGAAGAAGTTGTCTGTCTGACTTTGGCCACTAGAGAAATATATGATATGAAAATTAGGTCATAGACATACATTGGGGAGGCTTTCATGTCTCCTTGGCTTTATGGATTGTAAACTCTCTAAGGTCTCCCTTTTACTACCCTCTCTTTGCAAAAATGCTAAGCATGGTGCTTGATACCTGTTATGAATTGAGTTGTGTCTCCCACCCAAAATATGTACTGAATTCCTACTGAATTCCTGGCTCCTGTTCCATGGATGTGATATTATTTGGTAAGATTGGCAGTTCAAACCTAGCAGCTGCTCTTAGAAAACCCTATACAGTCTCCCTGTGAACCAGAGCTGACTCAATGGCACACAACAACATATGACAAGTAAATGAAGAATTGTAGAATCTAGTTAGTCCACTGTAAAATTCTCTTGACTTTTCTGCATATTAAAAATTTTTTATAATAAAATGTTGGGGGGAAAGTAAAAAGAACTGTGCACATCTAAAAATGAACTAACATAGTGCTTGCCAGTTCATACACAGGGCATTGCCGAGTTCAATGACTTGTAAACTGCTGTTGTTATTAATACAAATTAGTTAAACCTTGTGGGCGAATCCAAGTAAGGAATAAGACCTCATTTTTCTGGTAGAAACTGAGGCAAAACTTCCAGCACAAGGAGGAACTGCTATAACAAAAACAAGGTGCAGGCAGGAGGCTGTGGGATTTTGGAGGACAGAAGGACCACATCTATTAACAGGAATGGTGCATAGCATCTCAAGAGGTGGATTTTGACATGGGCCTTAAAGGGCAAGGAGCCATTCAAAGTGGCATAAAAGGAATTGGATTTTGTGTACTGGTCAAATTAACTGGTGTTCACTCTTCAGCTTGCAATGAGTGTTGTTGTTAAGTGTTGTCAAGTCAGATCCAACTCATAGCAACCCTGTATGGAGTTTCCGAGGAGCAGCTGGTGGGTTTGAACTGCCAACCTTGTGGCTCAAACTGTCCTTGCGGTCCAGCACTTATCCTACAGCACCACAGCAGGACTCCTTGTAATGATTGTTGTTGTTGTTAAGTGCCATTGAGTTGTTTCTGACCCATAGCAGCCCTGTATAAGGCTTCTGAGGAGCAGCTGGTGAACTTGAACTGCCGACCTTGCAGGTCGAATGACTGCAGTCCAGAGCATTAACCCACAGCACCACACCAGGAATCCTTGTAATGATTAGGACTTTTTCATACACAATTTGTTGAGGTTTTAACCACGTTTTCACAAATTGAATAGCAGATGTCACGTTTCATCTCTCCTGGTAGCTGAACTGAGTGGCATTCAGTTTACTAGCCCCATCTTATGCCACAACATTCTTTTTTAATCTTTTGCTCAGAGTGGAAAATCAAGTGTTTAGAAAATTTCTTTATTTCTGGGTTCAGTCCTGGAACAAAAACCTGTTTCTTATTAGGATTACATGTTGTTGTTGTTATTAAGTCAGTTACAACTCCTAGTGACCCTGTATAAGGTTTCCAGAGTGACTGGTGGGTTTGAACCACCAACCTTGAAGTTAGCAGTCCAGAGTCTGTCTTACAGTGCCACACCAGGATTGTCTGGTGTCTAGCATATAATCACCCAGGATGGTGCTATGAATTCACAGGCCTTCTGGGAGACCATGATGGCACTCAAAGGGGTAGCTTTCCTATGCTTTTGGCCCTCTAAACAGAGAGATATGGTGTGATCTAATCAAGAAGTTTCTGTATGCAAATGAATGGTTTTCTCCAAGGGACTTGTCCATAAATGGGATATTTTTATTTCTTGTAACTGATGCCATATACATATATATATTTTCTTCTGGGAAATCTAGGGAGAAGAAACTTCTAAGTGCAGCTTAAAATTCAAGACAGCCTATAACACAGAGAAGACTGGAATCTAAATCTTTCCTGGTCAGGATATAACTGTGGTTACATTTGACAACTTGCATGATTTTCTGTTCTGTGCCAGGAACATGGAGATGACTCAGGAGCTCACAGGTTAGTTGGAGAGACGCCAATGCACGCAGACAAATATTAGTTTACCATGTTCCAGGCAGTCACGAAGGATAAGCAGGGGTCTGGGATGCCTACAAGAAGGACAAGTAGAATAATGTTGTCTTGTTCTGGTTGATTAGTGCCGTTGAGTCAGTTTTGACTCATAGCAACCTTGTATAGGGTTTCCGAGGAGCGACTGGTAGATTTGAACAATTGACCTTGAAGTTCACACTGATCTTGCAGTCCAGTGCTTACCTTACAGTGTCACACCAGTACTCCAAAGTTGTCTTGGACATATCTAAATATTATGTTTCATATGAATCTAAGAAAGAATATTAAAATATATATATTTCCTTAGAAGATTGTGAACAGGGAAGGCTTTGTGCTTGTTGATTTTTCAAAATTAATTTGGGGTTTTCCTAATTTTGTTTGCAAGTAAAATGCTTCTTCTTTTTTTTTAAAAAAAAAACATTTTTATTGTGGTTTGGGTAAAAATTTGCAGAGCAAATGAATTTCCCATTCAGCAGTTTTTACACATCTTGTTTCGTGACAGAAGTGACCATTTCCTCAGTGTTGCTGCAAGCAGTTTTCACACTTCTCCTGGGTTCCCTGTTTCCATTTGCAATCTTTCCTGTCTCTTCCTGCTTTCTCAACATTGTTTTGGGGCAAATGTCTTGTATGGCTGGACTTCTGAGGGACATGTTAGTCATGGGCGTTATCGATCACTTTATGGGCCTGTCTAATCCTTCAAACCGGGAGCTAAAGCCATTCTGCCAAACAATAGACAGGCTTGTATTGTCCTGACTTTTAAGCAAACAATGTGAAAAATGTCCATTTAAAAATCCTAAGAAACTTTAAAAGAGATTTCACGGAGACTGTGTTGATAAAGAGAGTGGGAAAGCATTTACCACATGCTGATATTTACAGAAAGCATTTCATTTAATCCTTTCAACACCTCTGGGACATATTACTAGAGAGTAAAATTAGTTGTTTCCCCAAAATTCATGTAACCGAGCTGGAATTCAAACCCAAATCTTCAAAGCACATGCTCTTCAAACAGACCCTGGCTTCCCGTTTCTCCCATTTTATTTTGGGAGCAGTCCTGTTGTGGCGCTATGAGTTAATGCATTGGACTGCAAGGTTGGTTTGAACCACAAGGTCAGTGGTTCAAACTCACTAGCTGCTCCTTGGAAACTCTAGATCGGGTCGCTATGGGTCAGAATTGACTCAATGGCACTTAACTAACAAAAACAACAACATGGCAAAGAAGGACAATATCACCTTCCGAGGGGGAAATCTATCTGTCTTATGTAGCTGCAAGGGTGAAAGCTTTGGGGACTCAGGGGAGGAAATAGAGGGTCAGTGAATGGCTGCACCATTAGTTGAAAGCGCCTGTAGGCTAGCTGGGGGTCCAGAGTTCCATTGCACTTATATATATCAGCTCAATGTCTTTCAGAAGAGACCCAGTAAGCAATAATTAAAGAATTTTGGGATTAGCTAGAATGCAGACTTAGTCACCTTCTGGAATGGTTAGGCATGAAGGAAGAAACCCTGCTGGTACAATGGTTAAGCTCTCAGTGGCTAATTGATAGGTTGGAGGTTCAAATCCACCAGCCATTCAGAGGGAGAAGGGGGTGGCAGTGTGTATCCATAAATATTATCTCCCTGGAAACATTGGGGGCAGTTTGGCTCTGTCCTACATGTTGTTACAGGAACCAACGTGACTGCAACGGATTTGGTTTTTTGGTTTAGGCATGGAAGTGGGGTCTTGATATGTGGTGGTATTATAAACAAGGACCCTTGAAGGCTGAAATCCTGCTGTGTCATTTAGCTTTCCACCACAGATAGAGTGCCTAAAGCAGTTTTACCTACCTAGAAGAAGAGTGAAATTGAAACTGAAATACCAATTTGTTAATATCTGGGCAAGTATCTTTAGTGGTTTTCTGACAGAAGTGTCTCCAAATTCCTTCCTCCTTTCAAAATCTAAATGAAGAAGCAGCATGTTTATGTGGGCCTGCTAGGAGAGAGATCGAGATCTGGGACTTTAGGAGTCTACTTTCCCACCCAGTTCCACCCAGAGGAAGAAGGGGAAATAGGCTTGTCTGGACACGCAGAGTGAAGAGAAGACCTTGTGCTGTGTTTGTTGTGTACCTGGTTTCTGAGGCTCTAAATCTATACAGGAACAGAAAGTCTCCTCTTTCTCTTGAGGAAAAGCTGGTGAATTTTCAAACTATTTACTTTGCAGTTAGCAAAGTGAGGTGTAATCCACAACACCACCGGGGATCCTAATTGTTAGCAGCTGTCAAGTTGGCCCCAACTCATGGCAAGCCAATGATCAATGGAATGAAACACTGCCTGGTCCTGTACCATCCCCATGATCAGTTGCAGATCAGACTGTTGTGATCCATAGGATTTTCACTAACTGAATTAAAGGGGATGACCAGATCTTTCTTCTTAATGTATCTTAGTCTGAAAGTTTCACTGAAACTTGTCCAGCATCATGGTAACATGCAAGCCTTCAATGAAAGACTGGTGATGATGATGCATGATGTGCATTGACTGGGAATTGAACCGAGGTCTCCTGCACGGAAGGCAAGAATTCTATCACTGACCCACCACTGCCCCATTTTGCTGTCACCTCATTGACAATCTTATTGTGCCATTATAACATCTTGTAAAACACGAAGAGCATCTCTGTGGCACGAAGGATTTTCTGTTACTAACCAAAAAGTTGGTGGTTCACATTGCTAAATAATGGAAATAACTTGACTATTCTTCAGTGAAGGAGCACAGACAGAGAAAGAAATGAGTGGAAAAAAAGATTGTTCACACTTTTATTTCCGATGATTGGTCAGGTCTTTGCAAATCCGCAGCATCCTTCCCAAGATGACTGTGCCCTTCTCCCTTTAGTGTGCTTTTAACAGGTATGGAGGCCCCACCCTCCATACTCCGCAAAGGCTGAGGGCTATTTGCAGAGGTCCTGATGCAGAGGTTCTGATTCAGATGTCGGGTCTCTTAATTATCCCTCCCTTCAGATTTCTCTGCTGGTAGGCCCCCAAAACTATTTTTCCCTATGTTATATTAAATGTAAAGCTCCAGGACTGTCCCAGCAAAGCTTTTTTTCTGTTTTTTTTTTCTTTTTTTTTTTCTCTGCCTCGTCCAGGAGATTTTGTTCTTAAGATGTTCTGCCATTTCACAATTTTTTGGGTCTTCGATCATTTGTGTCTAATACATCAAATCTCTTCTTGAGGTGGTCTCTAAATTCAGGTGGGATATGTTCAAGGTTTTATTTTGACTCTCATGGACTTGTGTTAATTTTCTTCATCTTCAGCCTGAATTAGCATATGAGCAATTGATGGTCTGTTTTACAGTCTGCCCCTGGCCTTGTTTTGGCTGATAATGTGAAGCTTTTCCACCTTCTCTTCCCACATATTCCCACAAAGTCAATTTGATTTCTGTGTATTCTATCTGTGAGGTCCATGATAACAGTTACTCTTTGTGTTGCTCAGAAAAGATATTTGCAATTAATGTCATTAGTTTTGCAAAATTCAATCATGGAATCCCCAGCATTATTTCTATCACTACTGATCTGTCTTCTTAGTTTCCAACCTTTGAATTCCAATCACCATTAATTATTAATGTATCTTGACTGCATACTTGATCAATTTCAGACTGAAGAAATTGGTAGAATTGTTCAATTTCATCATCATTGGCTTTAGTGGTTGGTGCATAAATTTGACTAATAGTAATATTAACTGATCTTCCTTGTAGGTGTCTGGATACTATCCTGTCACAGACAGCATTGTATTTCAAGATAGATCTCGAAATTTCTTTCTGAGGATGAATGCTATGCTATTACTTTTTAGCTTGTCATTTCCAACGTAGTAACTCTGGTAGCGTGGTTATGAATCGGGCTGCTAACCGCAATGTCAGCAGTTTGAAACTACCAGCTGTTTCGCGGGAGAAAGATGAGGCTTTCTGCTCCCGTAAAGATTTACAGCCTCAGAAACCCTGTACAGGGTCACTATGAGTCGGAACTGACTCTAAGGCACATAACAACAACAACAAATCGTATGATTGTTAGATTAAAAATGGCTAAAACCCAGAGGGTCAGGGAAAAAGAGGAAGACCCCCAGCGAGATGGATTGGAAAAGTAGCAGCATCAGTGGGCTCAACCATAGCAACAATTGTGAGGCTGGCCCAGGACCAGGTAGTGTTTTGTTTTGTTTTGTTGTGTATAGGGTCGCTATGAGTCAGTACCAACTTGACGGCACCTAACAACAACAACAACAAATGCCTAGAATATTGATCTTTATGTGTTCTAATTCATTTTTGAAAATTTCCAATATTCCTAGATTCATATTTTATACACTCCATATCCCGATTAGTAATGGATGTTTACAGCTGTTCATCCTCATTTTGAGTTGTGTATTATGAATTGGGCTGCGAACCTTAAGGTCAGCAGTTTGAAACTACCAGCCGTTCCGCGGGAGAAAGATGAGGCTTTCTGCTCCTGTAAAGGTTGACAGCCTCGGAAACCCTGTACAGGGTCTCTATGACTCGGAACCGACTCCACAGCACATAACAACAATAACAACAACAATATTTATATATTCCATAAATGGAGTTCTGGTGTGGTGCTGTAGGATAAGTGCAAGGTAAATGGTTGGAACTTACCAGTTGCTCCTCGGAAACCCTATACAGGGTCACTATGAGTAGGAACTGATTTAACAACAACAACAACAAACATCCCGCAAATATATGAGTTTGAAAGAGGATATTTGCATATGGGTGACAACATGGAGGAAGACGGATAACTGCTGTTGCAAGGAGGGGATTGTGATCATTGAGATGAAACAAAGTGTATGATTTGTTGAATGTACAACTGAAGATCTTGTCTTTAAATGTTTACTCCAATCACAATTAAAAAAACAACAACACAAAAACAATGTTAGTGAAGAAAAACATGAAAGTCTTATGTATTCCCCTTTGAGAAGCCAGTGGACAGACAATTGAAACCTAAGCAGAAGCAGAAGGAAGGAGAAGTCACACAGCTAATAAATTGACTTCCCCTTAGTCTTTGCCTTTAATCTTACTGAGAAGACAGTCTTTGTCATTAAAAAAAAAAAAAAAAAATCATTGACCTAAGAATTTGCCTTGATAGATGTGCAGCTTTCCAGGATCTAGAGTAGGGCTCCACTTGTCCAGGTCTAAGGGGCACTGCTTGAAATTGCACTGACCAATATGGTAGCTAGCCATTAACCCACATGCTAAATAAATGATTCCAGCTTGAGGACTAAGGTGTGCCTGACCCAAGCCATGGTATTTTCAATAACTTCATTTGCATGCAAAAGTTGGACAGTGAATAAGGAAGATCATAGAAGAACTGATGCTTTTGAGTTATGGTGCTGGAGGAGAATATTGAATGTGCCATGGGCTGCCAAAAGAACTAACAGATCTGTGTTGGAAGAAGTGCAGCCAGAGTGCTCCTTGGAGGCCAGGATGGCCAAACTTCGTCTCTCATACTTTGGACATATTGTCAGGAGGAACCAGTCACTGGAGAAGGATAGCATGTTTGGTAAGGTGGAGGGTCAGAGAAATATAGGAAGACTCCCAGCGAGATGGATTGGCCAAGTGTCAGCATCAATGGGCTCAAGCGTGGCAACAATTGTGAGGTTGGCCCAGGATCAGGCAGTGTTTTACTGTGCTTTGCATAGGGTCGCTATGAGTTGGCACTGACTCAATGGCACCTAACAACAACAACAAATAAATGAGAATGAAATAAAATATAAAGACCAGTTTCTCCATTTCATTAGCCACCGTTTTAAGAGTTGTATGGTATAAATGGTTAATGTGCTAGGCTGTTAACTGAAGTTTGGAGGTTGTAGTCTATTTGGAGGCTCTTCAGAAGAAAGGCATGGTGATCTACTTTCAGAAAAAAAATCAGCCATTGAAAACCCTATGGAGTACAGTTCCACTCAGACACACATTGGGTCTCTATGAGTTGGTATCAAATTGGTAGCAACTAGTATAGCCATATGTGGCTTGTGGCTTCCATATTGGATGGTGCAGATAGAGTCTCTGCATTATCACAGAAGGTTCTACTGGACGTTGCTGGCCTTAAACATCCAGAGAAGTTGAATGACTTGCCCAAGGGCCCACAGGTAGATAAATCTAGGGCTGGAATTTGAAGTTGTCTGATTCTAAACCCTTTGCTCATTTTCCTTCTCTGACCTTGAAAAAATTAACTACCTCTTGCAACCTGTTTCAAAAGTTTTTTTTTAAAAAAGTAAAAATAAAACCCTCTGAGGATTTCTATGAGGATTAAACGAGGTTTTGTCTATAAAATGTGCACAACAGGGTAGATTGTTGGTTCGCGGTAAATTTTATTTCCCTGTGCAGCCTCAGCAGGGGCTGGAAAGGAAGCAGTAGAAGGATTAAGGATCTCTCTCTCCTTTAAATACTCAAAGTAAGAGAAAAATGGCTTTGATAATGGATGAAAGATACTTCCTGGTAAACATTTAAAATGATTATACACCTACATTGGAAAGACAACTCATTTTGATGTGAGATATTGAGATTAGTTGATTAAAATCCAAAGCCAGCATTTTTGTTTGAACGATAAAAATAATTTCACATGCAACTGGAAATTGCTTCTTTCTTCCTTTTTTTTTTTTTTTAAAGGTGTGAGGGGGTATATTCATTTTCTGATTATTTATAATTGAGAGACAAGGAAGAACCTATTAAACATTAAAGCTTCACACTTAATAACTGGATCTGTTTTCTTATAAATGCTACTTTCAAGATGAGAAAAAACATGTTTCTCAAAATGTGATTTCTTACTGAAAAAAAGGCAGGTACCTTTGGTTCATTGTGAGGAAGTTGGTCAGAATCTTCATCCCCTGCTCTGTGACCTTGAGGAAGTCTCCTCTTTTCTCTGGGTTCACGGTTCTTTTTGGGAAAAGCGGGTTTGATTGAACAGTTCTAGGGAACTTTCACCTCTGATGATCCTGGATTCTTTAAAGAACTAGAACAGAATTTAAAGCAATTATTTAAAACAACAACAACAACAACAACAATAAAAATAATTAGAAGCAGCTTTCTTTATCTTTGATGTTGTTTTTGGTTGTCATTGAGTTGGACCCTCACATACAGTAACCCATGCATAGCAGAATGAAATGGTGTCCTGTCCTTGTGATAGCCCCTTGTGGAAAGGACTGGGTTGTTGTTGTTAAGTGCCGTTGAGTCAGTTCTGACTCATAGTAACCCTATACAGGGTTTCCAAGGAGTAGATGGTAGGTTTGAACTTCTGACCTTGTCGTTCACAGTCCAACGCTTGATCCTACAGCACCACACCAGGAGCTCTTATTGGCTAATATTTGGAACTAGATGAATCTTTGATAGTCTCACTGCTATTCAGTGGATTCTGACTCATAGTTACCATTTAAGACAGAGCAGAACTGCCTCATAGGGTTTCTAGGGCAGTTGTCAGGAGGGACCAGTTGCTGGAGAAGGATATCATGTTTGGTAAGGTAGAGAGTCAGAGAAAAAGAGTGAGACCCCCAATGAGATGGATTGGCCAAGTGGCAGCATTGATGGACTCAAGCATGGCAATGGTAGTGAGGTTGGCCCAGGATCGGGCAGTGTTTCGTTCTGCTGTGCATGGGGTCTCTGTGAGTTGGTACCGACTCGATGTCACCTAACAACAACAACAAAAATATTTACAGAAACAGAATGTTGTATCTTTCTCTCTCAAAGCAGCTGGTGGGTTTAAACTGCTGACCTTATAGTTATCAGTTGAGCACTTAACCACTGCGCCATTAGGACTTTCTTTGATACTAGTGCTTAACATTTTTAAGAAATATCCCATCTATAGGGAAAGGTTTCTGTGCCATTGTTGATAAAGGTGGGAGGTACTTTTCTTTCTTTCTTTTTCATTACATCACTGTTGTTATTGGAGTGCCCTTGAGTTGGTGCCAACTCATAGCAAACCTGTATAGGGTTTCCAAGGAGTGACTGGTGAGTTTGAATCACCAATCTTGTGGCTCAAACTGACCTTGTGGTCCAGTGCTTATCTTGCTGTGCCACACCAGGATTCCATTACATTACTAAGGGTGAACATTTGAAGTAGTCATGTAATAGAATGTGCTCTTCTAGCTTAATAGAGAGTCCTGTGGGTTCTTCATTGAAGGGATTTTTTTTCTGATACAATGTTGAAGATATTCATTCATTCATTCACTGATTCAACAAGTATTTACTGAACCCCAGCAATGTATGCCAGGGAGTGTGCTAGACAATGAGAATGCAAGTAAGAAAAATAGGCAGAGCCCTGTTCCGGATCTTACACTTGAGTGTGGGAAGACATGGAAACAATTAGGTATGCAAAACGTCAGGTGACAATAAGTGCACTAATAAAAATAAACCAAGGTGATTAGACAAAGCACTCAAGTCCCTGGGTGGTGTAAATAACCAAGTACTTGACTGCTAACCAAATGGTTTGTTGGTTTGTGGTTTGAATCCACCCAGAGGTGCCTTGGAAGAAAGGCCTAGTTATCTACACTATGGAACACAGTTCTATTCTGACTCACATGGGGTCGCCATGAGTTGGAGTCAACTTGACAGCAATTGATTTAGTTTGGGAATTTTGATGGCTAAAACTTGGAGTCGTGATGTGGTGTTGTAGGATAAGCACTATACTACAAGGTCTGTTTGAACCACAAGGGCGACAGTTCAAACTCACCAGCTGTTCCTATGAAATGCTATACAGGGTCGCTATGAGTTGGAAACGTCTTGATGGCATTTACACAACAACAACAAAGGCTGATGGGACCAGGTGAGAGTAATATTTTAGATTGAGGATTAGGGAAAAGTATTTTGAAGAGATGACATTTGCACAGATCTCTGTATGCAGAGAGGGAAGAAATCTTGTGAATATCCAGTGCAAGAATGTTTTAGATACAGGCAATAGCAAAAGCAAAAGAAAAATCCTGAATTAGAAAAGATCTTCACAAGTTGGAATATCAGAAAGAAGGCTGAAGTTGCCAGAAGCAAGGGTGGAGAGTTGAGGATGTCAAAACAAGTAGAGGAGAAGGGTCTGAGGCCAGAGAGATGGCCAGGGACTGATGAGATCAGGGAACAAACCATGGCCTGTGATCCCAAACCCAGTCTGATGACTGTTTTATTTTTATTTTTGTTTTTAATTCTTTGCGAATTGAGTGAAGGTTTACAGAGAAGATGATCAGTTTTGCATTCCGCAATTCATACACTTCATTTCATTATAAACTTGCAGTCCTCTCAATGTAACATCATTTATCCCACTTCCTCCCTATCTTCCTGTTTCTATGCCTCCTTCTTTCCCAGTTCTTCCGAATATTGCTCTTATACTAATGTTGTCCCTTTGATCTTGAATGGTTGACCATTCTACTGTGTGTGTACCTCACTAGTATTGCTGTCCCCTCTATATATTGCCTGGCTGAAAATTGAGCCATTGGAGTGAGTTCAGTTCCAGGAATGAAGAATGACCAAGAGCCATAGTCTTAGAGTTCCACCACTCTTTTTCTGATCAGTAAGTCTGGTCTTTTTATGATCTTGAATTTTGTTCCACATTTTCTCCCTCTAGATCCAGGACCTTCTAATATGATCCCTTCCAGAGCAGTTGGTCACAATAGCCATGCACCATCTAGTTCTAGTCTCAGGGACATAGAAACTATTGTTCATAGTCCATTACTCCATTGGGCTAATTGTTTTCAAGTCTCTTCAAATTTCATCACTCTTCTTTCCTCCAGACAGGGAAGACAATAGCTGTACCTTATATGGTCACTCGAGTTTTTCAGACTCCAGCGTTGTTGTTGTTAGGTGCCATTGAGTCGGTACCAACATAGCGACCTTATGCACAGCAGAATGAAATACTGCCCCATCCTGGGCCAACTACTTTTGCCACGCTTGAGTCCATTGATGCTGCCACTTGGCCAATCCATATCGTTGGGGGTCTTGCTCTTTTTCTCTCACCCTCCACCTTACCAAATATGATAGCCTTCTCCAGAGACTGGTCCGTCCTGACAATATGTCCGAAGTATGAGGGACAAAGTTTGGCCATCTTGGCCTCCAAGAGCACTCTGGCTGCACTTCTTCCAAAACAAACCTATTGGTTCTTTTGGCAGCCCATGACACCTTCAATATTCTCCTCCAACACCATAAATCAAAAGCATCAATTCTTCTACGGTCTTCCTTATTCATTGTCCAGCTTTTGCATGCACAAGAGGTTATTAAAAATACCATGGCTTGGGTCAGGGACACCTTAGTCTTCAAGCCGACATCTTTGCTCTTCAACACTTTAAAAAGGTCTTGTGCAGCAGATTTGCTTAATGAAATACATCATTTGATCTCTTGACTGCTGCTTCCTTGAGTGTTAATAGTTGATCCAAGAAGAATGAAGTCCTTAACAACTTCAGTCTTTACTCCGTTGATAAAAATATTGTTTATTGGTCCAGTGATGAGGATTTTTGTTTTCTTTACATTGAGATGCAATCCATACCTAAGGCTGTGCTCTTTGATCTTCATCAGTAAATGTTTTAAGTCCTCTTCACTTTCAGCAAGTAAGGTTGTATCATCTGCATATCGCAGGTTGTTAATGAATCTTCTGTCAATCCTGATGCCACGTTTTTCTTCACATAACCCAGCTTCTTGGATTATTTGCTCAGCATACAGGTTGAACCAGTATGGTGAAAGAATACAACCTTGTCACACACCTTTTTAAATTTTAAACCATTCAGTGTTCCCATGTTCTGTTTGGACAACTGCTTCTTGGTCCAGGTGCAGATTCCTCATGAGCACAATTAAGTGTTCCGGAATACCACCAAAATGACAACACTTAACAACAACAACCAAAATAGAATGTAGAACATTGTTTTTGTGGACTATGTTTTGCCAATTTACCATGATGTCCCTAAAACTATGTCTTGAGCCCTTAGGCTCAGCAACTTAATCACTCAACATGTTTTTATATTTTTACAACCCGTTTGCTCCACCACATTCATGGATATGTTTGCACTAAATGTAAATGTTGTGTTTCTAAGGAGAAGCTGGTGAATTTGAACCACCAACCTTACAGTTCAAGCTGACCTTGTGGTCCAGTGTATTAAACCACAATGCCACGCCAGTAAATATCCATGTACAAGTATCCTTTGCCAATGACTGTTTCTGTAGATAAAATGTTATTGGAACGTAACCACACCCATTTGTTTATATATGACTTTTACATTTTCACACTGCAGTGGGAAGTGAGGTTATTAAAGAGGCTGTGGTGGTTCCACAGAATTAGCACTGTACTGCAAACCATGAAGTCGAGGTTGGTTGGTGGTTCTAGCCCACCAGCCACTTCAGAGGAGAAAGTTGAGGCTTTCTGTTCCTGCAAAGATTAAAATAACAACAAAACGCCTCAGAAACCCTATAATGGGTCACTATGAATCAAAACCAACCTGATGGCACTTAACAACAACATCAATATAGCTTGCACAGCCTATCAGGTTCATTACACACAAATTTTCCTATCCTCTTTTTTAGATTATTATTTGACTGGTATATTTGTTGTTGTTATTGTTAGCTGCCATCAAGTTGGCTCCCAACTTGTTACAAACCCTGCACAATGGAAGAAAATGTACCCAGGATTGGTGCATGACTGTGGTGATCAAGAGGGTTTTCCTTGGCTGATTTTAAGAGCGGATCATTAGGCTTTTGTTCCTAGTCTATCATAGTTTGGAAGCTCCACTTGAAACTTGTTTAGTATCCTGGCAGCACACAAATCCCTAGTGACAGATGGGAATCAAACCCACGTCTCTCACAGGGAAGGCAAGAATTCTACCACTGAACCAGCAAGTCCCCTTTTACTATCATCTTACTGACAATCTTGTGGCCTTACAATATTCTATAAACAGAAAGAATATAGCTAGATTTTTTCTTACACAATCTGAGCACTTCTGTGTTTTAAATGAAGTTTACGATCTCTCAAAGAGTCTGTTTAAATATTTGTAAATTTGAACTACTTCTAGCATTTTATATCTTGCTTTCTATTTTATCAATCTTCCTTTTCTCTGCTTATTTTTTTTTTCTTGATTATTCCACTTAAAATATTGGCACATTTTCTTTATTCAGTTTTCCCTTTCAAATCAAATTCAAATAAGATCTACATGCTGTAATTAGTTTACTTTGCAAACATTTTTCCATAAATTCCAACAAAAAGTTTTTCCTTTGAAGACACTATCATTGCTATGGATTCATTTTTCTGCATCATCCTCACTACTTCAATCCTAAACTCTTGTCAGCTTTACAAATCTCTTCTCAAGCAAGCATTCTCTTACCTCAGCTTCCATTGGTTTCATCTTCTTGAATCAATCTTTCCAGAATCTTCTGACCTCTCCATTCTAGACAGGTAGTCTCCACTGTCATCTCCACTCACCATTCTCCTGAGGAATGGTTTTATCCATGTCCTTTTTTTTTTAGGTTCAGCAGACAACTTGGTTTATTTATTTTTATTTTTATTTATTTTTAAAAATGTTTTCTTGTGAATTGTGTGATAGTCTACATGGGAGAACATTTCCATGTCCCTTTTTGTCCTCCCACTATATATTCCTCTGTGTTGACTTGCTTTCTCCTTTTGAGATAGCACATACTAGAGCAACCTCCTGATAAATGGTGCAGGCGGGTGTTGAGACTTGCATTTTAGAAAATGTTATCCTTAATAAGGGGTCATGTCCTGAAGCAGTACAGCCAAATCCGTCTACTCCAAGTTAGAGAGGAAAAGGGAAGCTTTAGTAGATGGTGACGTGAGTTGGAATTCCACAGCCACACAGGCTGTCCTATTGGAGCCCCATTTGTGACCAGGATATTTAGAGTCTCTATACTTTTACATTCTAGGGGAATCACATGCTTTTCCAGGTTCTTTCCATTTCTCAAGTCACAGGATAATTACAAGATGTAAATGTTGACCATAACAATCAGATAAACCAATCATGCAACATTTTGTGACTTGCCATCTTTTTCCATGGTTTAATGACCCTTCAGACAGAATTGTTTTAGCTAGCCACACACAACATGCCTGTTACTGAGCAACACAGAAAGTCATAAACATTCCATAAAGGCTGGGGTGAGGAACAGGGCAAATATGGTATGATTCAGTCCAACGATAAACATGGAGTATATTAGAGTAATGTTGGATGCATTAATCTGTTAATACTTCAACAGATTCCAAAAACAAGCTTAATCTACATCCATAACTGATTCACAATTGGGCTGGATCTAGAATACTACCTTTTAGTTTTCCAGAATTTTAAAAGCAACCATTGTTGTTTTCTAGCTTGCAGTTCTGTACCAAAAGGTCCAAAGGAATTTTAATGCTTGATCTTCTGGTTGTAACACTTTTTTCGCTGGAAGCCAGAGAGATACTTTTTCCTCTAGTGTTCTGAAATTTCACAATTGTGTGCCTTGATATTTGTCTATTTTTATTCACTGTGTTGAGTACTGGATGGGTCTTCTCAACCTGAACTCTCCTGTCTGTCTGGAAAAAAATTTAAAAATTATTTTGATGAAAAATGTCTCCCTTATAGTTTTCCTTTTTGGAATTCTTCTTATTTAAATATTTGACTTCTTGGGCCTCTTTTTTTTTTTTTTTTTTCCTTTTCTCTTTTTTGTTCTATTTATTTTTTTAAAGGGAGGGGGTGGGGTGGGCATGGGAGATTTCCTTAGCTTTATCTTCCAACCTTTCTATTGAGTTTCTAATTTCTGTTTTTCCCAAGAGAGCTTTTTGTTCTCTTATTCTTTTTATAGCATCCAATTTCCATATCTTTTCATGTGTTTTTGCTGAGGATATTAATGTTAGCTAATGGTATGGAGATTTTCAACAGTAGGGCATTCAGATAGTAGGAAAATAAAATACCTAATGTGCAGGCAGGTGAGGGGGTGGCCCAGTGGGAATAAGTATATTTTGAGAGGGTGCTAGGAGAAAGACTAAGGGAGAAAATGCAGGCACCTGAAATGATGCACTTTGGAGCGAGTGATTGGCGAAAAGATTTTAAAAGAAAATCTTGCTTGGTTTTGTGCCATAGTTTTCATTGTCATGCCCCTTATGAGATCTTAGAATATAGACTTGGCTTACATTTTAAAGCTTTTGTAGCTACGCTTGCATTTCTTTTGGAAGTGAGTCATTGCTAAAGCTGTCTTTAGGGCAACACTGTTTTATTTGGATGTCATCGGATCCTCCTGGAGAATCTGATTTTATCTGAGACTCAGTCTCCCTCTCAGATTCAGAGCAACATTTTCAAGTTTGACAGAGAACTACAGATCCAGGAACGCACAGTTGTTGTTGTTGTGAAATGCCGTCGAGTCGGTTCCGACCCATAGCGACTCTATGTAGGGTTTCCAAGGAGCAGCTGGTGAGCCTGAAAGGCCAACCTTGCAGTTCAAAGGGCTTTGCAGTCTGGTGCACTAACCCACAGCGCCACACCAGGAGTCCAGGCAAGCACAGTAGCCACTGAAAATAGCAAAAGGTCTTGGCTTAAGCAAACCTCCTTAAGAAGAACGGGTAGTAGGAATGGCTAAGGAATTCAGGACATGTGCAATAGCCACAGAGGCTGAGTAATAATGGACCAGGCTAAAGAAGTGTCTCGAAATCGATGGTTTATATGTAGGCAGAGGATTGCAACAAACAAAGGATATTCAAGAAGTAGACAAAATGTAGAATGAACCTGAACAGATGTGAATAGCAACAGCCCCTGAGCCATATCTGCCCACAAGATTTCGCCAATTGCTTAGTGAGAAGAAAATGAACATCAAAATCAGAGCACTGCTGCGAAATGTCAATTGTTGTTATGTGCTGTGAAATCGGTTCCGACTCAGAGCGACCCTACATAGGATTTCCGAGGCTGTAAATCTTTATGGAAGCAGAAAGCCTCATCTTTTTCCCGCGGGACAGCTGGTAGTTTCGAACTGCTAACTGTGAGATTAGCAGCCCGATTCGTAGCCGCTACCCTACCAGAGCGCCTTGCTAAATGTCAGTAGTTGCTATTAATGATAATTCACAAGCAAGCTTTGCCCCTTTTTCAAATACTTTGCACAGATTTCCGGCTTCTAGTCATGAAAGAAGTGGGGCTACCAAGTCAGGATACTGGTTATTCATCTGCTTATATAGTTTATAGTCAGCTCGGAGTGTGAGTCGGATGATCCTCCTTAGTAGTACCCTAGCTTGACACAATTCTGCACTAATGAACTCACGTACATAAACCATGTGTAGGATGGTCACATTCTGAAGGTGTACTTCTATTTCTATATGTTCTTGTTAGTTGCTTTTGAATCAGCTCTAACTCATGGCAACGTTATGTATAAGAGAAATAAACAATTTCCTAATCCTGTACTGCTTTTGTAATCGGGGTATGTTTGAGCCCATATTGTGACTATTGCGTCAATCCATTTCATTGCTTTGGCTGTTTCCCTACTTTACCAAATATGGTGTCCTTTCTCAGTGATTGGTCTTCCTTGTTGATGTATCCAAGGTAACTCTTGTCATCTTTGCTTCTAAGGAGCATTCTGGTTGTATTTTTTTTTTTTTTTTTTTAAAAACTGTTTTTTTTTTTTTTTTATACTTCTGGAAGTCCATAGTATATTCAATGTTTTTTACCAACATCAAAATTTGAATGCATCAGCTCTTTTGTCTTTATTTTTCGTTGTCCCAGATTTTGCATGCATGTTGTTGTTGTTGTTAGGTGCCATCAAGTTGGTACCGACCCATAGTGACCTTATGCACAGCAGAACAAAACACATCTGTCAGTTTGTAGTGCTGTGGTGTCTTTGCATACATATGAGGTGATAAAAAAGACTATGACATGACTTGGGTCAGGTGCTCCTATAGGTTACAAGTTGGGTTGTTAACCTCAAGATCAGCAGTTTGAAACTACCAGCTGTTCTGTGGTAGAAAGATGAGGCTTTCTGCTCCTGTATAGATTTACAGCCACGGAAACCCTATACAGGGTCCCTATGAGTCGGAACCGACTCCATGGCACACCACTACTGCCACCACCATATTGACATAGAAAAAAAGATAGGAAGGAGAGACATATGAGTATGTATTTTGATCAGTAAGGTTATAGATGGTTTAACTTTTTTCTTTAAGTGTATCTGTATTTTCTAAATTTTCATTATGAAGACGATCACTTTTATAGTAAGATTAAAGAGTTAATATTTCAATAATAACCATGACTGTCATCACACAACTTAGCCGTGTGCTACTTAAGCACTGTGCTAGATCCTCAGAGCTATTATCCCATTTTATTTTCACAATGTGTAATGAAGCAGGCGCTCTCTTTATGGCCATTCTGAAGATGAGGAAGCCCAAGAAATGAGGTCCCATGCTTCAGCTTGTGCAGCCAGTGAGAGGCAGAAATGGGTCTTTCAGATTCCCATATTTACTCTTTGGTGTTGACTTTCTTATTTATCCTCCTGAAATGTTTCCTAAGGACATGGTATGTAAAGAAAGATGTTCATTACAGAGGTTCTCTCCCCTCTCCCAAAATATGTGTCCTCAAATGACAACTTTATAAAAAATATGTCTTCACATGGCACAGTGTATAAGGAATTTGCATGAATGAATATACCTTCCAGGTTAGGCAGGTTGTGAAGTGTCTATTTTTTCTTATGATTTTCCCTTTGCTTTTTGATGTGATGTATGTGTGAACTCTAGAGCAAGAGATGTGATTTGAAAAGATGATCTCTCTCAAAAATCAGCATTTCCTTGGCATGCCAGCACAACACAGGCATTAAAAAAATCCCTAGTGTTTTTTAAACAAAAAATATGACAAGCTGTTCTGGCAACACTTGAAGCTCAGAGCCATAATCTCTGGTTTTGAAAAGTGGGCAAGGAGAATGCTATTCAATCTCTGAGTTTCTGATGAGATTATATTTCCTGTGTTCCCAGGACTTTGATATGTGACTGTTTTTGCTCCTACCCAGAACCTAAAAGTTACATATACCATACCTGAGACAGGCTGAGAATGGCTTTGCTGTGGAATTGCTCAATGTCTTCATTTCTGTATGGATGACAAAAACCTCTGACCCTCAAATATAGTGTTTTCTTTTTTAAATTAGGCTAACCTTTTTCATAACCCTTTTCAGAATCCTATAAATTATTTTTTAAGGGTACTAGGTGGATCTTTCTGATAAGGTCAGACTTCAGCCAACCAAGAGATGCACATGAACTTCAGAAGGATTTTTTTTTGTTTAACTGTAGGATCATAAGACATTGTGTGACATCTGCCCCGTATTATTGCCCTTATAGGAGTTCTGTTGTGGCTCTGTAGGTTAATGCGCCAGACTGTAAATCCATTTGAACTGCAAGGTGGTGGTTCAAGCTTACCATCTGCTCCTTGGAAATCCTATGCAGGGTTGCTATGGGTTGGAACTGACACGATAGCACTTCACAACAAGCTTTTAATCTATTATCTACAAACCCCAGAGTGAATTAGGTCAGCCCTCTGTTTTGAAATATTCAGTGGCTCACCTGTCCTTTTAGGACTAAGCCCAGTCCCTTCAGCATGACATTTAAGGCCCTTCTACTCCAACCTTCTTTGCTAGCCTTACCTGTGGTAAATGTACCTTCCCATTCAGCTGCATTCCATCCATTCAAAACTGTTCATTCTTTCTTGACTAAGCCATGTACTTTCAAGCTCTCTGTTGTTCACAGTCCCTGGAATGCCAGCCTGATCCTTTGTCTAATGGAATGTCCACTGTGTTTGATTCCATTGTTGTAACTTAAGTGCACAGTATACGGAGTAGTCCAAAGAAGCATTGTACAAAACTTTCTGGAGCATGAATGCATGGCCATTGGTTGATCATCCTTGCTGAACCAGAGGCAATCAATACTTCAAAAGCAATGTGCACTGTTACAGTTACCTTATATCTCCTAGACCAGAGTTTGGCCTCAGATCCCAACAGGAACCCAAATTTTCAATGCTAAATCTGCTTCCTTTATACTTTGGGCTCCTTTGCAAATTTCATGCCTCAAAGATTAGAGAGGAGCACTTGTATTTGAGCTAGAATTTGCAATTTACTTTCAAATGTTTCTGGATTCATATAATTCCTAAAAGTGGCCATTATGCTCCCAGAATTCCTTCAGATTCAGCAACTTTGGAAGAAACACAAAATATAGGTGAGAAACACAAGATACATTTTTTGGTTTAGTTGAAGCGTTTTGTAAATCAGTTGCCTGATTCATGGTGACCCCATGGGTCAAAGTAGAACTGTGCTCTATAGTTTTCAGGGGCTGATTTATTGGAAGCAAATCTCCAGAACTTTCTTCCAAGGCATCTCTGGGTGGACTCAAAACTCCTAACTTTTGGTTAATATCTAAGTATATTAACTGTTTGTAGATTGAGACAGACTAAGAAAAAACCCTGGTGATATGATTTCAAAAATTAGACAGTGAAAACTTTATAAATCACAACAGAACTATGTCCAACTTTCTTGCTTATGTCATCAAGAAAGACTGATTGGTAGAGCAGGACATCATGTTTGGTGAAGCAGAGGGTTAACAAAGGCAATGGAGACACTCTGTGAGATGAAATGGCACAATGGTAGAGTCAAACATGCTGGTAATCATAAGTCTGATTACCAGCAGGACCAGGCAATATTTCTTTGTGTTGTACATCTAAAGACAACTCAATAGCATCCCTCCATCTGCCTTAGGCTGGGTTCTCTAGAGAAGCAAAGCCAGTGAGAGGGAGCTTCAAAAAGTTTGCAGAAAAATAGGAGTAAAAGGAAATTTTCAGAGAGAGAGAGAGCGTGAGAGATTGATTTATCTCAAGGAAATGGCTCATATAGTTGTAGAGGCTGACAAGTTCCAAATCTGTAAGTCAAGTGTAAACTTCTCCTGACTCACAAAGTTGCAAGGACTGAAAATCCCACAACTGACAGGTCAGATGACAGGCTGCTGGCTCACGGCACTGTGGAAGCTGGTGAACCCCCAAATCAGCAGGTCAGAGTCAGCAGGTCAGGCAATAGACAAGCTAGCTGAAGTTCCAAGAACAGGAGGTCATATGATGATGATGCAGAGGGATAGAGAGATTTTCCAGAGCATCCAATATATATTGGGTGGAGCCACACCCTCAGGGAAACTCCCCTTGCATTAGATAAGCTTGATGACTTGAGTAAAGCTGGAAACTTGAATAAGGATGAGATTTGAGTAAAAGTATGATTTTTGTATGGGAGTGACTTGATTACAGTTAACAACAACCAAGCCTTGTTCATTAGAGGGAAGTGAGAAGCTTCAGTATAGTTTACAGGAAGATAATTCAAACTCTTTGGATAAGCCCCTGGACCAGCCCCTAGATGCATATCTGCATTCTAACAAGAGAGTAATGAAAACAGAAAGAACTGTTACAGCCAGTGATGCCTCACCCTGGGGTCCAAGAAGCCCTATGGAATTTACTCTCAGCCAAAGGGGTGAGAACCATTCTTCTACCCCACTTTTCCTTGAGTTTCTGTGATCCTTATCTGGAATGTCTAGAGGTGCCAGACTGTACTTGTCAGTGAGGACCATCAATATCCCCAGAGCACTGGGACACTCCAGAGAGCTGCACCTAGAGCTCCAACAGCAGGGCCTGGGCAGAAGTGGCAGCAGCAATGCCTGCTATTGTGCAGTTACCTTGGAGACCACCATTCCCAGCAAGGCAATGAGGGCAGGAGGATAGTGGTATTTAGCAGGCAAGTAGCAGTCCTGGTGGGGAACCCTGGGTCTCACCCACAGCTGTATGGCTAGCATGTACTAGAGAGGAAATAGGATTGGACTCCTGTGCCCAGCAGAACAGTGTGGAGTCTGGTAGTCCAAAGAGCAGAGTGGTACCCAAGTGTGACATGGTAGGTGGGTGCAACCAGGAACCTGTGGAGCTGGCAGGCAGAAAGAGAACTGGCAAAGGAGTACAGCGACACAGGGTGTGCTTGAAATATATGGTGTGGGGGCTTTGCTGGAGCTGTTTGTTATGTGCCAGCAGTGGTGGTAATAAGTTATGATTACTGTTAACATTTACCTTATTTACTCTTACAGGCAGGGTTAAGAAAATTTGGATTCCATGATAACTGTACTTGCAAACCTTAGGTGATGACAGAAAAAACCAAAGAAGGTTTTACCCTACACAATGTCTATAGTCTTTTCTCACATTTAGATGTGATGGGATCTAAGAAGAGCCTTTCTGAATATTAGCAGAACTTCATATTCAAAAAGCCTTCGATTTCCCTCATAATTAATTATAATTATAATTGTTCTCTCCCTGTTGTCATGCTCTGCTAACTATGAGATGATGAGATTAGATTGCAATTTGCATATATTAGGCTTGGAATAAAACTTTCTTCCATTGTGCTGTCCTTCATTGTGGGCTTTGCTAGAGAAGACTCCCTCCTCTCCACTTCCTGACCCAGGATCTGGTGGGTAAGGATGGGGTGGAAAGATTCACCACAAAGGCAATTTGGCTGGGCTTTGGAGGCTTGACACTGTGGAGGGATAGAAACAGGTGGAGTGAGGTAAGGGCTTCCAGACAAAAGAGTCAGCATGGGCAAGGTCAGGGCTTGCAGAATGACCTGGAGTGGACAGGGGGTATGTACACCAGTGCACTTAGTTTGATGTCTGCTATTTTCAGAAACTTTCTTCTTTCCTTTTAAACTTTTTATTGTGAATTGAGTGAAGGTTTACAGAGCAGATCATCATTTTAACATTTAACAAACCATATACTTTGCTTCATTACAATGGTTGCAGTCCCCTCCATGTTCCAACAGTTGATGGTAGTTATCTCTATTCACTTTAATTCTTGCATTCCTCCTTATGTCTTCTACTACCTTCATCTCTGCTAACATGTCTCTTGTTGTATATTGCCTGCCTTGTCACCCATGTTAACATATGTCTACCCTCTAGCCTGTGAATAATTTTTCCTCCCCTTCCTTTCCCACCTCCCCTGTAACCATCATAAATTGTTTCTTTGATTAAGAAAACCTTTTCTTAACTTTTTACAACTTTGGTGTCATACAAAATCTGTGATTGACTGATTCCACTCAGCATAATGTCCTCCAGGTTCATTCATGTTATGATGTGTTTTGCAGATTCCTCACTATTCTTTCAATGTTGCGTAATATTCCACTGTATGTATGCACCAAAGTTTATTTAATCATTCTTCTATATATGGTCATTTAGGCAGTCTCCATCTTTTTGATGTGTCTCTTGCAGAAAGCATATTGAAGGATCCTATTTTCTTATCCATTCTGCTCTCTTCTTCTCTTGACTGATGCACTTAATCCATTTATATTCAGTAAATATGAACTAATTGCTGTCATTTTGCTATTTTTTTGGTGTTTTTGTATGTGTTTTTAGGCTTTCACCACCTGTGTCCTGTATCATTATCATTCTCCGTTTGTGCATCTCAGTTTAGGATGGGTTTAGATAATGTTGGCTGCTGTCTGTCATGATCAGCTGGTATAGGAGCTGGTATTGGCTCTTGCCTAGTGGGTGAAGCTGCAGAGGTTGTGGCTGAATATGGTTGCTGTCTCCAGTTGGATGGGAAAGAGAAAATCTCTCCCCACTCCACACGCAAGACCTAGAGTGTAGAAAACTCTGCGGGCTCCTGCTGTGCAGCTGGCTCCAGCCTCACATTGGCATGGCTCCCAACCACTGGGCTCCAAACTCCTAGAGAGTGAGATTTGCTCTGGGGTGGGTGAGGGTGGGAGTTGGCCACACCTCTGGTCACCAGGGAAGCGTGGGGAAAAGAAGGATCCCCATGTTTCCGTCACCTATGTGAATCTCCTCTGTCAGGCCACCTGCTGTTGCTAATGCTGCTCACAAGATGGTCATGTTGCATCTGGCTGGCTTTTCACGCATCAGTCTCCCTCTCTTGCTGTCCTTGATCATATTCTCCTCCCAGCAAGCACTCAGTCCATTTCTCTAGCCTTTCTTCTGAAGTTCTGAGTTCCAGGATTTTCACCTGTGTCTATTTCATTTGGTCTCTGGTATCTTTTCTGTAGAGGGTCTGTGTAGTGCATCAGCCTAGCCCACCATCTTACTGGAAGTCATCAACATTCCCCCATTTCAAATTTAAATAATAATTTTATTGTGGTAAAATATTATCTTAAGGTTATCTAGAGAAAATAAAAAATAGTGTGTGTTTATATATATATATTATGGTAAATCAAAAGTATTACTATAAAATCATAGAAAACTTTATTACACAAAAATATCTCAATGTGAAAACATTGCTTCTTAATATATCCTCCATTTAGGTCTATGCACTTCTGAAGTTGTTGTTTTCATCTGTCTAATCCTTTCTCAAAGAATTCTGCACTCTTTAATTTATGCCACCCTGAGGTACACAAAACAGTGTTTCTTTGAAACTTCCTTTGAATTTGGGAAACAAAAAGAAGTCTGAAGTGACAAGGTCAGTACTTACTGTAGGTTGAATGGAGTAAGGTTTGCCAATGAAATTGTCACAGGACATCCCTTGTTACCCTCGATGAATGAACAGGTACACTGTTGGGATGGACCAAAAAAAAAATTCTCAGCCTATTGGAACACTTAGAGTGATGGCCTTGGGACATGCACTGCTAGGCTTCAGAGTGTTCATTTTTAGTGACTAATAAACTAGTTGCCATTGAGTTGACTCCAATTCATGGAGACCCCATGTGTCAGAGTAGAGTTGTGAGCCACTAGATTTTCAATGCCTGAGTTTTTAGAAGCAGACCACCATGACTTCCTTTCAAGGCACCACCTTTAGTTAGTAGGTTAGCAACTGGGCTCACTAAATGTGTTTTTTTTTTTTGTGTGTGTGTGAATTATGTGATGGTTTACATGGGAGAACATTAGCTTTACATTCATCCTATCGTACATTGTTACATTGCCTTGGTTATAATCCCCTCCATGCATCATCAACC
>NW_006408589.1:681210-696718 GCF_000296735.1 Chrysochloris asiatica
TCTTATCAGCTGGACACTTCATTCTCCATTCTAGTCCTCTGTGTTTATGTCACTGACTCTGTTCCCAGGAGTCCCTAGGTCTTGCCAAACTGCTGGCAAACCAGGTCTCCATTCGGGTTCACAGGAGTGTATTGAATATGGTTGGACTTAGCTTGCAGCTACATTTTTGTTTTTCCTTCACTTCCCCTTATTGGTGATGCGTGTGGTTACCAGTCAGAGCACCAGCCAAAGCATCAGTCAGAGTGTCTGCTCCTGTAGTCCCACTGAGTCTCAGTCTTGGAAGGGGGTTTGCCCTGAGGGGACCTGACGGCTTGCCTTGATGTCTTCTCGATGAGCAACTTACTTGTTCTTGTAGTAATCAGTTGGACTGTCATTATTGCTTTGTATTTTTCCTGTTGGTCTTTCTTTCAAGAAGTATCTTCTATTCTTCTCGTCACTCCAAGCTGGTCTGCTTGTCCTTTCCAGTGGAAATTTCCCACCTAAATTTTTTTTACACCATGTTTTAATACTGAGTTTTAAATATTCATTTTCAGTATAAAATATATGCTTTTAAATACATACATTATCTCTGGGATGACACACAAGTAACTAGAGGTTATGGTACTTTTGGGAGTAGGAATCTGGTGTGCGAAAAAGCTTCAATTCTTAACCATACACCACTTTGTATATGTGTGCTGATAAAGTGATGCAAAATATAAATTCCCTTGTTTTGCTTTGGAATGCATCTGTAATATCCTAAATCTTTAATAAAGACCAAAAGACCCAGCAGCCTTGTCTTGTGGCTGCCTCCAGGATATGAGGAAGGGTTGGGGTTCTCCAAGATGGGCAGAAGTGAGGAGCTTATGTATGAGGCAGAGGTAGGAGCTGGAGATGAGAGTACATGACAGTCATACCCAGAGGATCCTCCAACTGTTTGGGAGACAGCTAGCTTTTCTGGGGTTAAGTACAATGGACTCTTGAGCTTCTTTGCTTGGCATTTAAGGAAAAGATGTCCACAGAAACCTTGAGGACTTGGAGACTCCTGGGTTAAGGGCAGATTCTTAAGTAAGAGAAGGATAAAGAAAGGATTGAGCACAGTGACTTTGAGTGAGGGCCCTCCACTTAGTTAACCTTTCATAATCCTCAGTTCCAACTTACAGGGGTAAATATTTCTATTTTCATTTTTTAAATGAGAAAACACCTCAGAAGTGAAGCCTTATTCCTATAATACACAACCAATCATGAGCTTGGAGAAGGACCAGGCAGCATTTAGTTCCATTGTGCGTGAGTTAGGAGTAGACTCAATAGTAGCTAATAATAGATGAGGAAAGGACACTGAGGCTCAGAAGTGAAGCAACTTGCAGATGCATTTGACTCCAAATTGGAAATGTTTTCTCTGCACACCACAGCAGCCCCTTTGTAGGAGGGGAGGAGAGGAAAAGGGAGGATGAGATCCGGAGGAGGAAACAGCTGAAACTCTAACAGAAGGTCTTGAAACTGACTCATTCCCCTGATGGACTTGAATACTTAATGCACCTCTCCCAAGTTTTTGATCTAACTTCCAAATTAGAGCATGGCACCTTTGAACAAAAAATATCTGCTTTGGAAGATGGTGGGGAGTCTCTTTAGAAGTATACACTTTGGTAGGTCTCCAGTTTTTCAAGATAAATTAAAAATCCAGATTTTAAATAAAATCTCCCAATTTTGAAAATGTTGGTTCATTTAAACAAAAGAACATCGTGTTAGCACACAAAAGTTTGTTGTGGGCTAGATGGGACCTATGGTCACTATTAGATCTTGACCTCTAATAAGAAAACCCAAACCCAAACTCTTCCAGCTGAAGCTCAGTTGATTCTATCTCATGCCAACCCCAAATGTGTCAGAGTAGAACTGTGTTCCATAGGGTTTTCAAGCCTGTGACTTTTCAGAAGCAGATTCCCAGGCCTGTCTTCTGAAGTACCCTGGGATTTGTCCAAATCCCTAGCCTTTTAGTTAATAACCAAGCTCTTGTTTTTGCTACCTTGGGACTCTGGGTCCTCTTCCTCCTCTTCCTCCCTCCCACAACTCCAGCAGTTTCTTTACATGTTCCCCCTCATTCTTCCTTGTGTCTTGCTGTGTAGACCCATCCTGTTCAGCTGGTCTTAAAGAAACAAATGTTTGTTATTTCTCCCAAGAACTCAGGAAATTAGACTGTCACTTTAGGGTCTTCAGGCAATTCTTTTAGCTCTAAGACCACCAGGTCTACACAAGAGACCGGAGATCTATTCATCAAGCTGGATTTTATTAGCTTGTTTGATAAAACATACTATAGGAATCCATTCTCTTGGTTATATCAGCTAACTGGATTTGATTTATGTTGAGGCCATAGGAATCTGAACTAACAAATAAAATATGAAAACCAAGCCTTTTATCCTGTTCCTTGGGAGAGCACAGATTGAGAGCTTTTCTCTCTCTGTGTGCCAGTTTGCTAATTTAGGCATGTTTTAGGGTTGGAGGAGCTCTGTGGCACAGTGGTTAAACTTTCAGCTGCTAAGCAAAAGGTCAATAGATCAAACCCACCAGCTACCCCACAGGAGAAAGGGTGACAGTTTGCTTGCTTAAAGATGTACAGCCTTGGAAACCCTATGGGCCAGTTCTACTCTATCGTATAGGGTTACTTTGAGTCACAGTTGACTTGACAACAAAGGGTTTTTATATGGGGTAGAGTTGGTTGTGGTCAGGGAGGGAGGGTCCTTCTACTAGGCACCAGGCACTTGCTAAGTTTATTATCTGTTTCACATGCATGTAACACTTTATACAGATTCCTAAGTGTCCTGACATAAATCATCTCACTTAATTCTCACAAGCACACAATGAAACCGGTTTTATCAGAGTATTTCCAGATGAGTCAATGGAGGTTTGTCGAAGCAGTTTGTAGAATGTGATAGGCACTTGGTAAATCTCTTCCTCACGAAATGATGCACTTTCCCACAATGTTTCCTTATTTAGGATAATTCCAGGGGCCATGTATGCTACCTCGTACTAAACAGTTTCTTTACTTTGACTTGGGATCAACACATATTTTTACTTAGCCTCATCTTATGCATTGTTGTTACCACGGTACATCAAAAAGCCTTGCTGCAAAATCATAGAAAGCTTTACAAACAAAAATGTGAAGCTATTGGTTGTAGATATATCCTACATCAATGTCTCCACACTCATGAAGGCATTGCTTCCTTGTCTCCAACATTTCCCCCAAAGAATTCTGGACTCTTCAACTCATACTCAATTAAAATGGCAGTTTGGGCATCCTTGGGAGACTAAAATATTGTTCCTTTTAAATATTCTTTGAGCACTGGGAACAAAAGTAAATCTGAAGAGACAATATCAATATTGTAGGGCGGATGGGGTAAAGTTTCTTAACAAAATTTTCATAGAGAATTCTTTGCTACTCTTGAAGAATGAGCAACTAAGTACATTGTTGTGATGGACATAATCACTCAGCACAATTTTCCTGGCCTATGTTTCATCAAGACAGTTTTCCATTTTCTTACAACTTCATAATAATAATCTATGATTGTCCTGTGTCCTTAGAGAAAAATCTATCAAGATTACTCCTTAGAAATCCAAAATTAAAATCACCATAATCCTTTGAGCTGGCCCTCACTGCCTTGAATTTAATTGGATCAGCAGATCCTTTTAGAAGCCACTGTTTTGATTGGAGCACTTTTGAAGGCACCTCAAAAAGACTAAAACAAGTGTACTTGTTGTTGTTGTTGTTAGGTGCTATCAACTTGGTTCCAAAATAGCGAACTTATGCACAATAGAATGAAACACTGCCCAGTTCTGCGCCATCCTCACAATCATTGTTCAGTTTTAACTCATTGCTGCTGTCATTGTGCTAATCCATTTCATTGAAAAATCTTCTACACTGATCCTCCAATTTACCTAGCATGATATCCTTTTCTAGGGACTGGTCCTCCCCGATAATATGTCTGAAGTATGAGAGATGAAGTTTATTCTTCTGACTCTTGGTACTTTTAATATTCATTACCAGCTTTATAACTCAAACACATAAATTCTTCTATATGTTTCCTTTCTCATTGTCCAACTTTCACATTCATATGAAGCTATTGAAAATACTATGGCTTGGGTCAGATGTACCTTAGTCCTCAAACTGACATCCTTGCTCTTCAATACTTTAAAGAGGTCTTGTGTAGTAGATTTGCCTAATGCAATATGTCTTTTGATGATTTTTTGACTGCTGCTTCTATAAAGCTTGATAATAGATCCAAGCAAAATGAAGACTTTGACAATTCAATTTTTTTTTTCCATTTATCATGGTATTATTTATTGGTCCAGTTGTGAGAATTTTTTATTTCTTTACAGTGAAGTGCAACCCATACTGAAGGCTGTGGTCTTTGATCTTCATCATAAAGTATTTTAAGTCTTCTTCACTTTTAGCAAGCAAGGTTGTATCGTTTGCATATTACAGATTTTTCCTTTAATCCTGATGCCACATTCTTCTTCATATAATCCAGCTTCTCTGATTATTTGATCAGCATGATGAAATAATACAACCCTGGCACACAACTTTTCTGATTTTAAATCATTCAGGGTCCCCTTGTTTTTTTCTAATAGCTGCCTCTTGGTTTATGTACTTGGTTTATAACAAGTTTCTCATGAGCACAGTTCAGTGTTCCTGAATACTTATTTTCCACAATGTTGTTCATAGATTGTCATGGTCTACACAGTCAAAAACTTTTGCAGTCAATAAAGCACAGGTAAACATCATTCTGGTATTCTCTGCTTTCAGCTAAGATCCATCTGACATCAGTGAAGATATGCCTTGTCCAGGTCTTTATCTGAATATGACTTGAACCTTTGGCTCTTCCATATCAATGTATTGTTGCAGTCTTATTTGAATTATCTTAAGTAAAATTTTGCTTGCATTGATATTAGTGATATTGTCCAATGCTTTCTGCGTTCCATTAGATCACCTCTCTCTGGAATGGGCACAAATATGGATGGATCTTTTCAAATCTGTTGGCCTGGACTGTCTTCCAAATTTCTTGACGTAGATGAGTGAGTGCCTCCATTGGTGCATCCGTTTGTTGAAAGATTTCCATTTGGTTTCTACCAGTTCATGGTGTCTTTTTCTTTGCCAATGCTGTCAGTGCACCTTGGACTTCTTTGTTCAGTACTATTGGCTCTTGATCGTATGCTACCTCTTGAAAATGGTTGAACATGGACCATTTATTTTTGGTACAGTGCCTCTGTGTATTCCTTCCATATTCTTTTGATGTTCTCTATCATTTAATATTTTGCCCATTGTTGTTAAGTGCCATTGATTCAGTTCCAACCCATAGCAACCATGTATAGTGTTTCCAAGGAGTAACTGGTGAGCTTGAACTGCCAACCTTGCTGTTCAAACTGACTTTGCATTCCAGTGAATTAACCTACAGTGCCACAACAGGACTCCAATTTTGCCCATAGAATCCTTCAATATTGCAAGTCGAGGTTTGTATTTTTTCTTCAGGTCTCTCAGCTTAAGAAATACTGTGCTTTTCCTTGTGGTGCCTTAAATTTACTTGATATGGCTTTCCTATCCAAAATCTTGTTAAATCCCACCAAGTGATTGGGTTGTTGTTGTTTAGTGCCGTCGAGTCGGTTCTAACCCATAGTGACCCTGCATAGAGTTTCCAAGGAGTGACTGCTGAGCTTGAACTGCCAACCTTGCAGTTAAAACTGACTTTGCAGTCCAGCCCATTAACCTACATAGCCACATCATTAACCTACATAGCCTCCAAGTGATTGAGCAACACCCTTCAAATAAGATGTGCAGGATTCTAAGGCTGGGATTGGTTAGTTTTGTCCTCCAGCTAAGTTTTAAAAGGACCTATCTCAGAAGCAGAGATGGAAGATCCAGAGCCATCAAGAAGGAGGAGATCCCTACCTAGAATAACAGCGAATTCTGAGGTGACTGCAAGAGGTGACAGCAGAGGTGGAGGCATGGAGAAACAGAAACTTTGGGCTTTAGGTCTATGTACGGAGTAAAGCTGATTGCCTACAGGCAGGAGACTACATTAAAGAATGTATCCTTTGGACATTCACAGACTGGATTAAAGTACTTTATAACATGTGTTCAAGCAGGGCAGAGGCCAAGGGACTACAAGGCTGAGGCTGAAAACAAGAGTGAGGCATGCCTGCAATATGGCAAACAAGAAGCATTCCTGACTGGAGAACTGCTACATCCTGAGTTGGTTTTGATCCTAAATTGCACCCTGGTCACTTCCTTAATAAACTCCATAATCATGACTATTGTTATGAGTTCTGTATGGACATTGTAATGGATTATTGACTCCACATATGAAACAGAGATTGCTGTGGGAGGAATGGCTGGTGTCAGAATTGGGTAAAGAAGGTTGTAGGGTGGAAGCATGTCTGACCTCCGCTTCATAGACATCAAACATGGGCTGATTTTGAGTTTGATTCTCTTTCCTCCTTGTGAAGTCAAGGGAAGTTGGACATGGTCCCAGCATGGTTTTTCTATTTCCTCTTGGCTTTTCAATTCCAGGTCTTTGTATATTTCATTGTAATACTTGACTATGTCTTCTTGAGCTGCCCTTTGAAATTTTTTGTTCAGCTCTTTGACTTCCTCATTTCGTCCTTTTTCTTTATCATCTCTATGCTGGACAGTAAGTTTTAGAGTTTTTTCTTATATCCATTTCAGTCTTTTCCTTCTTTTTTGTCTTCTTAATGAATTTTGCTTTATTCTTGTATGATGTTCTTAATGTCATTCCACAACTCTTTTAAACTTTAGTGATTAGTGTGTGAGTGATTAGTGTCTAATGCACCAAATCTGTTCTTGAGATGATTTCTAAATTCAGGTGAGATGTGTTCAAAGTCATATTTTGGCTCTCATGGACTTTTAAAAATTTTCTTCAACTTTAGCCTGAACTTGCCTATGAGCAATTGATGGTTTGTTCCACAATTTGTCCCTGGCCTGGTTTTGCCTGATGAAATGGAACTTTCCCACTATCTCTTTCCACAGATGTAGTCAATTTGATTTCTATGTATTCTATCTGGTGAGGTCCATGTGTATTTTATGTTGTTTAAAAAGGGTATTTACAATGAAGAAATCAGTGGTCTTTCAAAATTCTATCATGCGATCTCGAGCATCATTTCTATCACCAAGGCCATATTTTCCAGCAACTGATCCTTCCTCTTTGTTTCCAACCTTTGTGTTCTTATCACTAATAATCGTTAATATATCTTGATTTCATGTTTGATCAATTTCAGACTGAAGAAGCTTGTATAATTGTTCAATTTCATCATCACTGGCTTTAGTGGTTGTGTAAATTTGAATAATAGTGGTACTGATTGGTCTTCCTTATAGGCTTATGGATACTATCCTATCACAAACAGCAGTATACTTCAAGATATATCTTGAAATGTTCTTCTTGATAATGAATACAACATCTTTCCTCTTCAATTTATCATTCCCAGAATAATAAACCATATGATTGCCAGGTTAAAAATGGGCAATACCTATCCATTTAAGCTCATGAATGTCTGGGATATTGATCTTTATACATTCCATTTCATGTTTGACAACTTCCAGTTTTATAGATTTATACTTTGCAAATTCCATGTTCAGATGTTTCTCCTCGTTTTGAGTTGTGCCCCATCAACAAAGAAGGTCCCAAAAGCTTTATTCTATTTTATCCATCATGATCAATTACTTTGAGAGGCATCATTTCCCCAGTTGTATTTTGAGTGCATTCCAACCTGAGGGGCTCATCTTCTGGCACTATATCTGACAATATTTTGGTGTTAGTCATCATGTTTTAATATTCAATAATCTGATGCTATCTGACAGGGCTCCATTGCTTCTTATAAGGTTTTCAGTGGCTATACATTCTGACGTAGCCTGCCTCTTCTTCTTCCTAGTCTGTCTTAGTCTGAAATCTCAGCTCAAATCTGTCTACCTTGGGTATCCACCACTGGTATTTAAATGACAATTGTATTACTGAAATCATTTGTCTGCAGCCATCCATTGATTACAGAGACATTTTTAAACATGTGTTGGTGGGAATAAACCCATGTATGCATGATGTGGAACCCGAGTCGCAATCCTTTTTGATTTCACCTTGTTTTGTTAGTCACAAGCAAGAGTGCTCCTCTCACAGTGATGACATGTGCAACAGAACAAATGCTCTATGGTCCCATACCATCTTCATAATTGGTCATATGTTTAAGTACATTGTTTTGTTTATTGTGTCAACTCATCTCACTGGGTATCTTTCTTATTTTTGCTGATCCTTTATCTTGATTCCTGGTACAGTGCTATAGGATAAACACTAGACTGCTAATCGCAAGGTTGCTGATTCAAACCACCCAGCCACTCCTCAGAGGCACTAAACAAGGTAGCTATTAGTCAGAACTGACTTGATGTCACTTAACAACAACAATGATTTTATTTTATACAATAATATCTATAAAATTATGAGTTTGCATTTCTATCTATACATTTTAAAATATGTATTTAGATAAATAGAATAGGATCCCTTTTACCCAATGTCATTGGATCTTCTAAACCCAAAACAACAATAAACACAAAACAAAAAAAAATCACCTAAAACACAAACATGTTGCTGTCTAGTGGATTGTAACCCATAGCAACCCTATATGACAGAGGAGAAGTACCCCTTAAGGTTCCCAAGACTGTAAAGCACACTGTCATATCTTTCTCCTGTAGACTGTCTGGTAGGTTCAAACTGCCAACCTTGCCATTAGCAGCTAAGCACTTAACCACGGTGCCTATGGTTCAGAATTGGCTCTATGGCACTTGACAACAACAACAATCTTGTACATAGTGAGGTTGGCACAGAACTGGGTGCACTTTCGTATCTTTCTACATAATGTTGCTATGAACAAGGACAGGCTCAAAGGCAACCAACAGCAGCAACAGTTGTATACAGTTGGCTTCCTACCCACTTACTATCGGAATTTATCATGTTGTTGTTTTCTAAACTCAGTTTTATCACATTTCTCTAAAGCACTTGACTTGGCTTTCAGATAACTTAAGCTTTCTTTTTCTTCCTACTCACATTACTTTGATTTATGCAATATCTAATTGGATCACATAGTTATGGTAACAAACCCAACTGGTATAATCTGGTTTGGGAACAAACCCAAGTACCTCTTGGTCAGTGTACAATGGACCTGGTGACAGCAGGAGAGTATGAGAGGATCTGAGTATAAATATTCCGAGGGCTGCAGATATCCATCAACCTGACTTATTGAGGAAATGGGGAGGTGCGTAAAGTGGATTGTAGGTAAGAGAGATCTCTTCTACATGTAACAAACCAAACCAGTTGCTGTTGAGTCAATCCTGACTTACAGCAACCCCATGTGTTTCAGAGGAGAACTGTACTCCACAGGGTACTCAATGGCTCGGACCTTTTAGAAGTAGATGGCTAGACTTTTATTTTGAGGCACCTCTAGGTGGATTCATACTAACAGACTTTAAGTTAGTAGCCTAGTGCTTAACTGTTTGTGTCATCCAGGTACACTTTTCCTCCTCCTCCTCTTGCTATATATGATGATAAAAAAAAAGAGTGAGTACTCCCTAAATCATCTTACCACCAGTGGACATGTACCATTCTTGGGAAACACTATCATTTGGTCATTGATTTATTTTTTAAAAGTTGATGGGTAGCTACAATAAATCAAATCTTTTCCAAGTGCTGGAGGAAGAGACAAATGATTAAGGCTTAATGTGTTGGAGAGAAAGTAGCATTCAGCATATTTCCCAGAGCCACAGAAACTCTCTCTGATGTAGATTTGGCAAGAATATGGCATAAGATGGTCACCAATTGTCTTTGCTCTTTCCACCAATAGTCACCAACTGTCTTTGCTGTTTCCAGTCTGTTTTCCTGGAAAGTGTTAACTCTATGACCTGTCTCAGAGAGACCTTTGTGAAAAAATCTCCACTCCTTAAATGCTCCCTGTGGAATGAACTGAAATACCTTTATAAAATATGTGTCCATCTCAGTGTGGCCCTGCTCTACTCTTCTTGACTGTCCAACCACAGCGCACCTCTACAGACTGTTCACCCAGACTGAACCTCTCTAAGCTATTTACTCAAAGTGCACCTCACATAGCATCTGACCTTGTTTGGGACTGCTATATCCTGTGACCTGGCCCAAGCTGTTCTTATGGTCTGGAGTACCACTTACCATTCGTTGAGTTAATGCTGACTCAGGGCGGCACCATTTGTGTCAGAGTAGAACTGTGCTCAGTAACATTTTTAGTGCCTGACTTTTTAGAAATAGATCATAGGCCTTTCTGGGTGGACTTGGACCTATAGGCTTCCAAATAGCAGCCAAGTGCATTAATTAATATCTAACATGAAATGTAGGAGCAGCAGGTGGATTTGAAGTGTTATCTTTGCAGCTAGCAGTCCAGTGCTAATTCCACTAGTAGATAGTTATTTTTATTCTCATTTTAAAATGAAGAAATAGGTTTAGAAAGGTGAAGGACTCAAGCTTACACTGTAAGTAGCTGGGACAGAAACTCAGGTGTACCAGAATCCAATCTGTCCCTCTGCCCTGTTTCCTCTCCTAGACACTAAAAGTTGTACAGTTCAAGGTCACACCAAGGACATGCTTCTCCCTACAAAATCTTTTCACACTAGGTGATGCAGGGTTTAAACACTGTAGATTTAAAACCATAACACTCAAGCATGCCAGCCGGCCCTGTGAGATTGAGTCATGCTGTCAGAGCTTTTGTAGCTAAGAGGGCGAATAAGCAGGAAGATATGGAACAGGAGTGCTAAGAGATTCTGGCTACTGAACCAATAAGAGACTTAGACGAAACCTCTAGGCATGTCTGACTCAAGCCCTGCTCAGCTTCCAGGTTCTTCGGCACCTTTAGAAGGCATGCTTCTGTACATGTGGCTTTTCTTCTTATTTTTCTCCAGGAAGTTTGGTAGAGAGACAGATGGTCTGACTTAGTCTTTTATGAGTTACATTTCAGGGTATTTATCAAAAACAGTCCACTCCTGACTCTGCACCTAAATCTGTTGAAGGGCAAATTTTCTTCTTCCCATGCTCTTTCCTTCTATTGATGTTCACATCCTATCAAGAGTGAACTCATTTGAGACATTCTCCTGAACTATCTCAGGAGGTGAAGTGTTCATATTAGGTAGCATGACAATCCTGGGTGGTACAGGTAGTTACCTTGTCAGCTGCTGACTGAAATATTGGAGGTTCATGTCCACATAGCAGGTACTGAATGAATATTTGTTGAAATGAAATGAAATAAATTGAACTAAAGGCCATACTGAATATGAAATGAAATAAATTGAACTAAAGGCCAAGCAGTTGGGCATTTAATCCCCACAATGGCCTCATAAGAAAGAGACTTTTTCCCTAATAGATAGCTGTGAAAAGAGTCCCTGGGTGATGCAAATGATTTACTCACTTGGCCACTAATCAAACAACTGGGAAGTTCAAATCCATCCAGAGGCAACTAGAAAGAAAGGTTTGACAATCTACTCCCAAAAATCTTATGGATAACAGTCCAATCGTAGGGGTGGGGCAGGATTGGACGCCATTTTGTTCTGTTGTACTTGGGGTCACCATGATTGGGAGCTAGCAACAACAACAACAACAACAATTTTTTTTGCTATACCAATACTGCTTGAGCTAGTAGGTATGTATCAACTCTTAATCCTCATGTAATTCTCTCCATGTAAGTCATATTCTCTCCAGGTCAGTGAATTTCTCTTCTAGAAATGAGGACATTGTGGTAGAAGAAAGCAGCCCTGGTTGCACTGGTACTTAGCTGCTGACATAAAGGTTGGTGGTTCAAACCCACCAGCTCCAGTTGCTTGATGGGAAAAATATGTGACAGTCTGCTTCTGTAAAGGTTTACAGTCTTGGAAACCTGCAGTTTGATTATGCCTTAAAGCATCTTTAAGAGTTAGAATTAACTTGACGGCAATTATTTTTTTTAAATTTTGTGGAGGCAGAAGAAGTTATTGTGCCTAAGGTCAGCCAGCTGGTAAATGGCAGAGTGAGATTCTAACCCTACAGTCAGGCTCCACAGCCTGTGTTCTGATGCCTACCTTCAGAGAGCTTCTCCCAAACAGTCTTCTCTGATGTTTAGATACAGACCTTGGAGCATAAGATGAAGACAAATGGGCTTTGAGGTTAGATGTATCTGCCACTTGCCGGCTGGGAGAACTTAGGTAAACACTTCACCACTCCAGTCTCATAATCTTCAAAGTGGTAACAAGTGAAAGGTATCTTCAGGACTTCTCTAGGGGTTCTTGATGTTGCTAATCATTGTATCTATCAGTTGTTGTTGTGTGTCGACTCAAACTCATGGAGACACCATGAATGCCAAAACAGAACTGTGCTCCACAAAGTTTCCAATCATTCATCTTCTCAAAACAGATTGTCATGATTTTCTTTCAAAGAACCTTCTACCTTTTGGCTAGTAGCCAAGTGTGTTAATCATTTGCACTATACAACTTTGTTAGCCATGGTAGCTCACACTAATGTAGAATTTATATGCCAGCACTATTCTAAGTCATTTAGATGCATTAACTCAGTTATCCCAACAAAACTATGAGGAGGATACTATTACCCTCTTATTATAAGAAACTGAGGTTAAGTAAAGCTCTTCTGTTAATGATCCCTGACTGACAAGTAATGAAACAGGATATGAACTCAGCTTACTGCTCCAGACTCCATGATTGTAACAACTACACTTACTGACCACTTACTGTATTTATGAGCCTTAATTTCTCCATTCCTAGAATAAGGATCATTGTTATGCCTTTTAGAATTGCATGAGGTTCTCTGTGTTAAAGGGCCTGATGTACAGTAGGTTTTCAGCAAAAGTTAGTAAAATAAATGACATGCACCATGGGGAAATCATCTTATCTTTTTCAAAGCATTCAGAAAATTGCAGTGAACTTATTTTTCTCAACATTTATAATCAAAATAAAGTTTGAACTTCTGCAGAGGTAAAAACTGGACAAGGGCTTCCTTTGCTCCATTTATAGCTCTGTTTGCTTCGTGGTCTGTGTACATGATGGCCCAGGAAGCCCAGGACTCTGAGACTTCTTTTCCATTCTCTGCAAGTGCCACACTTGCCCCATTGCAGACACTTCTCCGTCTTCCTGGATCATGCACTCCTTAATAAGTGCTGTTGAGTAGTGATCCCTATGTGTAACAGAACAAAAAAAACCACTGATCTTGCAATCTTTGCTGTTTGAGCCTATTGTTACAGGCACTATGCCAATCCATCTCATTGAAGGTTTTCCTCCATTTCATTGACCTTCTACTTTACCAAGCATGATGTCCTTCTTCCGGAACTAGTCCCTCCTGATAATGTGTCCAAAGTATATGCAATGATGTCTCACCATCCTTACTTGCAAGGAGCATTCTCATTATACTTCTTCCAAGGCAGATTGTTTTGTTCTTCAATATTCTTTGTATATTCAATATTCTTTGTCAACAGCATAATTCAAATGTATTATTTTTATTTTGGTCATCCTTATTCATTGTCTAGCTTTCACATGCATATGAGGCAATTGAAAGACCATGGATTAGGTAGATGCACTTTGATCCTCAAAGTGATATCTCTTTTCTCTAATGATTAAAGGAGGTCTTTTGCAGCATATTTGCCCAATGCAATATGCTGTTTGATTCATTGACTGCTATTTCCATGAGCATTGATTATAGATTCAAGTAAAATGAAATCCATGACACCTTCAATCTTTTCTCTGTTTATCATGATTCTGCTTATTTGTCAAGTTGTGAGAATTTTAAATTTCTTTATGTTGAGATATAATTCATTTTGAAGGCTATAGTCTGTGATCTTCATTAGATAGATGGGTAGATAGGTAGATAAATGAGTCCTAGTGTGGCACTGTAGGATAAGCAATGGACTACAAAACACAAGGTGGGTGGTCCAAAACCACTAGGTGCTTCTTGTAAACCCTATGCAGGGTTGTTATGAGTGGGAGTCAATTCAGTGACAATAACAACAAAAACAACAGGTATATAGATAGGTAAGTTGCTGCCAACCCAATCCAGCTCTGACTCATGTAACCTTATGCATAACAGAGCAAATCATTGCCCATTTCTGCACCATTCTCATGACTGCTAGCGGGGTTGAAGGCATCACTATCACTCTTTTGCCAATCTAGGTTTCCCATCCCCTCACTGTCCCTCTACTTCAAGAAACATGATGTCGTCCTCTAGCAATTGTCTCCCAGTGCTGGTCAGGATGTGGCAAAACTGGAAAAAGTTCACATCCTGAAGCAAATGGTGTGAACAAACCCAGGACCTTTTGGAAAGTAATTTGACAATGTGTATGAAGAGCCCTATTGGTGCAATGAGTCAAGTGCTTGCCTGCTAACAGAAAGGTTGGCAATTCAAACTCACCTAGCAACTCCATGGTAGAAAGACCTGGTGAGCTGCTCCTGTAAACATTACAGTTTAGAAAACTCTCCTGGGAAATTCTACTGTGTCACAACAATGATGAATAGACAAAACAATGTTGCTTTCTTTGACCTAATTATTTTACCATGCAAGAAAATAACCTAATGGAAAAGGGAAAGCTATATGTACAAAGAGACTTATTACAGCATTATCTAAAATGGATAAAAGAAAAGAAAATGGCTATGAATGCTTACAAACCTTGGCAACTGTCAGGATACATCTTCATGTAGACAATGACAGTAGACAGTAGGGGACACTAGTATGTAAGAGAGTACAGGAAGGCACCTGGTAGCTGGTATGGAGGCATCTATAGTGACGGAGAGAACTGAGAATGGGTTGATGATGGAGCCTGTGGAATAGTAGTAGCAGGTAAAGTTTACGGACCATGTACCATATTCCTGCTCAATCTAGATAACTCTATGAGGCAGGCACTCTAATTATCCACATGTCAAGAGAGTAGAAGTACAAAGAGGTTAAGTGACTCAAGTCTGACATGTTTATCAGGTTGCATTCTTTCAGAACATAAACTCTTAATCTGCTAACAATGCTATCCTCAGTGGTGCTAACATTTTGCTCCTTGTAGATGTATTCTAGACACTGTTTTAGGGTCTTCTTTTGTCCTCTTTGATTCACTTAATCTCGACAACAGTCCGATGTTGGCTAGTAAGCAATTGGATAGTAGTCTCAAAAGGAACATTAGATATTATAAGAAAACAGACTCAGGGAGGAAAAAGTGAGTTTAATTCACAAGATCTACTATATTATATGGAATCCTGGTACAGTAATACAGGTCAATGCACTGTACTGCCAGGTCAGTTTGAACTGCAAGGTCAGCGATTCAAGTTCACCAGTCACTCCTTGCAAGTCCTATACAGGGTCGCTATGAGTAAGAACTGACTCAGCAGCAGTTAATAAATAACAACTACTATATGAGTCGCTGTACCAAAAGGAAATGGTTAATGTTCAACCATTTCAAGAGGTAGCATATGATCAAGAGCCAATGATATTGAAGGAGGAAGTCCAAG
>NW_006408589.1:698128-701152 GCF_000296735.1 Chrysochloris asiatica
GGCAGTGTTTCGTTCTGCTGTGCATAAGGTCGTTATGGGTTGGTACCTACTCGATGGCACCTAACAACAACAACTATATGCTAATAAAGATTTATCTGTCTGTTTTTAATAATATGATAACTAACATGTTGCTATGGCAATAGACGCTATTCCACTGGTATTTCAAATGCTAACATGGTGATCCATGGCTGACAATGTTCATCAGAGCCTCCAGATTAAAACAGACTAGGAAGAAAGGCCTGGTAATCTACTTTTGAAAATTAGCCAGCAAACTTTATTAATCACAGCACAATATTGTACTAGATAGTGCTGGGAGTTAAACCCTCGAGGGTGGAAGACACTGAAATTACAGTCGCCGTAATAATGTTATGTTCTGTTTGCACACGGGGTCACCATGGGTCCCAGTTGACTTGATGGCAACTCATAACAGCACTAGGTGCCAAACATCAAGCCACTTAACCACTTCTGAAGCCCAAGGTTAAGTGTATTATTATCATTCTCTTTTTGTCAGATGAGGAAGATAATCATTACACTTTGCAAAGTTACAAGAGTCAAAGCAGTTTTCCCAAGACCACACAGCTAGTCAAAAATTGAGCTTGTCTGCCAAGACATCTACATTCTAATCACATTTCCACTTCTGTGGGGCAGGGGAACAAGATGAAGATTTCCCAGCTGTGGCAGCAAAGACACATGGGCTTTCCCAGTAGGAAGCCATTAGGATTCCCTGATCTCAATCCCAGGAGTTGCCTCTGGAACACAGCACATCTCTAGAAGTTGTGTTGCAGAATGTGTTTGGCTGGGCTGACTTGGGCCAGTGAGCTGGGACAGGTTGGTCCTATAGCCTGGCCTTCCTTTGGTCTGTTCCCCTTCCAGGACCTCTGCAGGTGGTAGGAATTCATTACCCAAAGTGCTTCTGTTGAGTTTGGGAAAAAAAAAAAAAATAAAAGCAAAATGCCTGGCGTTGTCAGTGCTATATTTTGAGAGGAGGCACCATAAGTACTGTTCTGGAGTTTGTAGCTCACTTGCCAACGCCCACACCCACAGTCGTCTGACAAGTCAGAGCAGGGGTGTGTGAGTGAGCAGGCAACGTGGCTGCAGTGAAAATTCTGCCAGGGGCATACATGAGGGTTCAGGTTGATGCTTAGGAGAGGTGGCGCTTGCTCAGGAGAGGACTGGATTTGCTAGTGTCTGCATGTACCTTTCCCACAGTCTGGCTCTGGCCCAAGTTCCTGGCAGTGCTCTGTATGGAAGGAGGGTTCAGCCATGACTGACAATTTTGGGAGGGGCTTACTTATATAGAGAAGACAAGGGCCTGAGCTTAGAAGCCAGACTGGCCTCAGTTTGACCTCAGCTGTGCTTTCTCAAAGAAGCTCTGGTGGTTAAGAGATTTACTGTTAAGCAAAAGGTTTGAACCTACCAGCGGCTCTATGGAAGAACAACGCCTCAGCAGTAGTTCGACTCTGTCATACAGTGTCGCTATCAGTGGGGATGGAGTCAACGAAAATGATGGTGCCTTCTCAGGTGACATTGGCATCACCGTTTTCGTTGAGTCCATCTCTTCAGTCTTTGTTTTCTCGTCTGTTAAATGGGGCTAATAACCAGGTGTGGTGCTGTGGGTTAATGCGCTGGACTGCAAGGTCGATTTTAATTTAAGCTCACTGGCCGCTCCTTGGAAGCACTATAAAGGGTCGCTATGAGTCAGAACCCACTCGAGGACACTTAACAACAACAACTTGATCATATTATTGTGGGGATTCAATTAGACAATGTATGCAAAGTGGACCAATGCTAAGAGGGCAGTCCTTTTTAGCTAGAACCACTCCTCTCCTTGGCGCTGTGGGTTAATGCACTGGACTGCAAGGTCGTTTCAACTACAAGGTCGGTGGTTCAAGCTGCTCCTCGGAAACCTTATACAGGGTTGTTATAAGTCAGAACTGACTTGTCCGCAAACTACCACAACCACCACACATCTCATTAAGAATCCTGGTGATGTGATGGGTTGGGATTAGGCTTCTAACTGCAAGGTCAGCAGTTGGAATTCACCAGCTGCTCTGTAGGAGAAAGATACGGCATTCTGCTCCTGTAAAGATTTACAGTCTTGGAAACTCTATACAGGGGCACTATGAGGCATAACCGAATCTACGGTACATAACCACCACCACACCCATCTCAATTGGTTAAGACTGTCTTGTCCTTCCTTATGGCTCTTGAGTGGAAGCAGCATAAGTACTGTGTGTAAGCTAGGAGTCTTTTATTTCAGTAGTAGGTTGTTCTGTTTATGATTATAGAGCTCCATTTCTGAAAAGCAGCGGGTAAACCATTTCCTCCCTAAAGGAAAATCTCAAATGCTGCATTGTTTCATCTGGATGAAGGACGCTCAGCAGTAAGAGGTGGCAGAACGGAGCATCTGCTATTGTGTTCTTCACTGCTGTCAAGCCATTTCTGACTCATGGTGATTCTATGTACAACAGAACAAAACATTTCCTAGTCCTGTACCATACTCATAATTGGCGACATGTTTAAATCCTTCATTGCAGCTGATGTTAGATCCTTCTCATCAAGTGTATCACTTGCCCTCTATTTCACAATGCATGATGTTCTTCTCTAGCAATTGGTCTCTCCTGATGACATGTCCAACGTCAGATAAGTATCCATATCCTGTTGTTCTCCACAGTCTTTCATTGGTCGATGTTCAGAATTAGATCACTTAGTCTTTCTTCCTAATCTGTCCTAGCCTGGAACGTGTTCACCATGGATGAAATACATGAGTGTTTGAAATACTGAAGGCATAGTTTCCAGCATCATAATAACTTGCAAGTATGTTTCATACTGTCACCACAGTATGAAACCCAGAGAAATGGGTGTGGGAGAATACTGTCCCACTTTTGAATCTGTGGTCTCAACAGAGCATAGACCTTGATCTGAGCTTGTGAGGAGAGAGACTAGGACCTTCCCAAGAACTTTGATAAACTCCTAGGAAATACACGAGGAGACTCAGTGGTATAATCATAGCTGATCGCTTGC
>NW_006408589.1:702657-703868 GCF_000296735.1 Chrysochloris asiatica
GTATCCCCTCCATCTTCTTTTGATACTTTCTGCATCATTCATTAATTTGCCCAGAGCATCTTTCAATAACAAAAGTCGAGGCTTGAATTTTTTCTTCAGTTCTCCCAGCTTGAGAATTGCTGAGTAAATACTTCCCTTCTGGTTTTCTGACTTCACATTCTTTGCACATTTTATTGTAATAGTTGACTTTTTCTTCTGGTGTGGACCTTTGAAATTTTTGTTCAGCTCTTGTACCTCCTCATTTCTTCCATTTGCTTTAGGATCTCACTGAAGAACAAGTTTCAGTGTCTCTGCTGACATCCATTTTGATCTTTTCCTTCTTTCTTGTCTTCTTAATGAGTTTATGCTTTATTCCTGTATGATATTCTTGATGTTATCCCACATAACTAGTGATGATATAATAAAGAAGGGAAGTAAAGCAAGGCAGAGCAAGAAAGAATGGAATATTGAAACCAGCTACTTCCAGACTTTGGGCTCCTCTATTGCGTGTGATGAAGGCAGGTGTGAGATCAGGATGGAAGGGGGTGCAGTCATGTCCCAGAAGAGCTCATAGTGGGTCCCCATGATCTGTGTATGCTGGTCTCAGAGCTTAGGGGAGGTTTGGAAAATCCTAATCTCTGGAAGCAGCTAGTTTTGTCATGTAGCCAAGTGTGCTGAAAACAGTAGTAAATATGGTTATATTTACATGGTTAGTAAATATGAATATATCTGCTTTTTATATTAGCTCTAGCTCTTTCATCTCTACTTCTGTCCTTCTAGCGCTATCTCTTCCAAGCCCTCTCCCACTCTAATATATATATGTTGTTGTTGCTGTTAAATACCGTGGAGTCGGTTCTGACTCATAGTGACCCTGCACAGGGTTTCTGAGGCTTTAAATCTTTATGGCAGCAGAACGCCTCATCTTTCTCCTGAGGAACCACTGGTAGTTTGCTGACCTTGAGGTTGGCAGCCCAACTCATAACCACCATGCTACCAGAGTTCCTATATATATGTGTGTGTGTGTGTGTGTGTGTGTGTGTGTGTGTATTTAAGTTTGTAAATATCTATTTATACATAGTCTCTGTTGCTGGTACCACCATTCATCTGTCAGTTTGTTGCACTGTGGTGGTTTGTGTGTTACTGATATTCTGGAAACTTGACAGTATTTTGAATGAATACAGGGTCATCCATGGTGGACAGATTTTAGATTATCTCCCTAACTAAGACAGACT
>NW_006408589.1:704273-705219 GCF_000296735.1 Chrysochloris asiatica
ACCAGGATATTTTCAAATATAGTGCCAGAGGATGAGCCACTCAGCTTGGAAGCCATTCAAATTATGACTGGGAAAGAGCTGCCTCCTCAAAGAAGAGTTGACCGTGATGATGCGAATAGAGTAAAATCTTTGGGACTTTGATTTGCTGATGGGGTACAACTAAAAATGAAGAAAAACATCTGTAAACATCAATTAATAATTAGAAGACTGAATGCACAAAATATGAATCTAGCAAAATTAGATATTGTCAAAAATTAAATGAAACACATAAACATCAGTATCCTAGGATACAGAATTAAAATGGACTAGCATTGGCCATTTTGAATCTGTCAATCACATGGTTTACCAGGCTGGGAATGAAAAATTGAAGAGAAATGACATTGCATTCTTCATCAAAAAGAACATTTCAAGATCTATTTTGCAATATAATGTCATCCATACACCTTCGTCTCTCATACTTTGGACATATTGTCAGGAGGGACCAGTCGCTGGAGAAGGATATTATGTATGGTAAGGTGGAGGGTCAGAGGAAAAGAGGAAGACCCCAATGAGGTGGATTAGCCAAGTGGCAGCATCATAGACTCAAGCATGGCAACAGTGGTGAGGTTGGCCCAGGATCAGACAGTGTTTCGTTCTGCTGTGTATAAAGTCGCTATGGGTCAGTACCCACTGGATGGCACCTAACAACAACAACAACATGCACCTACAAAGGAGACCAGTTAACACCACTACTATTCAAATTTACTCACCAACCACCAAAGCCAGTGATGATGATATTGAAGAATTCTACCAACTTCTTCAGTCTTAAATTGATCAAATATGCAATCACAATGAATTGATAATCACTGGTGATTGGAATGCAAAGGTTGGAAACAAAGAGGAAGCATCAGTAGTTGGAAAATATGGCCTTGGTTATAGAAGCAATGTGGGAGATTGCATGATAAGA
>NW_006408589.1:707134-721626 GCF_000296735.1 Chrysochloris asiatica
ATCAAGCTTGGTAAAGTGGAGTGACAGCTAAAAAGGAGGAGACCCCCATCAAGAAGTATTGGCATAGTAGCAGCAAAAATGGGCTCAAGTGTAGCAGCAATTGTGAAGATGGCACAGGACTAGGTGGTGTTTTGTTCTGTTGTACTTAGGGTCAGCATGAGTCAGAACTGAATCAATGGCATCTAACAACTACCACATTGTTTTTAAGTGTTACTGAATCAGTTCTGACTCACAGTAACCCTCTATAGGGCTTCTGGGGCTATAAATATTTATGGGAGCAAAAAGCCTCACCTTTCTTCCTTGGAGCAGCTGGTATGCTTGAACTGGTTGTCTTGTGGATAGTAGTTCAGTGCTTATCTTACAGAGTCTCAGTGCTCTCATTTCTATCTCTATTTATCTGAATCTACAGCTATGTTTACATATCTATAATTTCATATATTTGTCTACCATTTATCTCTTTGTCTGTCTCATCTCTCACTCTTTTTTAAAAAAAATGTTTTATTGTGCATTATGTGATAGTTTACACGAGAGAACATTAGTTTTACATTCATCCTATTGTATGTCATTTCATTGCCATGGGTACAATCCCCTCCATGCATCATCAACCAACCAAAGAATATACCCTACAAGCTTGCCCCCTGGTCATCAGCACACAGCCCCTCTCCCTCTCTGGGTCTAAAGTCCTCAGCTGCTCCATCTCTCCACATCATAGTCTTTGTATCTATCTCTGGCATCACTGCTTATCTGGGTAGGGTCCTGCTCTCAGCTCTTCTCCCTTGATAGTCCCAGGGACCTTCGCTCCTAGACTGCAAAGTCAATCACTCCCCGTCTTTTGCTACACAACACCTACCTTTACATTTCCAACCCTCACAATCAGTCCTGATAACAATTATTTACTATTGTATCATAAGAGACCTATCCGCATCTCCTTTCATCAGCCCTACCTAGACAGATTGGGTACTACTACTCAGGGGAGATTCTACCTTCCTCCTCACCCTCTGGATCTAGGCTCCCTCTTGAAAGCTTCTAAGCCAGTCACTTCTGGCCTTTGTAGCTCCCCTCCCACCCATTTTGGGTAGCCAATGTCCAAGTGGCCCATCCCTATCTATTCTGTGTATGAAGGGGGTAGGAATGATCCTTGCTGTAAAGGTTTGTTCCCTCTTTTGAGCTACTGCATCCATAGGCGTAGGTCAAGTTCATCAAATTGTATCAGACAACTTTTTTGTTCCCTCTTCTTTCTTCTTCTAGTTGAGCTCTGATCATCTAGTCATTGATGCCAGGTCAAGTGGGTATTATCTGCAAGGGTGATTGTTCTTATGCATATGCCCACTCTTCTTATCAGCTGGACACTTCACTCTCTACTCTAGTCCTCTGTGGTTATGTCACTGACTCTGGGCCCAAGAGTCCCCAGGTCTTACCACACTGCTGGCCAACCAGGTCTCAACCTGGGTTCACAGGAGTCTATTGAACATTGTAGTGCTTAGTTTGCAGCTTCATTGCTGTTTTTCCCTCACTTCCCCTTATTGGTAATGAACGTGGTCACCAATCAGAGAGTGTATTTCTATTGAGTCATAGTCTTGAAAGGGAGTTTGTCCTGAGGGGACTTGACCACTTACCTTGATGTCTCCTGGGCAAGCAACTTGCTTGTTCTTGTAGTAATCATTCGGACTGCCTACGTTGTTCTGTATTTTTCTTGTCGGTCTTTCTTTCAAGAAGTATCTTCTGTTCTTCTAGCCACTCCAGGCTGGTGTGCTTGTCCTTTCCAGTGGAAATTTCTCACCTCAGAAGATTCTAGATGCGGTTCAGGATTCCACCTATAGTCTTTTGTAATGCAGGAAGCCTCCTTCACTGGACACATCTTAGCCCCATTTTAGGTATTCCAATCAGTTATAGGCAGAAGACGGACTTAGAAGCTTTCTATGGTGATATTTCTGGCTATTACTTTCTCTCCCCTTCAAGTGCATATTTTATAATGATATGCAAGGGAAACTGAGATTCAAAAGACAGTCAAGCATCTTAACCTTATTTCCCCTCTTTTCCCCATTTCAATCATGTTTCAGTCCCTGTATCCCAGATCCCTGTTGTTCCAAGGTTGTGCATACATCATTGTTTACCTCTGTCCCACTCAGCCCATTCAAACCTGCCTAGTTGTTTCCCCATCTGCTTTGTTCTTCCATTCCCCTCACCCTTCTTGTGTATTTCTCCCCTCCCTAGCATCCAAACTATCCTGTGTCTATTCCCTGCCCTGTGCTCCACCTTCCCTTCCCTCCCTTCATACCACCCCTCACATCCCGGTAACCAGCAAAGAATCCCCCGCCCCCCACTTTAGTATGGGTTCTTTTTCTTAGTGTTTTACAGTAGTGGTCCTACGCAGTATTTTTCCTTTTGTGACTGACTAATTTCACTCAACATAATGTCCTCAAGGTTCATCCGTGTTATGCGGTGGCTTGCAGCTTCCTTGTTATTCTTCAAGGTAACATAATAGTCAATTGTGTGTATGTACCACAGTTTGTTTATCCATTCTTCAGTTGATGGGAATTTAGGCTGTCTCCATCTTTTTGCTATTGTAAATAGCGCTGCTATGAACATTAGTGTATCTGTCTCTATTTTGTTTTAAGTTTTGTTCCAGTGTTTGCCTTTACTTCTACTCATTTCAAGTTCTAATATTTGAACAATTCTGAATGGGGCTGAAGAAAAGTAGAGACTAAAGGAGAATTTATTTTTGCCTTTAGAGCTCAAACTTCTTCCTCAGGGAATGTAAAGGACTCCTGGATTTATCTAAGTAATAATAAGACAAGTAATGGAGCTGTGGTGACATAGTGGATTACTTTTTGGCCTGTTAACAACATGGTCAGAGGTTTGAATCCATCAGCTGCTCCATTGGGAAGAGATGAGGTTTTCTGCTCCTGTGTTGTTGTTGTTGTTGCTAAGTGCCATTGAGTCTGTTCTGACTCATAACAAGCAATCCTGCATAGGGTTTCTGAGGAACAGTTGGTGGGTTTGAACCACTAACCTCGTGGTTTGCAGTCCAATGCTGATCCTACAGCACCACACCTGGAGTCTCAGAAACTCTACACAGGCTTGCTATGAGTTGGAACCAATTCAGCAATACACAACAGAAGTGCTAATAAGACAAATAAGGGAAAAGCCATCTCCTCACTAGTTGGAAAATCCCCAGACCTAGGGAAGAAACCAGAGTTGTGAGTGCAAAAATATTTTGGGTCTTCAAGCAGAGTTCTGAATTCTGTGTTGCCCTGAAGTTATGATTTGGGAAGAGTGATGGCTAAATAATTGGACTTTTATAACTGACCTGTCAGATGGGGGTTTTTGATCCAGGAGTAGATGGACTAAGGTCTTGCTTCCTAGTGATGGGTCAGCTGGAATGAATTTCGCATCTTCCCAGACCTATGAATATGACCTTTTAAAACTGAAACTTTGCAGATGTAATCAAGTCAAGATAAGCACATACTGGAATCAGTAAGCCCTACATCCAGTATGACTGGTGTCCTTATAAGAAAAGGAACATTTAGACACAAAGACACAGACAAACAGGAAAGAAGGCTATGTGAAGATAGAGGCAGAGCTGGGACTGCTGCAGTGACAAGTCAAAAAACACCATGCATTGCTGGCAGTTATCAAAAGCTAGAGGGAGTCCTGGTGTGGCACTGTGGGTTAATGTGCTAGATTCCAAAGTCGATTTGAACCATAACGTAGGCAGTTCAAGCTCATCAGATGCTCCTTTGGAAACCCTATACAGGGCAGCTATGGGTCAGAACCAAGTCAATGGCACTTAACCACAATAACGAAACAATCAAAAGCTAGAAGAGGCCAGGAAAAATTCTTCCCTAGAACCTTCAGAAGTAGCATGACCCTGCTGACAGCTTGATTTCAGACTTCTAATCAACAGAACTGTGAGAGGATTCATTGCTCTTCTTTTCAGTCCCCCAGTTAGTTGCATCAGCCTAGGAAACAGATCCAAATGGAAGAAGAAATAACAGCATGGTTGTTATTGTTAGGTGTTCTTAAGTCTATTTTTGACTCATGGAGACCCTACTGACAAATTAGAATTGCCCCATAGGGTTTTTTTAGCTTGTAATCTTTATGGGGGAGCCCAGGTGTGACACTGTAGTATAAGCACTAAACTGACAATCACAAGGTAAGTGGTTCAAACCCACCAGCTGCTCCTCAGAAACCCTATACAGAATCACTATGAGTTGGAACTGACTTGATAGCACTCACCACCAACAACAACCTTTATGGGAGCCGATCTCCAGGTGTTTCTCCTATGAAGCCATTAGCTGGATTTGAACTGTCAACCTTTCAGTTAACTTTTAAGTGATTATCCACTACACCATGGAGTTTTCTTATGCCATGTATGCAGCTAAACATTGAGATAGCTAGGCAGAGAATCCTGATCCCCTTGAAGCATGGAGACAGCAGGTGACTTCTGATTCCCAGATCAGAGCCTACAGGTGGGAAAGAGGCTCCTACAGCTATGGGAGCCTTGCTAATGGCAACAAGGGCTGAGGCATCAGTGTCCAGTCTGAACTGGTGGCTGTGAAGCTGATATGCTCCCACCTTGTCTCCTTGCAATTATGTAAGTGTTCTAGAACTACAACTCACCCTGAGGACGGCAAAGGGCCCCAACTTGACTGAGATGAGGTTTTTTCAATTCCAGTGGAATCAGTGCTGAAATAGAGACATAAAATAATTATATTATATTTCTTGTGCATCTAAGTTAGAAGGAAATCTAGGGTTTGTTGCTGCTATCTACTTGGTAAAGTGGAGGATCAGCAAAAAAGAGGAAAACCCCCAATTAGATCGACACAGTGGCAGCAGCAATAAACTGAAGAGTAGCAACGATTGATGGAGGACTGGGCAGTGTTTCATTCTGTTGTGCTTAAGGCCACTATGAGTCTACAGCACCTAATAACAACAACCTAACAAAACACTCTTATAACAAACAATGAGGTATTTTACTTTCCCAGAGTATATCTGGTCACACTGGGGTGGGGTCAGTGCAGTGCTCATTACCTTCCTTCCCATTTTACCTTCTCCAGGGATTGATCTTTCCTGACACCAAGTATAAGAGATGAAGTCTCACCATCATTGCTTCAAAGGAACTGTTGGCCATACTTCCTGAGATAACTGCACATGCCCTCCCAGGGCTTGTAAGACCTTGCCTGGACTCCCTGCATCCCAATCCCTGTGTGATTTCCATGGCTGGGTCATGTGGACACCTAAGTCCCCCTCCCCACTGTCTCACTCGTGCCAACCAGGAGCTTTTTCCCTGAAAACAACTTCCTTCTCCCCCACTGCTTCCTTTTCTTCCTCTTTCTCCTTTTAAGGTGACTTTCACATAAGTTAGAATGAAACATTTAAAACTGTACATTTTTGTAATATTTAATTCATTCACAATGTAATGCAACCACCATTTCTATCTAGTTCTAAAACTTTTCTATCACCCCCAAAGGAAGCCCAGCACCCCTTAAGCAGTTGCTTATATTCCCTCCACTCCCCAATTTCTTGCAACCAGTAGTATGATTTCTGTCTCTATCAATTTACCTCTTCCGGACATTTCATATAAATGAAATCATGTAATAAGCATATGTGATCTTTTGTGTCTAAATTTTTTCCCTTAACATAATATTTTAGAGGTTCATCAACACTATAGTATGTATCAATACTTCATTTATTTTAATGGCAGAATGATACTCCATTGTATGCAAGTATCATATTTTGATTATATGTTCATCCATTGATGGACATACAAGTTGCTTTCACCTTTTTGGCGATTGTGAATAGTGATGCTAAGAACATTATGTATGAATATTTGTTGGAATACCTGTTTTTAACTGGTGGGGATATATATCTAGAAGTGGAGTTGCTGACACAGTATAACATATGTTGTTATTGTTGTTAAGTGCTATCTAGTCTGTTACTACTCATAGCAACCCTATATGCAACAGAACACAACAAAATGGTCTTGCACCATCTTCATAATTGCTATTATTTTTGAGCCCATTATTTTTGCCACTGTGTCAATCCATCTCATCAAGGATCCTCCTCTTTTTCACTCACCCTCCACTTTACTAAGTATGATGTTCTCCAGGGACTGGCTCTTCTTGTCAATGTGTCCAAAGTGCAAGAGATGAAGTCTTGTCATTATCATTGCTTCCAAGGAGCAATTGGCCATACTTCTTCCAAAGCAGTTTTGCTCATTCCTCTAGCAATCCAAGGTATATTTGAAGTCCTGGTGTGGTGCTGTAGGATACACATTGGGCTGCTAACTGCAAGTTCAGTCATTTATATCTAAAGGCTGTTCCTTGGAAGCCCTATACAGGGTCTCTATGAGCTAGAACCAATACAAAGACACTTAACAATAGCAATAACACAGTATAGTCAATGATGTTATTGTTGTTAAGTGCCATCGAGTCAGTTCTGACCCAAAGTGACCCTGTATAGGGTTTCCAAGGAGTGGCTGGTGAGCTTGAACTGCTGACCTTCCAGTTCAAACTGATTTTGCAGTCCATCATATTAATCCACAGTGCCACACCAGGACTCCAGTATATTTAATACTCTTGATCAATATAATAATTCAAATGCATCAGTTTTTCTTCAATGCTCCTTATTCATTTTCCAACTTTGACATGAATTTGAGGCAATTGAAAATACCATGTTTGGGTCAGACACACCTTAGTCCTCAAATCTTTGCTAATAAACCCTTTAAAGATACCTTTTGCAGCAGGTTTGCTTAATGCAATATGTCTTTTAATTACTTGACTGTTACTTCCATAAGGGTTGATTGTGGGTCCAAGTGAAATGAAATCTAACAATTTCAATATTTTCTTCATTTTTCATGATGTTATTTATTGATCCAGTTGTGAGGGGTTTTGTTTTCTGTACATTGAGGTGCTATAATCTTCGGTCATGATCAGTAAGTATTTTAAGTCCTCTTCACTTCTATCAAGCAAAGTTATATCATCTGCATATTTCAGGCTGTTGATGAGTCTTCCTGCAATCCTACTGCCATTTTGTTCTTCATATAATCCAGTTTCTTGGATTATTTGCTCAACATACAAATTGAGTAAGTATGGTGAACAGATGTAACCCTGTTTCACACCTTTACTGATTTTAAGACATTTAGTATCCTTTATTCTGCTCTAGACCCAAGCCATGGTATTTTAAGCCACCTCATATACATGTGGAAGGTGGACAATGAATAAGGCATATCAAAGAAGAATTGATGCATTTGAAATATGGTGTTGGCAAGGAGGAATATTCAAAGTACCGTGAACTGTTAGAAGAATGAACTAATCTGTCTTCAAAGAAGTACAGCCAGAATATTTGTTAGAAATAAGGGTGATGAGATTTCATCTCATGTACTTTGGATGTATTATTAGGAAGAACCAGTCATTGGAAAAGGATGTCATGCCTGGTAAAGTAAAGGGTTATTAAGAGAAAAGGAAGACCTCCCCCCTCCCAATGAGATGGATTGGTACAGTGACTGCAAAAATACACTTCACCATACTAATTGTGAGGATGGTGCAGGACTGGATAGTATTTCATTCTGTTGTACATAGGATTGTTATGAGTTGGGACTGACTGGAGGGCATCTAACAACAACAACAGCATGGTAATTCTATGTTTTACTTTTTGAGGAACTGCCAAAATGTGTCCTGGATTTTTTGAGGCCTCCCTGTTCCTGATTCAGAGGATAAATTCCTCCTCTGAAGACACTTCAGGGATGGCCCTCCTTAAGAACAAAGATGTAAGTTTGAGCGCTATAGTGAACCTAACCTAAGCCAAGATATTTTCAATTGCCTTATATGCATGTAAAAGTTGGACAATGAATAAGGAAGACCATAGGAAAATCAATGTATTTGAATTATGGTGTTGGAGAAGAATATTAAAAGTACCTTGGACTGCCAGATGAACAAACAAATCTGTACTGGGAGAAGTACAACCAGAATGTTCCTTAGAAGCCTGGATGGCGAGACTTTGCCTCTCATGTTTCAGATATATTAACAGGCGGGACCAATCCCTGGGGAAGGACATCATGTTTGGTAAAGTGGAGAGTCAGTGATAAACAGGAAGACTCTTGTTGTGTATAGGGTTGCACAACAGCAGCAACAATTGTCACTCTAGAGATCCTTCTTATTCCCTAGGTAACTGGAGGCAAAAATGGTCTCTTCCTTCAGGTGACAGGGTGCTCCTGCATGTTGCTACTCTTGTTATTAGGTGTTGTGGAGTCTGTTTCAACTCAATGTGTCCTTATAGATAACAGAATTAAATGTTGCCTGATTTTGCACATCTTCATGATCACTGGTATGTTCCAGTACATTGTTTTGACTGTTTAGTCAATCCATCTCATTGAAGGGCTCTCTTGTTTTCTCTGATCCTTTACTTTACCAACCATAATGTGCTTTTCTAGCAGTTGGTCTTTCCTGATGATATGTTCAAAGTAATCCAGCTGAAGTCTCCCCATCTTTATTGCTAAGGAGCATTGTGATTGTATTTCTTCTAAGACCTGTTTGTTTATTCTTTTGGCAGTCCATGGTACTTTCAATATTGATTGCTAGTAACATAATTCAAATACATGAATTTTCCTTTGGTTTTCCATTTTCATTCTCTACTTTTTAGATGCATATGAGGCACCTGAAAAAAACCATGACTTGAATCAGGTGCTACTTAGTCACTTAAGTGACATCTTTGCTTCTTAAGATGTTAGAAAGGTCTCTTGCAACAGATTTACCTAGTTTGTCAAATTGTAATGACATGTGTGTTGCTATGATGTTGGAAGCTATGCCACTGATATTTCAAATGCCAGCAGGGACACCCATGGTGAACAGATTTCAATGGAGCTTCCACATTAAGACAGATTAGAAACAAAAGATTTTGATGATATGCTTCTGAAAAAGAAAAAAATAAAGTCAATGAAAACCTTAAGGATAGCAGAGTACTGTTTGATATAGTTTTGGAAGATGAGCCCCTCAGGTTGAATGGCATTCAAAATACAATAAAAATCTCCTGCCTCCTCGTAGGAGAGTCAGTGTTAATACTAAGGATGTTGTAAAGATTTCAGGACAGTCATTTGCTGATGTAACACTATTCAAAATGAGAAGTAATAGAAGCAAACATTCATTAGAAATCACAATAAGGAATTATTAATTATGAATTAAGGAATAAGGGGAAAAATCTTTTAATGAATAAAACTCCAAAATTCTCAATGTTAAAGCAATAGGGGCAAGTCAGTGACTTCTAGATTTTGATTGTTTAGTACTCTGTGAGTTATTTGCTTCTCCAATACTGGACTTCTTCCTTGGATGTACAGAAATTAAACAGGAAATGATCTGTCCTAAGGCCATGGGACTGTGGCAGCTCTTGGCATAGTCCAAGCAGGGATACCATTCACCTGCCAACAAGTCTGTAAGAGACAGACACTGAAGTGTGACTAGGTGGCAAGATATTAAGTGGTATTTTCAATTGCTTTATTAAATTGATCAAATTACATGTCTAGTCCTGGAGGCTTGGGTGAAAAGAGAAAGAATTATCAAGGATTTTTTAAAAAAGACTAATGTAATAAGTAAATATGTTTTGAGCTCCTTTTCTGTGCTGAGACCCGTTATACACTATATCTTTTAATCATTACAACAATTCTTCTTGGTTGATATTACTACCTCCCTTTGCAAGAGAAGCAAACAGAGGCTCAGGAAGGTTAACTGAGTTGCTCAAGTTCTTGTGGCTGGTTCCTGGAGGAATCAGGCCTTGAAGTCTTCTTCTACTTGCTCATCCTCAGTTTTCCCATCTGTAAAATGTGACAATAATACTACCAACCTAATAAAGGTGGGAGGATTAAGTGAGCTAATGCTTACCCCACCTCAAGTTTGACAGTTCAAACCCACCGGCCACTTTGCATGAGAACGATGAGGTTGTCTGCTACAGTAAAGATTTCCCATCTCAGAAATCCTATGGAATGGTTCTACTCTGTATTGTATGGTCACCATCAGTCAAAATCAACTTGATGGCAGTGGAGTGGGTGAAAATGCCACATAAAGCACAAAAGAAAGACCACCTAGTGATTGTTTAATAAATGTTGAGCCTTCCCTGACTGCTTGTGATGCTAATGAATGACGCTCTCCCCAAGGGGACTCTGCTATTCCACCTCTTCCTGGGTTCACCATGCTGATATGACCCTGTAGCACAAGATGATTGCTTCCAAAGGGACTTAGTGACTCTGTACAAGCACCTCTCAAGAGTCATTCAAATTTCAAGTCATGTGGCATTTACCTTGCAGTTTAGATACATTTACCTGCAGGGAGTTGTGTCTTTGTCTTGAGGATACTGACCTGTTTTTGTTTATTGCTCATTCACAGAGGAGCAGAGGTCAAGACAGGGCTCATGCGCATGTGTTTGGAACCACAGTTAAACATGGTGGCTAACAGATGCAACTTCAATTTTGTAAATGCAGACACACACAATGCCATACTGAAACCCACACCTGCTGCCTCCAAGTGGATTTCAATTCAGAACAATTTATAGAATAGAGTAGAACTGCTTCACAGCATTTCCAAGGCTGTGTGGCACTGTGGGTTATTGAGCCAGACTGCAAAGTCATTTGCACTGCAAGGTCGAAGGTTCAAGCTCACCAGCTTCTCCTTAGAAACCGTATACAGGGTCGTGATGGGTCAGAACTGACTTGATGGCACTTAACAACAACAATAATCTATAGACGGAGTCCTGGTGTGGCACTGTTGAATAAAGGATTGGACCGCAAGGCTGGTTTGAACTATAAGGTTTGTTGTTCAAATGTACCAGTTGCTCCTTGGAAACCCTGTACAAGGTTACATTGAGTTGGAACCAGCTCAATGGCACTTAAAAACAACAACAGCCTTTATAGAAGAAGCACACTGCCATATCTTTCTCCTACAGAGCTAAGTGTTTGGTTAGCAGCAACTAGGGCTCCTACACACAACACAGGTACACACATACTCATGCATAGGAAAAATTTGATAAATTCTCTTGAACACATTATTGAAAATTATCTTTGGATGGTGGCCTTGCATTGGCTTTTATTTATTATAGAAATTTTCTGCATCATCTACATTTTTCTCTGGTGAAATTAAAATAAATTGATTCTTTATCCACTCCCTTCTTTTTTATGCATTGGACATTTGTTGTATGTGTTGGTGTTAATGTGTTAACTTTTCTGCAAGGAAGTGGCTGTTATTTCTATGCATTTAAGATAGAAAGCAATTCTTAGAGAAGCCTGAGACTAAGGATGATTTGTTTTCTTCTCAAAAAGATTGCTATAAATTCTCCAAATTCAGAGTCCTGGGATGACCCCCTTCAGATCTTTCTTAGGTCTTTCGATTAGAAGTCCAACTGATAAACTCTCCCAGCCTGCACCTTGGGAAACTCCAATGTCTTGCTCTCAGTCCCTGGGAAGAAGTTTTGCAGCATCAGGAACTCAGTGCCTGCTGCTCAGCATTGACGGCATCACTAAGGTCTACTGAGCCAGAGGCCATGGCCCCAGTGCTTGACTAATGCTGTCTCAGCAGAAAAAACTGAGGAATGAATGGCTTGTGAGTAGACCACCTGCTTTCCCAGGGAACTTTCCTGAGGCTGGCCTAGGTGAGAGGACAGTACCCTGGATATAGACAAAGTAGTTGAGTAGAGTGGGAGTTGGCAATTTCGTTTGCATTTACAAGGTTGGTGCCAAGCAATCTTTAAAAAGTCTTCATGAAGATGGTCATGTACCTGTTTTTGTCATCATGAAGAAGGGAGATGTTTGGGCAAGCTTTGCGTATTATCCAAGTCAAGCACCTTGACTGCTGCTGTAACCCAGGAACACTGATCTATGCTTCCTAGGACTAATGTGAGGGCTCAAGGGGTGAGTGAATGTCAAGGGTCTGACTTAGTGTCTGGGCAAATTATAGGGACTCAGTAAATGTGAGAAGGGAGCAAAGGTGATTCATTGGTAGAGTTCTCACCTTCCATGAAGGAGACCAGGTTAAATTCCCAGCTAAATCACCTCATATACATCACTACTCCTCTGTTTCTGGAGACTTCCATAACTGAGACAGGCAGGAAGACAGGTCTTATTATCTACTTCTGGAAATCAGCCAGTGAAAACCATATGGATCACAACTGATCATGGTGGTGGTGCAGGACCACACGGAATTTGGTTTAGTTGTACATGCGGTGGCCAGGAGTCTGGGGCTGACTCAACAACAGCTAACAACAACAGCACATGTGAGCAGAATCTGTTTCATGCTCACTACCTTGCATGGATGAGCAGGCATAAATAGACAGATGCTTTCATTGTTCAAAGTACCATAAAAATGACTCCACAGGTCCCTGGGGAGCTCAGTTTGGATTGAAAGAGTGGTTTGGAGACCACAAAAAAAACAAAACTAAGCCCATTCCCATTAAGGCAATTTTGACTCACTGACAACCTATGGGGTAGAACGCCCCCATAGGATTTCTATGACTGTAATCCTACTCCAAAATTTAAACACTGCACCCCAGAGCTCCTTGGGGGGACATGGAGACCTCATAAATATACAAAAATAAACCTAGGCATTGCATGATAGTAGACATCATCAGTAGAGCATCTACTGATGCCAGGCAATATGCTAAGTACTGTAGAAATATCATCTCATTTCCTCTTCCCAAGCTCAGGGATTGGTAGTAATTCTGTGTCTAGGACTCAGAGAGGCTAGGTTACTTGTCCAAGCTTACACCATTAGTGGTAGAGCTGAGTTTGCGTGTTTTCTTTAATACCAGGTGGTGAAGAGGAGGTGGAGAAGCACAGGTTCCAGTAGGAGTAAAATGACAGAGGTGGCCTCTATTGGAGCCTTTAGTCCTGAGTAATTATCTCTTTTCTATTAACACTTCCATCCTTAGGAGATATAATCTATCTCCATGATTTTGAACTAATATTTCTCAACCTCTGTGCTATTTACAATTGTGTGTTAGGTAATTATTTGTGGTGGGGGCTGTCTTGTATATCAGAGGATGTGTAACAGCATTTGTCTGGCTCTACTCACTAAATGCCAGCAGTACTCCTCCCTCCCACAGTTGATAATTTCCACATGAGAACTATCACCCTAAATACCACTTATATGTATGAATTATGCTTTTAAAAAATCCTTAACCTATTCTGAATTTGAATTATGTTTTTTACAAAGAATATAAAATTTATTATGGACTTCCAGAAAAACAAACAAACAAAATCTATCTTAGAAGAAGTACACCCAGAATACTCCTTAGTGATGGTGAGACTTTGCTTCACATTCTTTGGGCATATTATCAGGAGGCACCAGTCCCTGGAGAAGGACATTGACACAGTAGCTGCAACAATGGGCTCAAGCATATGAAGAATTGTGAGGATGGCATAGAATTCAGCAATGTATTCTGTGTACATAGGGTTGCTATGAGTTGGTACTGACTGTTTGGCATCTCATGACAACAACAGCATATGTATATATGTGTATATGTTATATTATGTTATATGAATATGTTATATTCATTCACTTATTCTTATTCAATCTATGTTAAGCAAATAATATGAAAAACTGGATTATACACAGAAGAATGTGGCATCAAGATTAGAGGAAGACTCATTAATAACCTGTGATATGCAGGTGATACAACCTTGCTTGCTGCAAGTGAAGAGGACTTAAAATACTTCCTGACAAAGATCAAAGACTACAGCCTTCAGTATGGGTTGCATCTCAGTGTAAACAAAACAAAAATTCTAATCATTAGACCAATGGATAACATCATGGTAAATGGAAAAAAGGTTGAAGTTGTCAAAGACTTCATTTTGCTTGGATCTACCATCAACACTCATGGAAACAGCAGTCAAGAAATCAAATTACATATTGTATTAGGCAACTCTGCTGCACAAAACCTTCTTAAAGTGTTCAAGAGCAAGGATGTCAGTTTGAGGACTAAAGTGTGCCTGCCCGAAGTCATGGTATTTTCAATAGTTTCATATGCATGTGAAAGTTGGAAAATGAATAAAAAAGACTATAGAAGAATTGATGCATTTGAGTTATGGTGTTAGGGAAGAATATTAAAGATATCCTAGACTGCCAGAAGAACAAACAAATCTGTGCTGGAAGAAGTATAGCCAGAATGCTCCTTAGAAGCCAATACGGCCAGACTTCCTCTCTCTTACTTCTGCCATACTATCAGGAAGGACCAAACACTGGAGAAGAACATCATGCTTGGGAAAGTGGAGAGTCAATGAAAAATGGGGAGAACCTCAACGAGATGAATTGGTGCAATGGCAACAGCAATGGGCTCAAGCACAGCAGCAATTGTTAGGATGACATAGGACCAGATGGTGTTTCATTTTGTTTGCATAGTGTCACTATGGGTTGAAATCAATTAGACAGCATTTAACACAGCAATATATGTATATATGGTTGTTAAGTGGCATGGAGTCTGTTCCAACTCATAGCTACCCTGTATAGGGTACA
>NW_006408589.1:722611-726930 GCF_000296735.1 Chrysochloris asiatica
CAGCAGAAGTCCTATGTTGTTGTTGTTAAGTATCATCAAGTCAGTCCAACCCATAGCAACCCTGTATAAGGTTTCCAAGGAGCGGCTGGTGAGCTTGAACCACCGATTTATGGGGTACATGTGTGTATGCATGTGCATAGTGCAATTGTAGACACACACGTGCATATGTATACACATATACATATATGTGAATATATGTCTAAACACACACTGTGTATACACACACACACATACACACACACATACCCTCTAAATTAAAAAAAAAACAATAATCTACTTTGATACTGGCTACACTTTGATATCACAGACTAGTTGTGCCAGGTAGCTGTCCTTGGTGCTGAGATGAAGTCTGGTGAAGATTGCCAGACAGGTACTGTAGTTGGGTCTGAGTCCTTACTGAAGAAGAAAAGGTGAATGTTGAGTGTTGTTGCATTGGAGGACTTGTAAGGAATGTTACAAAACAAAATTTGCATAAATTGCTGGATGGGAAACTAATTTATTCTGTAAAAATTTCACCCAAGCTTCAAAAAAAAAAAAAATCTAAAAAGGAAAAAAACAGACAAAGGTGAATAATGACTATCTGCAGTTGTGTGGTTTCTGAAGAAACTTGGGTGAAGTGGTGGTGGTGGGGTGACTGGCACCAGGAAGGGACTCCAGAGAGATAGTGCCTCCTGTTTGAAATTCTCTTTCCTTACTCTGTGATCTGTCTGCTGAGTGACTCATATTTTATCTTCATGATCCCTGGAGAGAAAGAAAACTCTGCATGGTCTTAACATACATTCCACTTTCAGCCCTCAATTATTTACTAATGAGTTAAGATACTTTTACTTTAAAACAGGGATGGGGAATGTCCCACCTATGGACTGTATAAGGTCTGAGAAATCATTTGGTTGGTCCTGCCAAAGAAACCTCAGTTCCAGCCATCACAGTTGTTGTTGTTGTTGTTGTTAAGTGCTGTCAAGTCGGTTCCGACCCATAGCCACCCTGTATTTTAGAGGAGCAGCTGGTGAGCTTGAACCAACAATCTTGCAGTTCAAACAGCTTTGCAGTCTGGCGCATTAATCCACAGCACCACACCAGGACTCCAGCCATCAAATTGGTGGTGGTGGTTATGTGCTGTGGAGTCGATTCCGACTCAAAGCGACCCTGCACAGGGTTTCCAAGGCTGTAAATGTTTACCGGAGCAGAAAGTCTTATCTTTCTCCTGAGAAACAGCTGGTAGTTTTGAACTCCTGACCTTGTGGTTCACAGTTCGATTTTTAACCACTAGCTACCAGAGCTCCTTAGCCATCACAATAGGTGTGAGTTAATCAAATAATTGAAATATAGCACGCTAATCTTTAAATTGATAATTTCATATGGCCCGTGAATGATGTTATAAATTTGGCAGAAAAAAGGTTCCCCACTCCTGCATTAAAGACAGCAAGGTGTAGAGTAAGTTCCCTGGCTTCATTTTAAAATAGTTTCTGCATTTATTAAGGAACCTTGATGGGGCAACAGTTAAATGCTCAGTTGTGAACCAAAAGATTGGCAGCTCAAACTGCTCAGCTTCTCCATGGAAGAAAATAGCAAGTGATGTGCTCCCATAAAAACTACAACAGAGTCTGTATTAATTAGAATTGACTGGTGGTAGACAATAGCAACATGCATTTATTAATATTTATTAATTTATTCAACATACACTTTCTGAGCACATGATTTGTGCTAAACCCTGAAATGTATACATTTCACCTCATGTATACAATTTCCAATTCCCACAAAACTTTTGAGAAAAATTCATTGTTTCCTTTTCAGGAAACTGAGACTCAGCAAGGTATCTTATTCAAGACTTCACCAACAGTAAAAGAGAAGATATGAATTCAACTATTTATAAGTCTAAATCTCACGTTCTTTATTTTCACTTTGAAATCAATTTTAAATGTTTAACACACACACAAAGGTATTAAGTAATAATATACAGTGCACATCTTTTTTTATAGTCCACATTTGAGAAACAAAATATTACCAATAACGATTAAGTCTTCTTGGTAGAGCACCTCCCCCTCCATTTCATACCCTGCATCTCTAACCCAGGAAACCACTAAAGAACCCTAGTAGCACCCTGGTTAACCACTGGGTTAAGCTTGTATTTTGTCTCAACATGCTAGTACCCTGGCTAAGTACTATAGGAAAGATCAGCAGTTTGATACCACCAAGGGAGAAGGAGGACAGCAATCTGTTTCCATAAACATTTACAACCTTGGAAACCCTATAGGGCAGTTCTACTCTCTCTTATATCGTTGCTACGAGCTGGATTAGACTCAATGGCTACAGGACAGGAAACTATTATTATATATATTTTGCTTATTACTTCCATGCATATGTTTTTTATCTTACCACATATGTTTGTGCCTAAAACATATATAATATTTTCCATGTTTGTCTTAGTTATCTAGTGATAGATAAGATAAATACTACCAACAGAAATTTATTTTCACACAATTTAGGAGGCTAGGAGTCAGAATACAGTGTTCTGGCTCTAAAGCAAAGTTTTCTTCCTTTGTTGGCACAGGAGAAAGGTCTTTGTCTCATTTCTGCTCCTATTTCTTGCTTTCTTTTTTTCATGCAAGCCTTTACGTTTGTTCCTGTTCCTGAAAAATTAATTTCACTTATTCTATCTCGCAAAGATAATTTTCCTAAGGAATTATGATACGTAGAATTCCAAATAATTATGCATATTTAGGAGTCCTGGTGTGGCACTGCAGGATAATACACTGGACCTCAAGGTCAGTTTGAACCTCAAGGTTGGCAGTTCAAATCCACCAGCCACTCCTTGGAAATCCTACACAGGTCGCTAGGAGTCAGAATCAACTCCATGGCACTTAATACCAACAACATGTATATTTAGGAATACAAGCCTCCAGCCCCCAATCAGATCCTGATTTACCTAACTTCTTTTTATCTCACTGCCCTTTGTCTTTCTCTGCCTGCAACTGAGGGATCATTCCTTTAATTAGCTAACAAAAGACTAACATGGGCAGAAGATGCGGTACATCTTTCCCCAGGAGAGGTGATCCCCACACATTTCTCTTATTTAACTAAATGCCTTCAAGTTGACTCTGACTAATGGTACCCCAAGGGTGTCAGAGAAGAACCATGGTCCATAGGGTTTTCTTTTAATTTTGTATTTTAAATATTTACTTTTACAATCAATATATTTTATTATGCATGTATATATGCGTTTGTGCATTTATTTACTTTTCCCTTTACCCAAGTTAACATGTGCCTATCCTCTAGTTACTGGACTCCTGGTATGATGTTGTAAGATCAGCACTGAACTGCAAATCACAAGGTAGACTCTGAGTTAGAACCAATTCAAAGGCACTTAACAATAATCCCCTATCTTGTGATTTACCTTCCCTTCCCTCTCACCCCTGCATTAATTAGACACTGCACTAATATAACAAAGAAAGCTCATTCCCAAATTGGATTATAATCACATATGTAGGGTTTAGGATTTGCAACACCTGTTTTTGGGGAACACAATTCCAATCTATACTAAATTTTTAAAACTCTGAAAAGGTTATGTACTTTGTGTATATTCTTCTGCAACATAATGTATCAATCATTTTGAGATTATCCCAAGTAACTCTAGTCCTTTTACTTTTCTCTATTATCTTGCCACAAATTCCACTTTTAAAGATTTTCAGTCTAGTGGGAACACAGAAAGGTAAATTACAGAACTATGAGATAATTGACAATACAATACGAAGAGTTCTTACCACACTAATGGCAGTCAGCTTATCCTAGAGCAACCTAAGAGGGTTTCATGGAGAAGGTGACACTTGAGCAAAGTTGTGAAGAGATGGAAAAGGACAATCCAGAAGGCAGGCGCAGCATATGTAAAGGAATGGCAGTGATAGAGAGTGCATCAGTATAACTGAGTTTGGAAAAACCCATAAATTTTGAGAAAACGAGTGGTGGTCATATGTGAGACTGGAGAGACAACTGGGGATTTAGTAACAAAAGACTTCTGGTGTTTTTCCCTTGTATAGAGTGTGTAACTACAAAATTTATTCACAGCCACTTTGCAAGGTGGAGGGGGGGCATTGAAGCTGGAAAATGCATATCACTACCCAAAGTCATGTAATTGGAAAATGACAGAGTTGGCAATCAAACTAGAGTCTCTCTGATTCTTTGACATAGAGAATACACATGGAAGTTACATAGGCAATTAAGAAAAGCAGGGAGTTGGTTTTAGGGAAGTTGTATGAAGGGTGTGTGGTGAAAGTTGATACCATTTCTGCCTGTAAAAAAAAAAAAAAATTCCAAATATAACA
>NW_006408589.1:728919-730117 GCF_000296735.1 Chrysochloris asiatica
TTTTTATTCCATCAATTCCTGGTGCCTTGCTCCTTACCAATTCCTTCAATACACCTTGGGCTTCCTCCTTCAGTACCATTGACTCTTGATCATATGCTACCTCGTGAAATGGTTGAACATGAACCATTTCCCTTCGGTAGAGTGACTCTGTGTATTCCGTCCATCTTCTCTTGATGCTTTCTGCATCATTCAATAATTTGCCAAAGAATCCTTCAATACCAAAAGTTGAGGCTTGAATTTTTTGTTCAGTTTCCCCAGTTTGAGAAATGCTGAGCATGTTCTTCCTTTTTGGTTTTCTGATTCCAGGTCTTTGCACATTTTATTCTAATATTTGGCTTTATCTTCTTGAGTTGATCTTTGAAATTTTCTGTTCAGCTCTTCGACCTCCTCATTTCTTCCATTTGCTTTAGTATCTCTATGCTGGAAGGCAAGTTTCAGTGTCTCTTCTGACATTGTTTTTGACCTTTTCCTTCTTTCTTGTTTTCTTAACGCCTTTTTTCATTCTATTTGTATGATGTTCTTGATGTCATCCCACACCTCTTCTGGTCTTCGGTCTTTAGTGTTTAATGTATCAAATCTATTCTTCAGATGATCTCTAAATTCAGGTGGGATATATTCAAGGTCATATTTTGGATCTAGTGGATTTGTTTTCATTTTCTTCAGCTTGTTTGAATTTGCATATGAGTAATTGGTGGTCTGTTCCACAGCCTTTTTTTGACTGATGAGATGGAGCTTTTCCATTGTGTCTTTCCACAGATGTAGTCAATTTGAATTCAGTGTATTCTATCTGGTGAGGTCCATGTGTATATTGATCTTGTATGCTGTCTAAAGAAGGTATTTGAAATGAACAAATCATTGATTTTGCAGAATTCTATTATGCTATCTCCAGCATCATTTCTATCACCAAGTCCAAATTTTCCAACTACTGATCCTTGTTCTTTGCTCCCAACCTTTGCATTCCAATCACCAGTAATGATAAATACATTTGATTACATGTTCAATATCAGATTGAAGAAGTTGATAGAATTCTTTTACTTTGTCCTCACTGGCTTTAGTGGTTGGTACATAAATTTGAATAATAGTGGTATTAACTGGGCTTGCCTGTAGGCACATGGATATTATCCTATCACAGCGTTATACCTCGTGACTGATCTGGATATGTTCTTTTTGACAATGAGTGCAACACCATTCCTTTTCA
>NW_006408589.1:730642-732353 GCF_000296735.1 Chrysochloris asiatica
CACCATGGATTACCCTGCTGGTATTTAAAACACGTGTGGTGCAGCTTTCAGAATCACAGCAACTCACAAGCCACTAAAGTATGACAAACTGACAGATGGTGGTCCAATTCAAGACATAAATGTGGGCCACACACAGCTGGCCCATCACCACTGTCTTTGACTTACAGCAGCTATGACCCAGCAGTATTGTTGGGATGGGTATGATCTCTCATTTTATGAATGGAAATCTGAGTCCTAAAGATAAGATTGTTCACAGCTGGAAGAGAATGTCTGAGACTTAACCAAAGTCTGTATCCTATTTACTGTACCTCATTGTCCTACCATGTAGGACACTGGTGGTGTTAGAAGATGTCTGTCATTTTGCTTATTCCCCCAATATCTGAATTCCATTCCTTTACTTGGGAAGGAATATTCCACTTATTATTAAAGCTGGAAATGCCAGATCTTCTTTTTCTGATTCACTTTTGCATGACACTAACTTTTTCCTTTAGGTGCATCCACCCAACACTTGGAATGATGGGCAGAAAGGGCCATGCTAAATCTCGTGTTGATGGATTAATGCAATGGGTGCAACTTCATCCATGTTACAGGTTCATCTACATTACCCAAAATATTGGCAGTGTAAGTTGTAGCATCTGTCCCTAGAAGCAACAGCTAGGAGTCTTGCTGGACCATTTATGCACAGTGATTCAAGAGCATCATCTGCAGCTGCACAGCATCTGAGCTCACTCTGCTCCCCAGTCCTCTCTAGGATAAAAGAGCTGCCAATTTCCCTCTAAAAAATTGTTGTGTGTGGGGTTATTTTTTGTTTTTGTCTACTAGATTAGTCAGATCCAGTGCTGAATACAGATGCCTCATCCTAGAACCCTAGAAAACATACTAGAGGTTACTGGAAGCTCTGCAAGGTGATTTTTCTTCTTTCAACACTTTACTTATTGAAGTTCCATTTAAAATTACTGACAACAGTTTTCTGATTGCCCTTGATAATGTATTCTGGATATTTGCAACTCCATCTGTGGGGAGAAAAATTTCCCTCTGAATTTCTTCAGTGATGGCCTTTGCATAATTTGTTCTGCCTTCCTGTTCCAATGATTACTGTTCCTCTAAATAACTACTCAGTTCTGACTGTCTTTCTTTCCAAGTCACGGGAGCTGAAGACACCACCTTTTTAGTTTCCTTATTTCAGAGAATGCAAGTGGCTTTGCAGAGCTTCATTATTCCTCTTTCATTAGGTAATTATATCTAATTCTGCCCCCACCCCAAGTCTTTGTTTGGCTATACTCTATCATTCAAGGTAGGCTATCTTTTGTCATGGTATCAAATAACCCCAAAATCTCAGTTTCTTATAACAACAAAATTTAATCACTATCCATTCTGGATCCACCAGGTTCTGCTCTAAGGTTTCACTATGAGACTCAACTGAGAGAAAGACCTATCTGGAACATATCCAGACTATGTCAGAAAGAAGCATGATATAGCAAGTCATGTTCTGGTTCTGAAAGCTTTAGCTGAAAAACCACAATTTCTTTCCCTTGTCATGGACCAAAATAAGTCACATGGTTTATTCTTATGTTCAATAGAATAAACAGTTACTGTCGAGTTGATTCCAACTCATATGCTTAGTAAGGGTAAGTTTGCTCTTGTTGTTAAGGTACAATAGAGTTTGCTCTGATTCATAGAGATCCTACACACAACAGAACAAAGCACGGCC
>NW_006408589.1:751708-752710 GCF_000296735.1 Chrysochloris asiatica
TATTGTTATTTATAAGGTTTTCAGTGGCTGACCATTCAGAAATGGTCTACATTTCCTTTGTACAAGTCTATCTTATTTGGAATTTCTTCTAAAGTCTGTCCACCATGAATGACTCTGTTGGTATTTAAAATACTGATGGCGTAGTTTCAAGCTTCACAGCAACATGCAAGTCACCACAATATGACAAACTGACAGATGAGTGGTGGAGACAGCAGTTTTAGCTAGTGGCTAAATGTGCCCAGTCTACCCTTCCAGATAGTCTGCTTTATGAATTTTGGATTGTATAGCTGGCCTCCACAACAGTAAAAGCAAATTCCTTCCAGTAAATCTCTGAATAAATCTCCTATGGATCTGTTTTTCTGGTTAAACTTACTGATAGAACTATCCAGAGTGTTGGGGAAGCAGAGTGCATTCTATCACATGCTTGTACCATTTTCTAGGGCCTTGGAATTTCCACTGGTTTTCTTCATTTGGTAGATGAAAGAAGAGATAAAAAGGATAAAAAACACACACTGACTCAACTTTCTTTTCCTTGAGGTGACAGCAATACTTGTGGAAGCTGATATTACTTTGGCAGGAAACAATTAGGTATTCCTAGTGAGAAGTCTGCATACTAGTACATGTCTCAGGAAAAATGGGGAAGCCTTAATGCTATTGTAATCTTGGTCAAGCCTCAAGAAAGTGTAAGTGCACTGGCCCCTTTCCCTTCCTTTAGTGCAGTTCAGCTGCAAGTTACCTTACTCATTCCAAGCTATGGGTTAGATTCCTTTTACCAGTTGTCTGTTAGATACCCTAACCATGCACAGTTTGAGGTTAAGTGATGTATCTACTTCAGGGCTTCTGACAAGAGGGCTCAGAGTGAATAAATTAGGTGCAGAGCCAAAGGGTGTCAAAGAATCATGAAGTATCCTTAGCTCTGTGTATTATTTTTCCATACTGTGTAACAGTTTACTATACCCTAACAGCATTGAACAATTTGTTGTTGTTGTTGTTAGGTGCCAT
>NW_006408589.1:755412-758571 GCF_000296735.1 Chrysochloris asiatica
TTTTCACTGATGATATGGAGCTTTCCCATCATCTCTTTCCACAGATGTAGTCAATTTGATTTCTATGTATTCTATCTGGTCAGGTCCATGTGCATAGTCATCTCTTATGCTGTGTAAATAAGGTATTTGAAATGAACAAATCATTGGTTTTGAAGAATTCTATCAAGCATTCTCTAGCATCATTTCTATCACCAAGGATGTATTTTCCAACTACTGATCCTTCCTCTTTGCTCCCATGTCTTATCACAGAGTTTTCCTGGGTTAGGAGTTCAGGTATGACTTAGTTATCTTCTCTGTTCAGGACCTCACAAGACAGTAATGAAAGTGTTGGCCAGGGTTATTCTCATCTGAAAGCTTGACTGGCAGCAAAAATCCACTCGCAAATTCACTTAGGTGATTCTTTGCACAAGCCTCCTTTTTAATATCTTCCTCAAAGTCAGTTAGGGAGAGTTTCACTCACCTTCAATCTGCCAAAATAGTCATATAATTATGAAAGTGGCACCTTTGCCATATTCTATTGGTCCGAAGTGAGTCACAAATTCTTCTATATCCAAGAAGAGGAATTATACATAGGCATGACTCATTTCAGGGAGCACCTACAGGTGTAACCATTACACTCTGTCACAGAATGAAACATAGTAGGTGCATGACACATATTTGTTGAAGTGAATGTAAAAGAGTGAATTGGTGGGACAATTTCTGGGAAAACTTCCCAAACAAGTTTTGATTTTCACAACTTCCTGGTATTCATTCACATGATTGTATGGATTTGTCTCACTTTGAATGTGAGATTTTAGAGAATATTTTTACTTTTTTGGATCCTAATTTTCATGGGGGGACAGGTGCGATAGTGGGTGCTGGTGACTTAGTGGGTTACCCACTGGGCTGTTATCCACAAGGTTAACAGTTCGAATATACCAGCTGCTTCCTAGAAGATGAGGAACTGACTCAACAGAACACAGCAATTATTTTCACCCTATATTTCTCCCTCCTGATAATATGTGCTCCTTGGTAGCTAGGACGGTCAGATTTCATCTCTCGTACTTCAGACATGTTATCAGGAAGGACCAGTCCTTGGAGAAAGATATCATATTTGGTTGAATGGAGGGTCGGATTAAAAGAGGAAGACCCCAGTGAGATGGATTGAAGCAGTAGCAACAACAATGGGATCAGGCATAGCTATGATTGTGAGTTTGACATGGGACTAGGCAGTGTTTTGTTCTGTATGCTTAGGGTTGCTATGAGTGAGTACTGACTCAATGACACCTAACAACAACAATATCTGTCCTCGGAGAACTCATCATCATGCATAGTATTAGACAGTCAGGTCCTAGAGTGGGGTTTGTGAAGATGTAAACTCTGTTGCAAGGTAAATTATGTTAGTCCACCCAGATAACTGTCCTGGTCCTTGGGGAAGTCTCCTAAGACAACATTGTTACTATAATGAAGATGATGATTGAATTGGATTTCCACAATTACCACATCAGCTCTACTTACTGAGAGATGAAAGCACAAATACTGAGGACAACCTAATTCCTTCTGTAGCTAAAAATTTCCCTTCTCTACTCAAATGGTTTTTTGTTTTTTTTTTCCGTTTCTTTTCAGCTATTTCCTGGGAAAGTCAATTATAATCTGAGGTGCCATCTGTCTCTCTGGTCTTAAGCCTAACAACTTCATTAAAAAGTTCAGGAGCCTTTCTGACTGTTCTGTTCTTAGTTTATGCCGTGGCAGAAAAGAAGAGACTGCAAGGAAGCATGTCTGAGCTGGGTCCTTTTGGAAGCAGAATTTGAAATAAAGGTTTGAATGCACATAATTTGGGGTAGGTTATCCTAGGAAGCAACAACAGAAGAATGGGGAAGTGCTAAAGGAAGAGAAGGAAGTTTATATAGAACGTGGAACATTTTGTAGAGCATTCATTATTATTTGTTGATGAATTCAGTTTGAATAATAGATTCTCATTAAAAAGTTTTGCATCTGTATTCAAGAAATATATCAACCTATTGTTCTTCACTTATTGTGATACCCTTGACTTGGTTTTAAATATGAGTAACATTAAGGTCATACAACGAATTTGGGTGTGTCCCCTTCTCATTTATTTTTGGAATGAGTTTGCATATTTTCTTCCTTTAAAGTTTGATAGAACTCAAAAGTGAAGCTATCTGGGTCTGGAATTTGTGTGTGTGTTAATTTCTAATTTCATTTCACTATGATCAGGAAAACATAATTTGCATAATTTCAATAACTTCATATGCTTGTGAAAGCTGGACAGTGAATAAGGAGGACCATTGAAGAATTAATGCATTTGAGTTATGGTGTTGGAGGAGAATTTTGAAAGTGCCATGGGCTACTAAAAGAACCAAAAGATCTGTGTTGGAAGAAATGCAGCCAGAGTGTTCCTTGGAGGCTAGGATGGCCAGACTTCCTCTCTCATCCTTCAGACATATTGTCAGGAGGGACCAGTCACTGGAGAAGGATATCATGTTTGGTAAGGTGGAGGGTCACAGAAAAAGAGGACAACCCCCAGCAAGGTGAATTGGCAAAGTGGCAGCATCAATGGGCTCAAGCATGGCAACAATTGTGAGGTTGGCCTAGGACTGGGCAGTGTTTTGTTCTGTTGTTCATAAGGTTGCTATGAGTTGGTACTGACTCAGTGGCACCTAACAACAACAACAATTTTTATTATAATTTTCTTTAATGTAAGTACTTAAAGCTATGTGGTTTTCTCTAAATATGACTTTGGCTGTAGCCTATGAATTTTGTTATATGTCTATGTGTATGTATGTGTAATTACTACTTCAGTGTCTCTATTTGAGAAACTCTTCAATTTTTTCTATTTCTATGTCTGTAATTATTTAGGATTTTGTTCATTTTATCTAAGGTGTCTAGTAGTTGCTACAAACCTGTTTATAATATTCCATTACTCTTAAATTGTTTTTATAGGCCTCTAGTGATGATCTCTTATTGCCAGGAGGGACAAGTCTCTGGAGAAGGATATCTCCAGCATAGAGATGCTAAAGAAAATGGACGAAATGAGGAGGTCCAAGAGCTGAACAGAAAATTTCAAAGATCAGCTTGAGAAGATAAAGCCAAATATTACAATAAAATGCACAAAGATCTGGAGTCAGAAAACCAAAAAGGAAGAACACGTTCAGCATTTCT
>NW_006408589.1:759988-761619 GCF_000296735.1 Chrysochloris asiatica
AATAGATCCGTTTTGGAAGAAGTGCAGCCAAAATGCTCCCTGGAGGCCAAGATGGCCATACTTCATCTCTCATACTTTGTACATATTTTTAGGAGGGACCAGTTGCTGGAGAAGGACATCATGTTTTGTAAGGTGGAGTTTCAGAGAAAAAGAGGAAGACCCCCCGCTAGTGAGATGGATTGGCCAAGTGGCGTCATCGATGGATTCAAGCCTGGCAACAGTAGTGAGGTTGGCCTAGGATAGGGCTGTGTTTTGTTTTGCTGTGCATAAGGTCATTATGAGTCGGTACCGACTTGATGGCACCTAACTACAATAACAACAACAGGTTATGTGGTGCTGTGGGTTAATGAGCTAGGCTGCAAAGTCGGTTTGAAACACAATGTCGATGGTTCTAGATCACCATCTGCTCCTTGGAAACCCTATACAGTGTCACTATAGGTCAGAATTGACTCGATGGCACTCAACAACAACAAAAGGTTATGGAGTCTTGGTGTAGTGCTGTGGGTTAATGTCCTGAACTGTAAAGTCGGTTTGAACCGCAAGGTTGATGGTTCAAGCTTATCAGCTGCTCCTCTGAAACCCTTTACAGACAGGATCCCTGTGAGTCAGAATCGACTCGACAGCACTTAACAACAACAACAACAACAACAACAACAGGTTATAGTCTATGCTGGAGGATATTTCCTGAAAATATTATATATCTTCTTGTTCTATCCATTATTGTATTATTGAGAAGTATTATTGTGTGAGAAATACTAAAATGTACAGCTAAATTCTTCATTTGTGTTTATCTCTTTTTAGTTGTCAGTTTTCTTCTGAGTTTTGTGCCTCTGTTTTAAATATATATACATTGGCATATTTTCGTAATGAAGTGCTTACACACCTTGGAATTATTATTTTCTAGGATCTGTAATTTAACATTTTTCATTAAATTTAGAATTTTTGTGTGCATTATTTCCTCATTTTTTTTTCTGTTCCATTCTCGATTATTATTTTAAAACTTTTTATTGTGAATTGAATAAAGGTTTACAAACAATATCATCAGTTTTACATTCAGCAAATTATACACTTTGTTTCATCTTAATGATTTCAGTTTCCTCCATGCAGTAGCAGTTAAATGTCTCCCTCTCTATGGTTCCTGTTTCCATTCCACCCTCCTTCCTATGCCTTCACAAATTTGTTCTCAGGTAAATGTTGCCCTTTTGACCTTGAATGATTAACCATTCATGGTGAGCATATCTTATGAGTGTTGTTGTCACCACTATATATCCATCTACTGCTTGGCTGAAGATTGTGCTGTATCTCTCTATTTCTATGGAATTACCATTATACATATGTTGGAATGTTTGGTGTTTCCCCACAAATCTTTGAGATTCTGCTCATTAAAAAACAATCTTTTCACGTTCTATGTTTCAGACTAGATTCAATTAATCTGTCTTCACTTTCACAAATTCTTTCTTTTGCCATACCAAATCCAGCTGAGCTCACCTAGAAATTTTTTTAACCAATGTAGTTTTTAACTCTAGAATTTCTATTGGTTCTTTTTCACAGTTTCTAGGTCTCTGTTGGGATTCTTTATTTGTTGAATCAGTCATCTTGTTTCCCTTTTGTTGAGGTCCTATGTCGGGGTC
>NW_006408589.1:762839-764392 GCF_000296735.1 Chrysochloris asiatica
ACCTTACAACTGATTGGCTGATCACAACATAGGGGATGATTACATCATTACATAACTGCCAAATCATGGAGAAACATGACCATGCTAAGTTGATACATATTTTGAGGGGACACAATGAAATCCATTATAGTTGCTATCAAGTTGATACCAATTCATGGAGACCCTATGTGTACAGAGTGGAAATGTTCCTTAGGGATTTCAAGGCTGTTATCCTTCAGAAGCAGGTTGCCAGGACTATTTTCTGAGACACCAATGGTTGGATTTTGCAGCCAGGCTTTGGGCTAGTAATCTAGTGCTTAACTATTTTCACCACCTAGGGACCCTTTTCTTTAAATGAATGAAGATCACACTTTTTATTTCTTTTCAGGTGGCATAATTTTTGTTTGTAGACTCACCATTTTAGAGAATATATGGCACACTGCTGAATTCCATTTTGTTTTCTGGAGAATTGATAGCCTTTTAAATAAAAGTAACTTGTGGAATCTCCCTTCCTGCAATTGTCAGCCACTGCTGTATCTGCTTCACTTTCCATGCTAAGAGTTGTCTTTTTGAGCAGAAGTTGTGCTAGCATACTTTGAATTCCTATGGCTTCCACTGTCTGCCGATTCATATTGTGATGAGTGGGAAATGAATTCAAATTTCTAGTCAAATCTCAAGTTTCCTTTAACTTCTATTTTCTTCTGTGCCCTTGATTCTCACCTGCACATATATGTAGTTTTGTTTTTTTTTTCCCAGTGAGTCATGGGTGTGCCTAGAGTTTATATCATGTTTTCTATGATTCTTTTATTTAGTGGACTTTCTTGTTAGATTTCTGGCTGGTCTAGCACTTATCCCATGTTGGCTTATAGCCCTACTAAACCATAGCAAAACTAAAGGTTTTCTCTCTTCATTCTCAACTAATTTCATTACTTTTACATGACAACTTGTGTTGGCCTGTTTTTCAATGTCAACTACATGCTGGTAAAACCACTGTTCTTGTTGTTTGAGCTGGTGGGTGGAGGACAAAAAGGTCACAGACTCCCATTGCTCCTGAAATTCTAGTAGTTTCTCAAGAATACACAGTTCTTAACTTGTTTTCTGTCTTTGGCTAATTCACAGTGCTCTAACATGGTGTTTTTGGTGGCTTTGTCTGATTTACACTTGTTTCTTCATGGAGAAAACTCAAAGATTTATTCACATCCTCATAAAAGGAAGCTTCTCTTCTTGAAGATTCTTTAGTTAGATATTCCCTGTCCCAAGTTGTAATACAATTGCTCTTATTACTGTCACCAATGATCTCTCTGCAGATAAACTCATTGGTTAATTCTCAGTTCTTATCTTGACCTATAGACAGCATTTGACACAGGTGATTACTTCTGCCTTGAAATACTTTGCTCACTTTGGTTCCAGTGTTTTGATTTTCTGCTTCCTTACTGACTAATCTTCCTCAATTTTCACTGCTGGTTTCTCTTTATCATTCCAGTTTTCTTAGTTATATGATTGCTATTGTTAAGTGCCATCGAGTTAGTTCCAAATCATAGTGAACTTATTGTTAATGAGTCTTCCTCAAATTC
>NW_006408589.1:766201-767421 GCF_000296735.1 Chrysochloris asiatica
AAGTTCATCAAATTGTATCAGATTACTCTTTTTATCCCTCTTTTTTCTTCTTCTAGTTGAGCTCTGATCATCCAGTCATTGAAGCCAGGTCAAGTGGGTATTATCTGCACTTAATGAATGATCTTTTGCTTTCTTCCTTTATGATATTCTTGATGTCATCCCACAACTCTTCTGGTCTTCTCTCATTAGTGTCTAATGTCTCAAATCTGTACTTGAGATGATTTCTAAATTCAAGTTGAATGTGTTCAAGTTTATATTTTGACTCTCATGGACTGGTTTTGATTTTCTTCAGATTCATCCTGAACTAGCATATCAGCAATTGATGGTCTGGTCCAGTCTTTTTCCTCTAGTCTTGTTTTGGCTGATGATATGATGTTTTTCCACTGTATTTTCCCACAGATGTAGTCAATCTGGTTAATGTGTACTGCATCTAGTGAAGGCCATTTGTATGAACACTGTTTATGTTGTTTAAAATGGTATTTGCAATGAATAAGTCATTTGTCTTGCAAAATTATATTATGCGATCTCCAACATAATTTCTATCATCAAGACCATATTTTCCTACTACTGATCCTTCCTCTTTTTGCCAACCCTTGCATTATAAGCACCAGTAATTACCAATACGTCTTGATAGCATGTTTGATCAATTTCAGAATGAATAATTTCATAGAATTATTCAATTTCATTTTCACTTGCTTTAGTGGTTGGTGCATTAATTTGAACAATAGTGGTATTTACAGCATTATACCTCTAGATAGATCTTGAAATGTTCTTTTTGGTGGTGAATGCAATGTCATTCCTCTTTAATTTGTCATTCCCAGAATAGTATACCACGTGATTCAGATTCAAAATTGCCCAGTTCCAGTCCATTTCAGCTCATTGATTTTTATGCAATTGATGTTTATGTATTCCATTTCAGTTTTGATAACTTCCAAATTTCCCAGGTTAATCCTTCATAAATTCCAGGTTCCAATTACTAATGGATGTTTGCAGCTGTTTCTCCTCATTTTGAGTTGTGCCCAATCAGAAAATGAAGGTATTGAAACTTTACTCTTATTTGTGTCATCATGGTCAACTCTACTTTGAGGAAGCAACTTTTCCCTACTCATATATTGAGTTCCTTCCAACCTGAGGGGCTTATCTTCTGGCACTATATCTGACATACTTTTGGTACTATTAATCATGTTTAAATATTCAATATTCTGGTGTTATCTGACAGT
>NW_006408589.1:769267-771684 GCF_000296735.1 Chrysochloris asiatica
TTTTTTTGTAATATTTGGCTTTATCTGCTCGAGCTGATCTTTGAAATTTTCTGTTCAGCTTTTGTACTGCCTCATTTATTCTATTTGCTTTAGCATCTCTATGCTGGAGAGCAAGTTTCAGTGTCTCTTCTGACATCCATTTTGACCATTTCTTTCTTTCTTGTCTTCTTAATGACTTTTTGCTTTCTATTTGTATGATGTCATCCCACAACTCTTCTGGTCTTCAGTCTTTAGTGTTTAATGTATCAAATCTCTCCACAAGATGCTATGATGAAGTCCTTAGCCCTTGCATTTATGGTGATGAACTTGCTTGGAAATATGGTCTTTGCACTTTTAATCAAGTTATGATGAGTCTTTATTTACTGACACTATATAAGGTTTCTGAAGAGCAGCTGCTGGATTTGAACTGCCCACCTGTGATTAGCAGTCCAGTACTTATCCTACAGCATTACATTAAGACTCAGTACTCAAGTATGGTGGGCCTATTCCAATATGACTACCAACCAGTTGTTGCTGAGTTGATTCCAACTCAAAAGAACCCCATGGGTTAGAGGAGAACTCTCCCTAAGAGGGTTTTCAATTGCTGATTTTTCAGAAGTAGATTTCCAGGCATTTCTTGTTAATTGTCTTTGAGTGTACTCAGACCTCTAATCTGTGGGTTAGCATTTGAGTACACTAGACATTCTCACCACCCAGGGACTCCTGAACCAATATGACTGGTGTCCTCTTAAAAGGAGAAGAAGCGTACACACAGACACAGGGAAGATGGCTATATGAAAGCAGAAGGCAGAAACTGGATTTTTGTGACCACAGCCAAGAAACACCTGAGACTTCCAAAAGCTGGAAGAGGCAAGGAAGGATCCTCCCTAAATGTTTCAGAGAGAGCATGGTCCTGTGTTTACCTTGTTTTCAGCCATCTAAACTCCAGAACTGTGAAAGAACAGATTTCTCTTGTTAGAAATCAACTGGTTTATGATACTCTATATGTATGTACACTAATGCATGCTATATTAGTTTTAGAAAACTAATACAGTATATATTCAAGTTGGAGGGTAAGAAACATGAAGAAAGGAGAAAAAACAAATATTTGGTTTTAAAGGGTTTATTTAAAACAGTAAGGAGAAGAATGGATGATAAAGATCTAAAAGTAGAAATAATAACAAGTGCTTTATATATTACATCAAAAATGGCAGACATTAGATAATGTATCTGTTAAGAATGAAATTAGAAAACTTAGTAAGTTACCATGTAATGTTTTGTTTTGTTTTTGTTCTTCCCTTGCCTTTTTTAGGTATAAAGTGAAGACTTTGAAGAGGACACAAAATATCCCAACTGATTTGACAATGCTAGTGAGAAAAAAAATTATACATTAAAAAAACAAACAAAAAAACACACACACCATATTTCTAAAAGATATGTAAGTCTATATTCTAGCACATTGTCTCCATAACCCACTTGATGCTCACAACAACTTTGCAAAATAGGGATTCTTGCCTCTGTTTCTATTTGAACTCACCATCATTAAACAATATGAACTGATTTGTTCTAGGCTGCCTGGTTAATGACCGGCAGGACCAGTGTCTGAAATCCCTTCACTAGGCTACTGGTTTAAGTCAAAAGTTTCATGGGCCACATGTGATAAGACCTTAATTCTAGGTACATAATGTGAGTTCTGACATTGCATTATCAAGATGACATGGGAGAGAACTGAACCTGGAAGTTATCATTTGCAAGGACCTGCGCAGTAACATTCAGGGCAGACATAGGTAGAGCAGTACAAATGTCATGGAAGAAATACTCTGGTTAAGGGCAGATGATATTGAAGAAGAGCCTCTGAGGAATTAAAAGCAGAGAGGCTGTGAATCCCATGAAATTAATTAATTACTTCCACCAAGGAAGAGGCATCCTGGTGTGGTACTGTAAGATAAGCACTGGACCGATAGGTCAGTTTGAAGCTCAAAGTTGGCAGTTCAAACTCACCAGCCTCTCTTCAGAAATCCTATATAGGGTTGCTATGAGTTGGAACTGACTCAATGACACTTAACAGCAGCAATAACCAGAGGAGAAAGATGAGGTTGTCCGCTTCAATAAAGGTTCACTGTATTGGGTCATAGTGAGTCAGGAAGAGAGGTTGGTCTGCAGTGGATGGACATGAGATATGGGTCAGAGTGCGCTGCAGAACGGAATCAGAAGATATTAGAATCAGGCCAAGAAAAGTTGTTGAAACTAGAGCTGTTGCCATATCCCAGGTTCTCCTACTTAATGTTAAATGCTTCACTTTACCAGCATCCCACTGAGACAGGTTTGGTTATACCTCAGCAGTGTTGAACCTTATTTCTGAGGTGTTGGGAGTACATGGGTGATGCAAACAGTTAATGAACTCACTTGATAATTGAAAGGCTGTAAATTTGAGTTCA
>NW_006408589.1:772139-775322 GCF_000296735.1 Chrysochloris asiatica
AATCTTGATAAGAATTATTCACTATTGAACCATAATGGTCACTCATTGAAAACCTTACTCTGACACACATGGGCTCACCATGAGTTGGAATAGACTCAACAACAACTGGTATGACAAACTGATGGATCAATGGTAAAGTTCTCACATTCCATGTGGGAGACTTGAGTTAGATTCATGGTCAATGAACCTCATTTGCAGCCACCATCTGATCTGTCAGTTGAGACTTGAATGCTGCTATGATGCTGAGGTTTTAGTGGAGTTTACAGACTAAAGTGTTGTAGGAAGTCAACCACTTCCAAAAATCAGCCAGTGAAAATTTAACAAATTTTAATGGAATACCATCTGATCTTCAACAGGCACCAGGGGGATGGTGCAGGAGCAGCCAACATTTTATTCCACACTTCATGGGGTCACTGAGTCAGGGGCCAAAGTTCAAATCAATGACAGGTAACAACAGGCAGTATTTGTAATTTGGTCCATGTAAGTGAATATATGCATCGTCCCCACTTCCCTCACATAAATATTAACAATTTAATTGCCTGTTTAACTATTTCCTTTTATTTCAATAAAAACCCATGGCTGCTGAGTCAATTCTGACTCACTATGATCCAATATAGTGAACCTTTATTGAAGCGGACAACCTCATCTTTCTCCTGTGGAGAAGCTGGTGGGTTTGAACTGCTGTCCTTCTGGATAGTGACCCAACAACTAAGCCTCACCACCACCAGGGATACATTTCTTTCCATAGGGTGGTTTCAATTCTCCTTCATTAATACTTCTGGTTGGAGAGGCAGCCTAACAGGGCAGTGATTTTTTAAAAATATTCAAAGCTCTTTAAAGAATATAGAAATGTATAGAGATGGAATGCTCATATATAAAACACACATGTAGTATTTTGTTAGTTTATATTTATTTTACATATTCAAATATGACAATTGCTTATGCGAAGGTCAGTAAATGAGTTTAGTGAGGTTGTTTCAGTGGATTCATAACTGGAGACAAGCATATGAATGGGAGTCTTACATTAGCCTTAGTACCCTGCTTAGTCCTGTATTTTGTCTTTTCTGCTCAGTGTTGGGAGTTTTGAGTCACATAGAGAAATAGCTGCAAGTGGCAGACTTATGTTTCTAACAGCTGACTGAGTAATCTCATTATATTTGTCAATTAAGTTGATCAAGCAGCTTGAAGACATAATGTATAATTTCTGTTTCAAAATTAAATCACTAACAACATATTGGCATTTCTTAATTGCTAGTATATGATTTAGAGGAAGCCAATTAATAGATCCTTAGGTGAATTTAGAATTGCTATTATTTGGTATTTGATATCATTATTTAATTTTTAAAGTTATGACCATTCTTGTGAGCTTCAAAGCTGTCAAACTGATGGTCTTTTTCATATTGAACCAAAGCTTTAAATTCCAGGTTCATCATGGACGTCTGTCTGCAGCAGTAAGGATGGTAAACGAATGCAGTGGTGGGACAGTGATATAATTTCTGTCTTCCATGTGGAAGGCTCAGGTTTGATTCCTGGTCAATGCACTTCATGCACAGCCACCACCTGTCTTCACTGGAGGGCATGCATATTGCTATAATGCTTACCAGGTCCCACTGGAGCTTCTAAATGAAGATGGACTAGGAAGAAAGACTTTGTGATATATTTCTGAAAGTCAGTCAATGAAAACACTATGATCTGATCCCCAACCCATCATAAAGTTGGTACAGGACTGTACAGTGTCTAATTTCATGGTACACTACACATGGTTTGCTTTGGCTTAGGAAAAGTGAAATTGAACCACCAATGCTCCTGTGATTTGGAGGTTCGTAATTATTGCAGCATAATATAACCCATCCTGTAGCATAGTGGTTACAAATCGGGCTACAAACCTCAAGGTCGGCAGTTCAAAACTACCAGCTATTCCATGGGAGAAAGATGAGGCTTTCTGCTCCCATAAAGATTTGCAGCCTCGGAAACCCTGTGCAGGGTCACTACAAGTCAGAACTGACTCCACAGTACTTAACAATGACAACTCCTACTCAAGGACTTCATTCTTCTTGGATCACGTATCAACACTCATGGAAGCAGCAGTCAAGAGATCAGACGACGTATTGCATTAGGCAAATCTGCTGCACCGGAACTTTTTAAAGTTTTAAAGATCAAATATGTCAGCTTTAGGACTAAGGTGTGCCTGACCCAAGCCATGATATTTTCAATAACCTCATATGCATGCGAAAGCTGGACTGTGAATAAGGAAGACTGTAGAAGAAATGATGCTTTTGAGTTATGGTGTCGAAGGAGAATACTGAAAGTGCCATGGGCTGCCAAAAGAACCAATAGATCCTTTTTGGAAGAAGTTCAGCCAGAGTACTCCTTGGCGGCCAAGATGGCCAAATTTTGCCTCTCATACTTTGGACATATTGTTAGGAGGGACCAGTCGCTGGAGAAGGATATCATGTTTGGTCAGGTGGAGGGTCAGAGAAAAAGAGGAAGACCCCCAACGAGATGGATTGGCCAGGTGGCAGCATCTATGGACTCAAGTATGGCAACAGTAGTGAGGTTGGCCCAGGATCGGACATTGTTTCGTTCTGCTGTGCATAAGGTCGCTATGAATCGGTGCCAACTCGATGGCACCTAACAACTACTACTCATGATTCATGTACTATTAGCCCCCTAGTACCTTTTCTTCCTGATACGACTTCTAAACAGACAATGTGACATCTCACCCTCATGCTTTTTCTTATACTGGTCATTCTGTTCACCTTCATCCACATGTTTCTTCAACACCCAACCACCTCCACCAGCTCCCACAAACTCAGGTCAAATATCACTTCCTTTACCAAGGGTTATCCATCTCCTTCAGGAAGAAATAGACATTCTCTCCTTTGGGCTCAGCTCAGAAATCATTTGATGAATGACTGAGTGGGTACGATTGGGGAATAGAACTCCTCTAGTGGCCCAGAAGGAAAAGAACTGAAAATATAGATAAAGAGCTCCAATGACTACAACAAGGAGAAGGGACTTTAAATATCTTACTAGGATCTTGGATTTGATCATAAAAGTACAAGGGGATCAGGCAAGGTTTTTTAAATGGGAGAGACATGGTTAGAACAGAGGTTACAGGGAAATGGGCTAGAGGAGGACACTTACTCCTCTGCCCAGTAGAGCCTGCCTACCTGCCTGCCT
>NW_006408589.1:775471-781870 GCF_000296735.1 Chrysochloris asiatica
TTCCTTCCTTCCTTCCTTCCTTCCTTCCTTCCTTTCTTTTAAGATATCTGTCTGCTAGCAGAGAAGGAGCACTTTTTAATCTGTTATCAGCTTTTCAGTGAATTTAGCAGGAAAGATTGTGCTATTTCATCATTTTCCATGCAGTTTGTGGGTAGGTATAATTCAGGGGATTATTATCAAGCCAACTTGCTCCCTGATCTAAGCCACATTCTCCAGCTCACTTTTTTTTAGGAACAAAGCTGGTGGCTTCATCTCCATCTAACTCCTGAACCTTTTCTCAATGGCTTCTTAACTTCAGTGGTAGAAGTTTCACATTCCATGAAGGAGACCCAAGTTTGATTCCAAGCCAGGGTACCTCACCTGCAGCCACCACTTGGTTTTTAGTGGTGGATTGCATGTTACTGTGTTGTTGAACAGGTTTCACAGCAGCTTTCAGACTAAGTTGGACCAAGAAGAAAGATTTGGTGGTTGACTTCCAAAAATCAGCCAATGAAAGTCCTGTGGATCACAATGTTCTGATCTGCAACTGATCATGAAAAGGGCACAGAGCAGGCAGTGTTTCAACCTATTGTACATGGGATCATCACGCATGACAGCTAAGTGCAGTATCTTAGTGGGAGAATAAGATAACTTTCAACAATGACCTCCTCAAACCTCAAGATGAATTGGAAGGAATCAGAGAGAGAGGTGTGTACTGACTCTGAACAAAATGAGAGTAAGAATAGTGTAAAGAAAAAGAATTAGATTTACAAGTGAGTAGAACTTGGAGGTTAAAAGGAAGAGCTCAATACCCACATTGCCCCCAACTCTAATCTTGTTGCTGTTGCTGTTACTGCATGCTGTGGAGTTGGTTCCAGTTCATAGTGACCCTGTATAAGATTTATTATTGTTAAGTGCCTTAAGTTAGTTCTGACTCATGATTCATGGTAACCCTGAATAGGGTTTCCCAGGAATGGCTGGTGGGTTTGAACCACTGACCTTGTGGTGCATGCAAACTGACCTTTCAGTCCAGTGCATTAGCCTGCAGTGACATACCAGGCTGTAAATTGTTACCAAGGCATAAAGCTTCATCTTTCTCCTAAAGAGTGACTAATGAATTCTAATAGCTGACCTTGGTGCTAAGTCTAATGCATAACCCATTATGCTACTAGACTCCAATCTTGTTGTTGTTAGGTGCCATCGAGTCGATACCAACTCATAGCGATGGCTCCAATCTTAGTACCCTCTTATTAACAGTGAGGAGGAGGGGAGACAAAACCTTAGGCAAGTTATTTAACATTCTTGTATTTTGTTGCCACCTCTTCAGAATGGGAGCCTAAATCATAAGGTTCTTATGAGAAATAAATGAGTGAATTCATTGAATATTCATTACACACAGTCCTTGCCATATTAAGTTTTCAATAAACAGTTAACAATTAGAGATTTACATAGAGAATTTACAACTTAATTGGGCTGACTGGGTATACAAGACTTGGAATCCTCAAAATTAAAAGGCCATGTCTGATTTTGGCTTCTACCCTTATCTTTTGCCTCTTTCTTCTAAAATCAAATTCCATTTTATCAAGAGAGTTGGTGACTCAGTCGAGATGAATAGAGTTAATACATTTCTTCATAACTTTCATTCTCTAGTCCTTTATGTGGTTCAAATTCTATTTGCCCTTGGAACTTTAATAAATTTTCCTTTTTTTTCTTTTCTTTTCATCGACACTAGGCTGGTTTTCATTATCATTATAATTCCAGTTCTTGCAACCTCCTTGGGTCATCATTTCTCTGTGGGTCTGAAATTAATCATGATGACCTTTGCTAATGATGCTGGTTTAGGGAATGAGGTAGTTCAATTTTCAGTATTACTCCATGCCCCAGACTTGAGTGTGCTATACATTTTCTAAAAGTCTCTTAAACTAGGTTTATATTCTCATCATTTTCTTCATTTTGAAAATTATGTGGATATTACATTTCTGGAGGTACACTTTTCTATAATTCATACTTGCTGGTTATAGTTTAATGCTAAAGAATGCCTTTCAGGTTCTTATAAATTCAAATCTGAGACTATGGCTAAAAGCAGCAGTTCCATTTGTGGGCCTGGAAGTGTTTTGTTGGGTAACTTAGGTTGGGGTCCCTAGTGACAGATTTTGAGATGGTGTTTTGTGTGCAGGTTTATTGGGGAACACTCACAGGAACAATATTAGTAAGCAAGTAGGAAGGAAAGTTGGACTGGGCTGGGAGAGAAGTTGGGCTGTAATGCAGGTACAAAGGAACCTTCAAATAATCTCCAGGAAGCTTAGAAGCTGAGATGACCTGCAGAGAAGTACTGAACTGAGGCAAAGTGTCCAAGTTTTTGTACCTCCACGTAGACCAGAACTTTATGTGTGGGATGTTTTTAGGAAGAGCCATGCTACTTGGAGAAGCAACTTTTTAAAGCTGATGGCAATTCCTAGAGAGGGGCACCCTGATGAGTTCTCAGCAGCCACCACTCTCAGGTGAGGGGTGAGTGTTTTGGTCCTGAAGGGGGGACTTGTGCAGTGCTCCTCAGAATCCACTATGTGGGACAGTTCTTAATAATTGTAATGTTATTAGAGCTTCTAGAAAATACTGGCTAATTTTTTTCTCTTTATACAGACATTAATTTCTCTATGGGACCATCATCCAATCACATTGCACCATCTTGCTCACAGAAACATCAGTAATGATCTTAATTTTACTGAACTCCATCCCACAGCCTATTTTTAGGATCTCATCATCTCTCTTATGGACTATTTAATAGCCTATCTGCTGTTTTTCTTTCAGTCCCTGTTTCCATCTACCTTCCACATTACCCCAAGGGACTCCTTTAAGACCCAATTTGAATCATGTGATTTTGCAGCTCAGAATCCATTAATCATTTTCATTTACCTACAGCCTGAATATCACACTCTTTAGTAATATTCGTGATACTTTTGCAGACCTATACAGCCAGTAGTTTGCCTTGTATTTTATACTTTAAAAAATGATTAAGTTGATCTGTGTGCCTAGCACATAATAGATGCTCAATAAAGGACAGTTATCACTTTGCCCTTTAGTGTACAAAAACCTTTCTCCTCCAATTATCTAGTGCAATTCCTACAATCACTTGGTGATTTTAATTGTTGCAATTGATGAGGATACCAAAAGTCAGAGAGAGCAAATAATGGCTGCCAAATGTCAAAGTCAGAGTCTTGATGTGATGTTGTAGGATAAGCACTCTACTGCTAGCTGCAAGGTCGACAGTTCAAACCCATCAGTCACTCCTTGGAAACCCTATATAAGGTTTCTATGAGTTAGAACCTATTTGAGGACACTTAACAGTAACCAACAAATGTCAAAGTCATTGAGTACCTGGGGTGCAATACTCAACTGATAACCAAATGGTTGGAGACTCTAGATTACCCAGAGGAGGCTCAGAAGGAAGACCAGAAGTCCACTTATGGAAATGGTTATTGAAAACCTCACAGAATATAGTTCTTCTTTGACATTCTTGGGTTCATCGTGACTCAAAATTGGCTGAATAACAAGTGATTTTTTAAATAGTGAATCCAAGAATCAAAAGATACCTGACTTCTAATATGGGGTAAACTCGTTTGTGCAGTTAATGTTTATAAACTTGACCTTTCATATATTTAAATGTACTACAATTTTATTATATCAACTCTGTGTAAAATTCTTGCAAAGATAGACTTTAGGGGACCTCAGAAACAAAAATAACTGTGGTGAAGAAGTTGATTTTCCCCAATTGGGAACACAGTGAAAATCTGGGGAGAGCACAAATGCATTTGAATTATGAAAACCTGCATTTCTCCCATAGCTTATCACTTGTAAAAAGGCTGATGTATATCAGTAAATGTGCCCTCATTGTACATTAAGAGGCACAGTTGGTCCTGGGAATTGAATGAAAGCATCAACTTGTGTCTGTGTTTCTTTAAGATACAGCTGTGTGAGTCAGAGGTGTTATGCCAGGTGTTAGAGAGGTTTCCATAGCAACTTCATCTTTATTTTCCTTCCTGAATAGCACTGTTAAGTGGTGTTATGTGGCAATATAAATGATGATTTTGTGGCAATAGCCATTTGAGATTCTCAGGCTTAAAGGTTCTTTTCCATCTTATGTTGCATTTACACATTTCCAAGTAGAGAGAAGGATTGAGCATTTTCTTGAGGAATTGGGAAAATATTGATCTTCCAGCTAATTTAGACTAGCATCCATCTTTTTTTATTATGATTTTCATTACTTGAATGATCCTGTGCTTAATGTAACTATTAACTTTGATTCTCCTTGGTAGAAATAGTTGAAGATATTTTAGATTCTAACCTCATTTAAGAGCTATTGGGCAAATATGAGATAGAATACATTGCATACCTAGAAAAGTGGAGTGAAAGGAGACAGTCTTTGTCATGTTTCATATTTGACAGGCCACAGGAAGAAGTTGCACTGGGCTAAATGTAAACTAACATCAGAGTCTTAAGTGATGCTTTATTGTCCATTCACTGGCAAGGTTCAAGCTCACCAGCTGTTCCTAAGAAACCCTATACAGGGTTGTTATGGGTTGAAACTGACTCTACAACACTTAACAACAACAACAACAATAGAAGAAATAGTAGGATAATCACTGGACTGCTGACTACAAGGTTGGCCATTCAACCCACTCCTCTGAAATCCTATACACTATGAATTGGAACTGACTTGATGGCACTCAAAAACAACATAGAAGATATATTCACAATAAACTTCTCATTGATAAGAAAATTTTTTAAAAAGATCTTTTTGTAAGGAAATTCATGTTGTTCTTCACGGTCAATATTATCTTGAAGACTGGCCCAGAAATTAATCAATGTCTTATAAATGAACTTCAGTGATGAGCCTCCATTTGGAAAGACAACAACAGCAACAACAACAAAAAACCCACAATGGACAAGTCTTCAATGAGAAACTTAATTCTTATTGGAGCTCAGTCACTCATTAATTGTGTGAGAAAAGCCTTTCCACTTTCATTTATAAAATGTAATTAATAATACTTCTAGACTTTTTGACAGTTAAAAGTAGCATCTGGTCTTCACAGTAAGAGGTTTTCATTTAAGGATATCATGTTTGCATTTTTTTGTTAGTGAATAGAGTAATTTTTACCAGAGTTATTCATTCACTCATTCATTTGTACACCAAGAATAGTTCAACATGAATGATCCTTAAAAACATGTTAAGTGAAGTAAGTCAGCCACAAAAGGACAAATATTGTATAATTCTATTCATATGAAATGTCTAGGATAGGCAAATGTATAGAGATAAAAGTTTAGAAGTGGTGATTGGGATGGGGGGGTGGGATGAGGAAGTCATTATTTAGGAAGCATTGTGTTTCTGTTATGGTGATGGAAAATTAGACAATGGATATTGCAATTTCACAACATGAATAATGTAATTGGTGTCACTGAATTGTACAAGTGAAAGAATGTTGAAATGTCGTGGTTACGAATCGGGCTGCGAACCGCAAGGTCAGCAGTTTGAAACTACCAGCTGTTCCGTGGGAGAAAGATGAGGCATTCTGCTCCCATAAAGATTTACAGCCTTGGAAACCCTGTACAGAGTCGCTATGAGTCAGAACCGACTCCACAGCACATACCACCAACAACAAATATATATTTATATCATTTTAAAAGGAGCAATGTTGCATAGTGATTAGTGCTTGGAAGTCAACCTGAGTAAACCTTTCTAAGCCTTGTGTTTAAGTTAGAATTAAACTCTAGGATTAAATAAGATAATGTACACAAAACAAGTAGCACAGTGACTGACTTGTAGTAGCTACTCAATAAAATGTTGACTACTTGAATGGAAACATGCATTGAGTATCTTCTTCATTTCTTTTGAGAAATGGGGGCTAGAGAGGACTCAGATATGATTTAGACCTTATTAGATAGGAGAATAACAATATATTAATAATTAGTATGGTCACTGACCATGGTCTAAATAATTTGCAAAACTTATCATTATGAATAAACATCTGAATTCATTTCAGATTACACACTCTTAGAAGAATCAGGGTTCATTTCATACGAAAAGCTCTTAGAATCTTCTAGAAATTAGATTCCTAGGATTAGGGTTGTTGTTGTTGTTGTCAGGTGCCATCAAGTCAGAACCGACTCATAGTGACTCCGTGCACAACAGAACGAAACAATGTCCGATCCTGGGCCAACCTCACTACCATTGCCACACTTGAGTCCATCAATGCTGCCACCTGGCTGATCCATCTCGTTGGGGTCTTCCGCTTTTTCTCCTACCTTCCATTTTACCAAGCATGATATCCTTCTCCAGAGACTGTTCCCTCCTGACAATATGTCCAAAGTATGAGAGACGAAGTTTAACCATATTGGACTCTAAGGAGCACTCTGGCTGCACTT
>NW_006408589.1:782909-784537 GCF_000296735.1 Chrysochloris asiatica
TGGCCAGATAGTTGTCTTCCAAATTTCTTGGCAGAAATGAGCGAGTGCCTCTTGTGCTGCCTCACTTTCTTGAAAGATTTCAATTTTTATTCCATCAATTCCTGGTGCCTTGTTCTTGCCAATTCCTTCAATGCGCTTTGGACTTCCTCCCTGAGTATCATTGGCTCTTGTTTATATGTTACCTCTTGAAATGGTTGAATATTAACCATTTCTTTTTGGTACAATGACTCTGTGTATCCCTTCCATCTTCTCTTGATGCTTTCTGCATCAACCAGTACGTTGCCCAGAGAACTTTTCAATAACAAAAGTCGAGGATTAGGGTTAGTATGTAAAAAACTGACTCACAACACAACAGAAGTGAAGCTGAGTATCACAAGAGCACTTTGTTAAAAGGACAAATCAGCCCCTGATCCAAGCAGGTGGAGGAGGATAGTGAGGGAAGACTAATGGATAAGTCTCAATAAACTGGATAACAGCAATGACAAGAATAATGAGAGACAGGTACTATTACTATTATCACTATATTACAGATGAAGAAAGGAGACAAGAGAAGTTGAAAATTTGCCAGTTTCCAGATCTAGCATGGGGTAAAACTGGAATTCTCACTAAAACTCTCTAATTCTGCTTACTGTATTTGTACAGGGACTGGGGAGGGAAAGGAGAAATGGGGTTTTGAGCAGAAGAAACAACATGTGCAAAGATAAGAAGCTCTGAAAAACCATGGTGTAGTGCTAGAAGTGTGAGATTTTTATTGTGAACAGTAGGAATCTTGCTTGCTGCAGCCCTTTTGAAAAACAAATCAATTTCAAATTGCCTAAAAATCAGCTGTGCACATCCCAATGAAATCTATGGTCGTTATGGGGACCACTATCCATCTGTCAGTTACTTACCATGCAACTCATATTGTGGTGTCTTGCATCTGCTATGATGCTGGAAATGATGTCAGCAAAAAGCATGCAAGGTAGATAAATTTCAGAGAAGCGTCCAGAAAAAGACATACTAGGAGGAAAGATACATATGTATCTCGACTCTCGTTGTTGAAATATTCTCTGGGCAAATTATTGAATGATGCAGAAAGCATTAAGAGAAGATGGAAGGAATACACAGAGCCACTGTACCAAAAGGAAATGGTTCATGTTCAACTCTTTCAAGAGGTAGCATATGATCAAGAGCCAATGATACTGAAGGAGGAAGTCCAAGGTGCATTGAAGGAATTGGCAAAGAACAAAACACTACGAATAGATGGAAAATAAATTGAAATCGTTCAAGGAAAGTGAGGCGGCACAGGAGGCATTCTCTCATCTCTGCCAAGACATTTGGAAGACAACTATCTGGCCAACTGATTGGAAGAGACCCATATTTGTGCCCATTCCAAAGAGAGGTGATCCAATGGAATGCGGAAATCATCGCACAATATCTTTGGTATCCCATGCCAGTAAACTTTTGTTAAAGGTAATACAGAAATGGCCACAATCATACATTGAAAGAGAATTTCCAGAGGTTCAAGCCAGATTCAGAAGAGGCCGTTGAACAAGGGATATCATTGCTGATGTCCGGTGGATCTTGGCTGAAAGCAGAGAATATCAGAAAGATGTTTACCTTTGCTTTATTGACTACGCAAAGGCTTT
>NW_006408589.1:785332-817140 GCF_000296735.1 Chrysochloris asiatica
TTGGACATATTGTCAGGAGAGACCAGTCACTGGAGAAGGATATCATGTTTGTTAAGGTGGAGGGTCAGAGGCAAAGAGGAAGAGCCCCAATGAGATGGATTGGCCAAGTGGCAGCATTAATGGACTCAAGCGTGGCAATGGTAGTGAGGTTGGCCTGGATCAGGCAGTGTTTTGTTCTGCTGTGCATAAGGTTGTTATGGCTAGGTACTGACTCGATGGCACCTAACAACAACAAATCCTCATGACAGCTCAATGATGTTAACATTATCATCTGTACTTTATAAGTTGAGGAAACTGAGGCTTAAAGAAAATAAAATGTCCAGAGTGGGGCAAAGCTCAGATCTGAACCCTTGCCAGGAGTCCTGTGATAGATGAAATGTCCACATGCACTGTTTACAGTAGCTATGAGTATCATACAGAGACTAGATAAAAGCAGTATCTGACCCTGCTTCCTTCCTAGGAGAGTGACCTTTGCTACTCCTTTCCCTCAGAAGAGAAGGACAAAGAATTCTGGTTTCATCCAGGTTCCTCATGTCCTTTCTGTCTGGAGGAAGTGAGAAGGAAGGTAAAAGAAAAGAAAAACCAAGACTGGTTTCAGATATCCGTCTAGCCAAGTGCCTTAATCAGTGACAAACCAAAGAGTTCATAAATGGGTGGATATACCTGAGAGGTAATGGCTATCCATCTATTCCTAGCTCTGATCCAAGAACAGGAATGAACACAATGGAGAATACCATTGTCCAAAAGGCCAGAGAAAAGTAACACAGTTTAACAAATTACTGATGAATTGCCATTACTCATGACTCTGGGTTCTGTGACCAACAAGGGACATATTCCTTTCACTTAATGTTGTCCCTTCTTGATTTATATAATTAATTATATGCCTAAAGATACTAAAAGGCACTGAGAAGGTGTGTTGTCTTTGTAGCAGGCAAATGTAGGCTCAATTCCTGGTCTACAATTCACTTGCTTCTTTGGGAAGTTGATTTGACTTTGGGCTTTCAGTTTCCGCTTTTGTATAATGAGGATTTCATTTACCTTGCTGCAAAGAGATAATGCATGCAGAATATCTAGCTTTCACCCAGCTAGTCCAAAGATGGTCAATGGATGCCGGTGGTTATTACTGGGAACAAGAATAATTCCTGTGTCTACATAGCATTTTTACAACCAATTTGGGCATTTCATTTGGATGAATGATCAGGTTATTCATTGGGGATTTTTTTATGTCATGGTGTTGCATGTGATTAAATCAAATTTTCTCTTTCACTATGAAAGAATAATTCAGCCATTATTTATTTCTAATTTATGCACTAATTTACTTCCTTTAATGATCTCTCTTTCCTCCATTTTTCAGTCACCTACTCTTGTCTTCCTTGACCTTCCCACACCCACTTCCTGACTCCAGCACTTTTCTCATGCAGTGTCCTTCACTATCTATTGAGATAGTACCAAGAAAGCAGTAATATTGCCCTTCTCTGATGCTTTTCTGTTCCTCAAGTCATTTGCCTCTTTTCCTTTTGTTACTGTTGACTGTACTTTTGTTTTTTGTTTTTAAACAAAACAAGGTGATGTATTCTTTTCTATTTTTAAATTGTCCACCTGATTTTTCATTGAAAGTAGCAATGTGTCTAAGATTGCTTGCACACAGCAGCAGACAGGCAACATAAATTTGATCAATATAAAATACCACACTCTATTTTTATGGCTCAGCCCAGATTTTGTTGTTTGTAGGTGCTGTCAATCTAGCTCAGACTCTTGGTGACCTTATGTACAACAGAACTGAATGCTGCCAGGTTTTTCTTCATCCTGAAAATCGCTTGTATGTTTAAGTTCATTGTTGTGGCCTTTGTATCAACCCACCTCACAGAGGAGTTCCTTCATTTTCTTTGACCTCTACTTTACCAAACACAATGTCCTAATTTCTTTGCAATTTGGTCCAAATTTCTCCTTCTCTAAGATGGGAATACAAACACTTGCCTCTTGCTTACAGAGTTGACCCACCTGAGCTATCTTTTTGACAACCATGACTGATGCTTGGTGTGTCCCAAGACATCACTTCTTCTAAGGAACTCAGGGACAACTGGACGAGGAAATCAATAAAACCAATGATTACTACCCACTGTGACTTTGGATGCACAGTGATGACCATCTCATACAATCTGGGGTGGGAGATACCATGGAAGGGCTCCAAGGATGGCCATTAGTTGAATTGTGAAGGTACAGATTGTGCTATAAAGTTAAGGGTGGTAGAGTATTGGAGGGGTTGTCCTGAGCATTTGAGGCAGAAACAGAGGGTATAGCATATGAGAAGGTCCAGAAAGTAAATCATCCTGACCTCTTTGAAATACTTGTAGCTACATATGGTCTTGGTTTCCCCAACAGTGAAGGGTGGATCAGATTATATTCAAAATTGTCTAAAAATATCATGATTTGATATATAGAGCATTTTAAAAAACACTTCTTCCCTCACTAAGAACTTAAATATCCAGAATAAAATGGACTTGTGGAAAAATGGGTATTTAACTTCTATCTTTTACAAATATTCTTGCTAAGTTTTCATGGGAGCTATCTTTAGACACCTTTCTCAGATTTGGGTGTTTGAAAACCTTGCATGAAATACTGGCTAGTTTAGAATTCTTAGAACACTGGTTTAATTAAGGATCCTGGGGAAAGTAAAATATTTTTCAACAAAATTAGTATTCTCATATTCTATCTGATGCACTTAGACTTAAAAAACAAAAAAACGGATTATTCATTTTAGCCCTAAGGTCTCAGGGTGTCAAATACTAATGCTTTCAAAATAACTCCAGAATCACACTTGCTTTAAGACAGAAAAATCATTTCCTGTTCAATTACACATTATGAAAGATGCCCTGGAGTTCTTCCACTGGGGATACCTAGCTAAAACTGATTATTTCCAGGGAAGTGAAATAAGTTGACTATTGACCCAGCACCCACTCTTTCACAATTGCCTTCACCTCCTTATGCTTTTAATCCTCACAACAGCTCTAAGTACTATTCATTACCCTCAGGTGGTTCAGAAGGGTCACCCAGTTATCTAGTGTTGCTATAACAGAAATATCACACATAGGTGGCTTTAACAAACACCAATGTATTAGGTTCACTTTCCTTTTTGGGTAAAGGTACTTAACTCCTTTCAACATTGGTGAGACCAATGTCCCCTGCATATCACCATGTATCTTGGCATCAATATTTCCCTGGACTTAGGAAGCTCCCAGTGCAGGGATTCTAGATTTAAATGACATGCTCCAACTCTCAGTTCTTCTTTCATACTAGTAGTAGGTTCCTCTGATTTCTGTTCACTTGTTAAATCTCTTTTATATTTCAAAAGTAAGGGATATAATTTGTGACATCAGATGGATCTTGGCTGAAAACAGAGAATATCAGAAAGTTGTTTACCTGTGATTTTGGACTATGCAAAGATTTTCAACTGTGTGGATCAAGGCAAGCTATGGACCACATAGCAGAGAATGAGTATCCCTTAATACTTCATTGTGCTCATGAGAAACTTATACATAGCTTTCATTCAAACAGAACAAAGGAGCACTGGATGATTTAAAATCAGGAAAGGTATGCACCAGGGTTGTATTCTTTCCCCATACTAATTCAATCTGTATGCAGAACAAATAATCCTAGAAGCTGAATTACACAAAGAAGAACATGGCATCAGGATTGGAGGTAGACTCATTAACAACCTGCCATATTCAGATGACACAATGTTGTTTGCTGAAAATATTTTAAATACTTAATGATGAAGATCAAACACCACAGTCGTTGATATGAGTTGCACCTCAATGTAAAGAAATGAAAAGTGTTGCGGACTGTGTAAGACTGGTCAGAGGTTCGAGGCCCTATAGGCCCGAGTGTAACAGATGAGGCCACTGGCAGTTAATGGCAAATTGCTTTCATCTTAATATTCAGTTATATATATTAAATTAATACACGGAGCCTTTGAAAATCCACAAATAAATGTGATATTTTCCTAAAGCCAAGACTAAAGCTACTTCTCAGTTCTTTGTTCTATAGACAAAGAACCCATCCTCCCTAATCCCTTTTCCAGATGCAGCCCATTCACCTGGGCGTCTCCTGCAGAACTCACCTTCCCCCAACTGTGCTCAGGGGCTATAGATATGTTAATTGGGCCTGAGAAACCAAGTTGCTGGCCTGGGATTCAAACCATCGAAGTATGATGTAAAATTACCTGAATGTCTGGAAAAGTACTGATGTTAGCTGTACCTTGCCTTGGTCCCTCCCAGCTTGGTGTGAAACTCCTCCCCTAAATAAAGCAGAGGCCCGGGCCTCCCCAGGTGTGCATTACTGGTTGGAAGGCATGGAGTAAAGATAGCAGTGCATTACTGGTTGGAAGGCATGGAGTAAAGATAGCAGTGCATTACTGGTTGGAAGGCATGGAGTAAAGATGGCAGTGCATTACGTGTTGGAAGGCATGCAGTAGAGATTGCAGGGCAGTGAGTTGCTGCCTGCAGAGGCCATGATGCCTGTAGTCCCAAGCATGCCCACCAGTGATGTATCCACCCTGGCTTTGGGGTGCCTTATTGTCTCCCTTCTTCTGTTTGTCTGTGTATTCTTTTGCTATCCCTATCGCCGCTGGATCTCCCCTCCTCATGAACCAAACACTCGTGAACAACACAACTATGTCGAGGTCAGACCCCGACACAAAAGTACTTACAGCTAGACCAATAAATAACATCATGATAAATGGAGAAAAGACCGAAGTTGTCAAAGACTTCATTTTTTTTCGATCCACCATCAACACTCATGGAAGTAGAAGTCAAGAAGTCAAAAGACATATTGCATTAGGCAAATTTGCTGCACAAGACCTCTTTAAATTGTTCAAGGACAAAGATGTCAGTTTGAGGACTAAAGTGCACCGGATCCAATTTTCAATAGTTTCATATGCAGGTGAAAATTGGACAGTGATTAATGAAGATCATAGGTAAATTGCTGCATTTAAGTTAAGGTGTTGGAGAAAAATAATCACAGTATCATGGACCACTTGAAGAACAAATACATCTGATTTGGAGGAAGTACAACCAGAATGGTCCTTGGAAGCCAGATTGGTGAGACTTCGTTTCTCATACTTCAGACTTATTGTTAGCAGAGACCAGGAACTCAGGCTAGGTAAAGTAGAAGGTCAAAGAAAAAGAGAAAAACTCCAATGGGATGGCTTGGCAGGCACAGTGGCAGCAGCAATGGCTTCAAGCTAAACAACAATTGTGAGGATGTTGCAGGATTGAGCAGTGCTTCATTCTGTTGTGCATAAGGTGGCTATGAGTCAGAACTGACTTAATGGCTCCTGATAACAGCAATATATTTCAGAAAAGATTGACTCATGATACATCCTGATCTTATTGCTTGTATCCTGCCTCATTAACATAGCTTCCATTAATCCAACCTCATTAACATTATAGAAATAAGGACTTATGACACATAGGATAATTATATCAAATCTCTAAATGGAGGTTAATTACATAATATTGAAAACTGTGGCATAGTAAAGTTGACAAATATTATGGGGAACATGATTCAATTCATCAACCCAGCCTGGAAATAAATTCGGGGTTTGAGTGTAGGTCCATATGGCATCAAGATCAACTAGTGACTTTTTTCTGCCATGAATTTTTTTTTTAACCTATACATCATCCCTTTTGTTTTCTTGTAATAACTTGGTTTTCCTGTGGAGACTGATCCCTGGATATACCTATGGAGACCGATCACTGTACTTAAGTCTATATATATGATTTTAAACCCAAATCCTAGAGGTAGGCATGTGAACCATGTCTTCTATATCATTTTGCTATAGGAATGTGTTGAAGAGCAGAGATGTCAGCTTGAGGACTAAGGTGCACCTGACCCAAGTCATGGTGTTTTCAATAGCCTCATATGGATGCGAAAGCTAGACAGTGAATAAGGAAGATCGTAGAAGAATTGATGCCTTTGAGTTGTGGTGTTGGAGGAGAATACTGAAAGTGCCATGGACTGCCAAAAGAACCAATAGATCTGTTTTGGAAGAAGTGCAGCCAGAGTGCTCCTTGGAGGCCAGAATGGCTAAGCTTCATCTCTCATACTTTGGAAATATTGTCTGGAGGGAACAGTCGCTGGAGAAGGATGTCATGCTGGGTAGGGTGGAGGGTCAGAGAAAAAGAGGAAGACTCCTAACGAGATGGATCAGCCAGGTGGCATCATTGATGGACTCAAGTGTGGCAGCAGTAGTGAGGTTGGCCCACAATCGGACATTGTTTCATTCTGCTGTGCATCGATGTCACCTGACAAGAACAACAACATAGGAATGTGTAGTAGTAATTGTGAGGATGTCACAGGACCAGGCAGTGTTTCATTCTGTTGGACAAAGTGTCACTATGAGTTGGAACTGACTCAACAGCACCTAACAGTAACAACATAGGAATTGGTTCAGGAATTGTCCTATGTTTTAGGGCAGACAACTGAAGCACAATTTTGAGATTCTGTAGTTGTTTTGAACCACTGTAAACAACAAATTCTTTTTTCCTTTAGAATTGTTAGTTGTGATGATACTGGGGAGTTCCTGTGTGGAGCAAATGCTTGACATGCATGACTATTAACTGAAATGTTGAAGGTTTGAGTCCACTCTTATCTAACCTACGTCCAGAAGCATCAATGATCGCAAACCCCCTGGAACACAATTATACTCTGACACACATGAGGTCACCGTGAGTTGGAGTTGAATCAAGAGCAACTGCGGACTGTAAGCCCTGAGATGCCATAACACACACAGAGGTTCTGGCAAAAGATGAAGTCACTACAAAGGGAGACAGAAACAAGGAGTGGGAAATAGATTGACCAGCTTGTCCTGGTTTATCACAGAATTTCTCAGTTTTAGCACAAAGAGTCCCCAACCTGGAAATCCACTCACCCAGACAAACCAGGCCTATTGGTCATCTTAAGTGAGAGAGAGACAACATCAAGACTTGATGCCTTTGTTGAGCCTTGTGGATTGACTCATATCTGACATCTGACTGCTGTTGGTGGTGATAAGTGCTTTCAAGTCAATTCTCATTCATAGAAACCCTGTATAGGGTTTCTGAAAGTGTAAATCTTTTCAGGAGTAGACCTCTTCTTTCTCCCATGGAGTGATGCTGACCTTGTGGCTTGCAGTCCAGTGCTTATCCTCATGAGTTTTTATGCTGTTTAAGTCTATCCATTAGATGCTCACTTATGTTTTATTAACTCTGCAAAGACAGTTGACTGTGTGCATCATAATAATCTATGAATAACATTGTGAAGAATGGATATTACAGAACATTTAACCGTGCTCATGTAGAACCTGTGCACAGCCCAATAAGCAGTTGTTTGGACAGAAAAAGGGGATATGGAATGGTTTAAAATCATGAAAAGTGTGCACCAGGGTTGTATCTTTTCACCACACTTATTCAACTTGATCAAAGAGTCCAAGAAGTTGGACGATATGAAGAAGTCAGTATCATGACTGGAGAAAGGTTTACTAGTTGTGCAGATGACACAACTTTGCTTGCTAAAAGTGAAGAAAACTTAAAGCACTTACTGATGAAGGTCATAGACTTTATAACCTTCAGTATAGATAAAAGCTCAACATTAAGAAATAAAAAATCCTCACAACTTGAGCAACAAGCAATAAATGGGAGAAAAGATTGATGTTTTCAAGGATTTAATTTTACCTGGATCCATAATCAGTACCCATGGAAGCAGAAGTCAAGACATCAAACAGCATATTGCATTGGGCAAATCCACTGCAAAGGAACTCTTTAAAGTGTTACAAAACAAAGACATCACTTTGAAGACTAAGGATGGTATTTTCACTTGTCTCATGTACATGTGAAAACTAGACAATGGATAAGGGAGATTAAAGAAGAATTGGTGCCATTAAATTACAGTGTAGAGGAAGAATATTAAATATGCCAATGACTGTCAGAAGAATGAATAAATATGTCTTGGAAGAAGTGTAGCCAGGATCATCCTTACAAGCAAAGATGCTGAGACTTTATTTCAGAAATTTTGAGTATGTTATCAAGAGGACCAGTTTCTAGAGAAGGACATCAAGTTTGGTAAAGTAGAGCATTAGTGAAAAAAAGGAAAATGCTCAAGGAGATTAACTAACACAGTGACTGACACAATAGGTGTAAATATAGCAACACTTGTGAGATTGGTACAGAACTGGGTAGTGCTTTGCTGTGTTGTACATAAGGTCTCTTTGAGTCAGACTGATTCAATGACATCTAACAACAACAGTAGCATAATGAATAAATGAAGTATAAACCATCATTGAAATGTGTAAGCAACTATCAAAAGAAATAGCTAAAACAGAAATGTGTTGCCTTGGGGGAGTAGGACTAAGGACTGGGAGGAGTACAAATAATTCATTTATTCATTTAAAAAAACATGACTTTATATATTATGTGTACAGGAGGTACAGCAATGACCAAGACAGCCAGACTATTTGCCTTTTATAAATCTTCCTATCTAGTTGGGGAAGCAGACACCTTCTCATACGAGATGATATCCTTCTGCAGGGACTGGTTCCTTCTGATAACATATAGACAGTCGCTATGAAGAAACAGAGTAAGAAGACAGAGAATGATGCATGGGGGGTTGTTGTTACTGTAAGCTACTTTAAGTAATGTAATCAAGGAAGACTGCTGAGTAGGTCATTTCAGAAGAAAACTGAGGAAAGCAAGGGAATCCAGAGAAGATCTGGAAGAAAAACTTCCAGAAAAGAAACCTGTGCCTTCAGTGGCATGGGTGTGCCATGTTTGAAGACTAGCAAGGACACCAGTGTGGCTGATTGACAGATCATGGGAGCATGGCAAGAGATGAATCTGAAGAGATATGGGTCACATCTTGAAGGGTTCGTATGCTTTGATTCAGAGTTTTAAATTTATTTCCTGTGAGTAGAAGGAACGGCATAGCAACCACATCTGCTTTATATTTTAAAACTGTCTCTTTTGGTTACTGTGTGAAAAACAATTTGTAGGGAGGCAAGAATGGATTCATGAAGACCAGTTGTAGGAAAGGGTATTCCATTTTTTCCCCCAGGAGTGTTTGGATCATGGAGATAGCAGAAGGGGTGGATTCTGTATATGTTTGGAAGCTACTGCTAGCGGATAGCACTTGGTAATGGATTGCATGCCAGGACTGAAAGAAAAAAAGAGTTAAGAATGACTCCAAGATTAAAGTGTGAAAGAATAGGGAAGGAGTTCTGTTTCAGAGACATTACATTTGAAATACTTAATTAAACCATTGTTTTCCCTGATTGGCATTTTGAAGCTATTTGATATTCTAACTTGTACATATATATGTTGTTGTTGTTAGGCACCATGGAATTGGTTTTGACTCAGTCACCCAGGATAGGGTCTTGAGGCTTAAAATCTTTTCAAGATTTATCCCGAGGAGTGACTGATTAGCTCAAACCAAGGACTTTGTGGTTAGCAGCCCAGTGCTCACAGTATCTGTTTGATAATAAATTAGAATTATATTCAAGAAAATAATAAGTGAGACAAACTTGCAAGAGGGGTATTATCGATCTATAGATCAAGCAAGCTATCGAGCTGCCTAGCTACCAATCTAGCTACCTATCTAGTTAATCTATCTTCTCCAGAGAAACAGGAACAGCAGTATTCCCTTTGGGAGGACAGTTGGCCAAACCCCCTCTCTAAAGCCATTGCTTCTGCTAATGATAACCACAGGAGACCTTTTCTGGGAGAAGAGCAAATTCTTCCACTTAAATTTTTAAAATTTTTTTATTTATGCAGATCAGCTTTCCAAGGTCTAGCTGCAGTCTCTGGGAGTGTCCAGATGAGAGGCAGGACCTGTGAAGAATTATATCTATTACAATTCTAGGTGAGGTTTTCTCAGGGAAATGGTCCAATGACTGAAAAAGTCCTACTCTCCTCTTTTCAAGTCTGGTCTCATTCCTTCCTGGCGTCAAGTTCTTCTGAGATCTCTCTTTGATTGAGGGATCATTTAAGTTGATCATTTAAGATGTGGTCCCTGTCTTCCTATCCACTTTCCAGTTGTAACCTCTCCCCTTAACATGTCCCCCCTCAAGTGTCAAACACACTTAGCCATTGGATTGACAAGTTCCCCAATGGACTGGGAGGCTCTCTCATGCTGCTTTCATGCTTCCATGTTTTCATACTGTTCCCTCTGTCTGCAATGTCTCTCTTCATCTTGCATCTCTGGGAATTGCCACTTGCCTTTCTGGATTTTTTTATTGACCTTCTTTAGACATCACTCTCCTTTCTCTGGGATCCATTTCCCTGTACTTGCCCCATTTTATGGTCACAGAATCATATTGTGTTACCACTATCTGTCTCTTGTACTTCTTGTAAGATATCCTGGATCAAGGTATCAGCAGAGCTTAACTGTTTTCATTTTCATATCCCCAGTACTTGGCCACAGGGCAGTCGAACTCTGTAGGTATCACTTGAGTTATGGATGAATGGGTGAATAAGCTTAAGCTTGAAACATAACAGGGAAGCAAATAAATGTTTAAATGAAGAATGATTAAATTTATAAATAAATGACAAATAATAAATTCATGAATTTTCTGAAAAAAGAAAACAAGGGCACAGAATTATGCCATTTAGATGCTCAATGTGATGGATTGGCACAGTGAAGTATCTATAATAATGGGCTCAGACATAACAACAATTGTGAGGATGATACAGGACTGGGCAGTGTCTTGTTTTGTTGTACACAGAGTCACTATGATTTGACAGCATCCTTGTTCCATTCCTTGGAATGTTCTCACTCTATGTCAGCTATGCCACATGCCCTGGGCACTGCTTGAAGGGACACTAATGAGTAACTTCTATTAGCCAGTTGTGGGAGGTTATTCAGCAAGTTAAAATAACACTTTCATATTTGAGAGTTTCCATGGAAGTACAATTACACTGTAGGGTAAGCACTGGACTGAGAACCATAAGATCAGCTGTTTAAGAGCCCACCAGTCACTCTGTGGGAGAAAGATGACACTTTCTGTTCTTGCAAAGATTCATAGCCTTGGAAAGGCTATACAGTGTCACTATGAGTCAGAACTTACCAACAACAACACGGGTCAAGGCAGATTTTGTGCCTTGTTCTGCTGAGTGTAGAAAGTAAAAAAAAAAAAAAAAGATTTCAAGCTTTCAAGCACATCATAGACCAGCTTTCATCAGTGAAAGCAAGGAAAGTACATTTGTAATTTTCATGTGGTGCCTAATGTGTTCAGTAAAAGAATAATGAGTGTGACTTATATTTTTGAGCTGCTATTATGGTTCAGTTAACTAAAAGATCTGTGGCAGATGTAGACAGTGGTGCAATTTCAGTGCTTGTCATAGCTGCTATTTTCCTATTAGATGGAGCCCTGTTAGCAGTGCAGTTACATGCTGGTTTGCTAATTGAAAGGCCATCAGTTCAAATCTACCAGCTGTTCCATGTGAGAAACACTAGATTTTCTGGTCCCGTGAAGATGTTCTGCCTTGCAAACCCTATACAGGGTTGCTATGAGATGGAACCAACTCAATGGCTCACCACCACCACCACCACCACTATGCCTCTGCAGAGGATTCCGTTCAACCCTGAAGTTGTATTCAGCTGGAGTTGTTTCAGATGATGCTTTGCTGATGAGTCATTACCCTCAGAGCATTTTGATTCAGGAGGGCCAGACCCATTGTGTTCAGATCTCTCCTCTGATGCTTGAGCTTCATAGGCAAATAACCTGACTGGACCCAAACTCAGGTTCTCCCTTTTGTGAGACTGAAATGAAAATCGAAATTAAATGAAAGTTCACTGCCTTGCTCAAGGAGGACTATCTCCCCCAACAATGACCCTTCTCACTTCCAAGCTCTGGTGTACCCCAGACGTGACAACATGCCACCACATGGGCCCTAGTACTCCACTATGTTTTATTTATTTTAAAATTCACATTAAATTTAAAAAAATCAAACATCGAAGAGTAGAAAAAACAGTTAACCCCTATGTATTCATTTCCCCGTTTCAGAAATTACCAGTTTATGGTCAAGTTTGTAAGATGAGACCTAGACTGCTATCCATGAGTCAGTGGTTCAAACCCACCAGCCCACCAGCTGCTCTTCAGAAACCTACATAGAGTCACTATGAGTCGGAACTGACTCGACAGCACTTCATAACAACATACTCCAAACCAATTCTCATTTCTCCTGTATGATAATCTTTTCTATTTATTTTATCATGGTATATATATATATTTGTTATTGTTGTTAACGTTTTTTACATGTACAGTTTGGTGATATTGATTAGGTTCATCATGTTGTACAATCATCACCAATATTTATTTCTAAATTTTCCCATGACCTTTAGTAGAAGCTCAGTGTCCCCTAAGCAATGCCTCACTCTTTCCTTTTCCTCCCAACCCTGATAACCACTAATAACCTTCATCTCATATTATTTTTAATCAAATGTATTAAGATATTATGTATATAAAACTAAAATCACCCTTGTAAGGGGAACAGTTCAATGAGCTTTAACAAATAATTAAATCACAATCAAGATATAAAACATTTCCATCACCCCAAGAAGATCCCTCTTTCCCCCTTTGCAGTCAATCTGTATGCACCCCCCCTGGGTTCTAGGCTACCACTGACCTACTTTCTGTCACTATAGAGAGATAATTGCATTTTCTAGAATACCATATAAGTGGAATTATATAATATGTACCCTTTGCGTCTGACTCCTGTTGCTCAGCACAATTATTTTGAGATGCAGCTATAGTGTGTGGATTAGTAAGTAATTTGTTACTTTCTTTTTAGGGGTAGTGTTCCATCATATGGATATGCACAAATATGAATAAAGTTATTATGAATAAAGCTTCTATGAACATTCATGTGTAAATCTTTGTATAAACACATGTCTTCATTTCTGGGAAAAGATCCAGGAGTGGAATAGCTGGGTCATATGACAGATAACTGTATAACATTTAAAAACAATAAACTGTGAAGCTGTTTTCCAAAATGATAGTACTACCTTTCAATCCCACCAACAATGCATGAAGTTCTGTTTCCTCTGCATCTTGGATCACCAACTCTTGGTATAGTGAGTCTTTTTCATTTTACTCATTCTATTATGTTTGTTAAGTGCCATGGAGTCGGTTCCAATCCACAGCAACCCTGTATAGGATTTCTAAGGTTTTTAAAATCTTCAACGGAGCAGAAAGTCTCATCTTTCGCCTGAAGAGTGGCTTGGACTAGAACCTTGAACCTTATGGTTCGCAGTCCAGTGATTATTGTATGACTGCGCTCCCTTAATCATTCTTGTGGTTGTTGTTGCTAAGTGCCGTCTAGTAGGTTCTGATTCGTAGCAACTCTGTACAGTGTTTCCAAGAAGTGGCTGGTGAATTTGAACTGCTGGTTTTGTGGTTCAAACCAACCTTGAAATCTAGTGCATTATCTCACAGCTCCACATCAGGACTCCTTTAGTCATTCTTGCCGTTGTTGTTGTTAAGTGCCATCCAGCTGATTCTGACCCATATTGACCCTGTATAGGGTTTCCAAGGAGCAGCTGATGAGATTGAACTGCCGACCTTGCAGTTTAAATAGCTTTGCAGTCTGGCATATTAACCCACAGCGCCACACCAGGACTCCTTAGTCATTCTGGTTGTTGGTGGTTATGTGCCGTGGAGTTGGTTCCTACTCATAGCGACCCTGTACAGGGTTTTTGAGGCTGTAAATCTTTACTGAAGCAGAAAGACTCATCTTTCTCCCGCAAACAGCAGGTAGTTTTGAACTGCTGACCTTGCGGTTCGCAGCCTGATTCGTAACCACTATGCTACCAGAGTTCCTTAGTCATTCTAGTGGGTGGAAAATCATGGTTTTGATGTTCATTTTCCTAAGACTAAACATATTGAACATCTGCTCATGTGTTTATTTTACATTTGTGTATCTTTTGCTGTGAAGAGTCTGCTGGAATCTTTTACTTATTTTTAATGGATTGCTTATTTAAAGTGCTTGACTGCTAACTGAAAAGTTGTTGGTTTGAAAGATGTGGCAGTTTGCTTTCGTAAAGATGTATAGCCTTGAAAACTCTGTGGGACAGTCCTACTCTTCCCTACAGGGTTGCTATGATATTGACGGCAGTGAGTTTGATTTAGGGTTTGGTTATCTGTATCCATGTCAGGAACACTTTTGATACATTTACATCAATGTTTTATGTATATGTATGTATTTTTTTCTCCCAGTCTGTGGACTAGCCTTTCATTTCCTTCATACTGTCTCTTGAAGAGAAGGCATGTTTTAATGTTTGTGGTGGTTAAGATTGTGTTAACTTGACTGGGCCATGATTTTTAGTTTGGCCCTATATAATGAATGATGTAGTCACCCCCATTTTGTGATCAGATATAATGTAATCACTTCCATGATGAGATCTGCAGTGAATAGCCAATTAGTTGAAAAGGAGTTTCCTTGAGGATGTGACCTACATCCCATATAGATGGACTTTTTGGCTTTTTGCTCACTCTGGATCCTGCAGCTAGCTCATTTTCACCTGACCTTCACAGCACTCTGTACTCCCCTCACAGCACTTTCTACTTCTCTATTGGATTCAATGTTATTGTTGTTAGGTGAAATTGAGTTGGTTCCAACCTTATGCACAGCAGACTGAAACACTGCCTAGTTCTGCTCCATCCTCACAATCATTGTTACACTTAAAATCATTTTAGCTGCCACTCTGCCAATCCATTTCATTGGGGATCTTTCTCTTTTTTGCTCACCCTTCACTTTACCAAGCATGATGTCCTTTTCTAGGGACTGGTCTTACTTGAAAACATATCTGAAGTATGAAAGACAAAGTGTGCACATCCTGGCTTCTAAGGAGCATTCTGGCCATACTTCTTCCAACACAGATTAGTTTGTTCTTCTGCCAATGCATGGTACTTTTAATATTCTATTGCAATACCATAACTCAAATGCATCAGTTCTTCTATGGTCTTCTTTATTCATTGTCCAACTTTCACATGCTTATGAGGCTATTGAAAATACCATGGCATGGCAGGTGCACTTTAGTCCTTAAACTAGCATCTTTGCTCTTGAACACTTTAAAGAGAATTTGTGCAGCAAATTTACCTAATGCAGTACATCATTTAATTTCTTGACTGTTGCTTTCATGAAATTTGATTGTGGATGCAAACAAAATGAAGTCTTCAATAGCTTCAATCTTTTCTCCATTTATCACGATATTATTTATTAGTTCAGTAGTGAGGGTTTTTGTTTTCTTTACATTAAGGTGAAACCCATGCCAAAGACAGTCATCTTTGATCTCCATCAGTATGTATTTTAAGTCGTCTTCATTTTCAACAAGTAAGGTTGTATCATCTGCATATCACAGGTTGTGAATGAGTCTTCCTCCTATCCTGATGCCACGTTCTTCTTCATATAATAAGGGTCCTCATATTATTTGTTCAGCATATAGATTTAATAAGCAGGGTCAAAAAATACAACCCTGACACACACCTGTCCTGATTTTAAACTTTTCAGTGTCTCCTTGTTCTGTTCCAATGACTTCCTCTTGGTACGTGTTCCTCATGAGCACAATTAACTGATATGGAATACTCATCCTCCACAATGTTGCCCATAGTTTATCATAATCCACTGTGTCAAAATCCTTTGTCTAGTCAATAAATCATAGGTAAACATCTTCTGATATTCTCTGGTTTCAGTCAAATTCCATCTGACACACTGATGATGTCCCTCATTCCACATCCTCACCTGGATACAACTTGAACCTCTGATAGTTTCCTGTCAAAGTACTTTTACAACGGTTTTTGAATTGTTGTTAGTAAAATTTGACTGGCATGTGATATTTAAGATATTGTCCAATGATTTCCACATTCCATTGGGTCACCTGTCTTTTGAATGGGCACAAATATGGATCTGTTCCAATCAGTTGGCCAGATTACAAAATTCTTGACATAAGTGAATGAGTGCCTACAGTGTTCTATCAGTTTGCTAAAAGATTTCCATTTGCATTTCATTAGTTCTTGGAGCCTTGTTATTTGAAAATGCTTTCAGCGTGCTTTGGACTTCTTCTTTCAGTACCACTGGCTCTTGATCATATGTTACCTCTTGAAATGATTGAAATTGATCATTTCTTTTTGGTACAGTGACTCGTTTTTTTCCCGTCCATCTTCTATGATCCATTTTGAACAATTTTTCTGCCTAGTGTGATGTAAAGGCCAAGGTTGTTTTTTCACCCCTAAATTGATGTCACATTGTTCTAGCTTCATTTGTTGTAAGTATGATTCTCTCACTTTTATAAAAAGTCAATGGCCGTGTATGTGCTAATCTATTTCTGGATACCCTCTTCTGCTCCATCGATCAATGGATTCTTCTCTATTGACTCATTATGCTAAAACCACACCACCAGATTTTCTGCAGCTTTATATATTAAACCTTAAAATCACAACGTATAAGTCATCCAAATTTGTTCTTTTTCAAAATGTTTTTTCTGGTCATTGACGAGGAGGAATTAAATATGGAGTGCTTCTTAGGAGGAAGACTTGGATACCCCTTTCTTTTTGAAGCTTATAGATAATTGGAAACCTGTTGACAGGCACTCACCATGAAGGGAGGGGATTCATAGGTGGTTGAACTAAGTTCAGCTCAGGTCTGAGGGCTGGGCTGCTTCTCACACAGTGTATGATTACGATTGGAAAGCCCTCTCCAGCCTCAGTTTCTCTGTCCCAGCAGGAATGGGGGTTGTGCTAAAGGCCCATGACCTCCCGACTTAGCACAGGGCCTGGTAGAGGCCTCCACCAGTCCTGGAGTGAATCAGCATGAGAAACAAAGAATGGGCTCCTGCCAATTCCTTCTTAGAGGGTCCTTCCTGTAGGGAGCATTGGAGAGGGGGAGCCAGTCACTCTGAACCTGCACCTCATGTATGAACACACGTGACAGATCTCTACCCTAAAAGGAAACATCCCTAGGAAGCTGTAGGGCTCTGTGTACTGCATGCCACATAGCCTCCTGTTCATATACACACACATACACACAAGCATGCACAATGTTCCTGAACTATAGGTCCCTGTGTGAACTATGTGTCATACAGTATACTTTCTTATACACACATACATACATTGATTGAGTACTACATAGCAATGGGGAACCTGGGGCCATCAAGACATGATGCAACAGGGACACATGGCTCAGAAGGTACTTCTTACTCTGTAATGCATCTATGAGTCACCTGGGGATCTTGGTACAATGCAGATTTCTATTCAATATGGCTACAGCAGTACCAAGATTCTGCATTTCTAACAACCACTCTAGTGATACCTGATTATGCTCCATGGTTCACATTCTGATTGTACAGAGCCAGTGTTCCAAAGCAATACTAATTGGCAGAAAATAAAATTTGTAAGAATTACCATATCTAGATTGACCAGATTCTCAAGTGCTTTCTGTTCCTGGCTTTTTGTATTGTTCTATCTGGCTTTTGGAAGGAGGAAGAACAAGAGGGATAAGAGGAAGAAGGAAAAGATGAAGAAAGTATAACCAAAAATAAGTCTTTGTGTTTTTCAGGTAGTTTGGAAGGGAATGGGACACCTAAGACAGAGATTCAATACTACTTACTAATAGTGGCATGAGAAAACTGGAACAATTAATGGAAACTACCCTATAGCTGTGTCCGTGTTGAGCCACAAGCTGGTGAAGTGTGTCATAACTTGTACAATTTCCAGCATTGCATCTTCACACTTCATAGCAATGGACTTCAAAACTTGAAATGAAGAATTGGGTATTTGGGTGGCTTTGGGTCTAGAGAGCTATGCTGTGACTCTCACCCATGAGGGGCAACAGTGATTATTCTATCAAAATAAGCTTCAACTGTTAACTGTCTCTGGTAATGTCATTTAAAAATGTCTCACTAGAGACATTTGGAGACATCAGAATATGGGGGAAAGATTTTGCTTTGTAAAAATCTGGCACTTAGTAGATAATCAATAAATGTGTCTGGAAAGAATATATGGATGAAGGAATCAATGAATGGAAAAATGCAGGCAGAAATGAGACGGGAGGCTTTTCAGATCAGGTTAAAGTTCTACTATCCATATTTTGAATTGTTGTTGTTGTTGTTGTTAAGTGCCATCGAGTCGGTTCCGACCCATAGCGACCCTGTACAGGGTTTCCGAGGGTGTAAATCTTTACAGGAGTAGAAAGCCTCATCTTTCTTCCACGGAGTGGCTGGTAGTTTCGAACCGCTGAACTTAAGGTTCGCAGCCCGATTCGTAACCACTATGCTACCAGAGCTTCTTTGAATAGGTGTAACAAAATGTAAGGAAGATAATGATCTGTAATTTTGCTTTAATCATTTGAGTAAAATGTTGAGTTTTTGGAAACATACTATTGGAATGCAAAGCATTCATCTCAGAATTAAATGACAATAAAAACCACTTGCTTTGGGCTTGAGAGAAAAACATTTAGCTCTGACCCTGCGCCCTGAGAGAAGATCGTGGTTATTAAGACAAATGCAACGTTATACCCATGAATTGGTTTGCTTCATTGTTTTGCTAGAGCCTGAATAGTGAGTCAAATGCTATCTACTTTTATTAAAAATGCTTCTGAACTATGACCCCCATGTGTTAACCTGAATCTTATGGTTCTGGAGGATAACCAGCCTCCCACAGTGACCCTGGAAGTCAGAGTACAAGTTGTCTTAAAAACAAGAAACCCCAGTGGGAGAATTTCTGAGGGTCTGTTTCTTTCCAAATATAATATAACCTAATATTTACTGAATGACTCCATCCTAGTGCCAGGCAGCTGGGGACAGAGAAAGTGAATTCATAGCAATTGCCCATGGTTGAGGTGTGGGGTGGGGCTCATGGTTTAGGATGAGAGATGAAGCCATAAGCAACATTCTACAATATGTAATAAGAGTAGGAACAAACTTTTGCCCAGGACAATCAGGGAAGGCTTCATGGAGGTGATGCATGAAATGGACCCTGAAGGAGGAATAAGAACTTTGAAAAGAAAAGGAAGGAAAGGCATTTAAAAGACACAGAACAGCAAAAGCACAGACATGTGGAAGAGGTTCAGAATTGTAAAAGTCTTGGTGAAATTTTAAGTGGTCTCAGATCTGAAGCTTCAAGAGGCCTCTGTGAACATCTGGATGATCTGAAGACTCTGAGGAAAGAATCCAAACTCCAACATTACCAACTTCTGTGGCCTTAGTCCCTTTCCTACAAGTCTATCTAAAAATGGGGAGTGCTTGGGTGGTGCAAATGTCTTGAATCTACCCAGATGCTCTGGAGAAGAAAGGTCAGGTGATACACTTCTGAAAGATCACAGTCTTGAAAACCCTATAGAATACAGTTTTACTCTGATACACATGGGTCATGATGAGTGAAAGTCAGTTACATGGCAACATTTTAAAAATATCTTTAAATGGATATAGGATTCGGATTTCATATTGGTGCTAAAGGAAGGAACTGGCATTGGTGCTAGGTATTTTGACTCCAATGTTCATATTCTTAATTATTAACTTGTATTTCTTCTCAAGCACATTTCTCCAAAATCAGTGGAGAAAGTCAAAGATCTATGTAGGATCATTCCCTCTTCACTCTTGCCCCATTTCTCTTGTCAGATTCATTTGAGCTTCCACCATTGACAGTTTACTACACCAAACTGGCTCTAGTGTGGCAGAGTAGAAAGTGGTCCTGTATTATTTATGTATTGTTGCTGTTGTTAAGTGCTGTTAAGTTGGTTAAGTTGGTTCCAATTCATAGTGATGGTGTATAGGGTTTCTGAGGAGCAACTGGAGTTTGAACTGCCGACTTCACAGTTCAAACTGATCTTGCAGTCTAGTGTAATCCTACAGTGACACACCAAGACTCCTGCATTAAAACAACAACATCAAAAAATATCCTCAGAATTAGATGTTTAAAACAATAACCATGTATTATTTCACAGCTTTTGTGGGTCAGGAATTCCACTGGCTTACCTGAGTCCTCTGCTTCAGTGTTTCTCACAAGGTCAGGAGGCAGACTTGCAGAATGCCCCCTTGGGTGGTGCAAATTATTATATAGGCCTGATTTTTTTTTTTTTTTAAGCTAAAATGAATAGAGAGAAATACTGTTTTCAGATGATAGATGGAGGGGATTATAATCATTGTAATGAAACAAAGAGTGTGATTTGTTGAATGTAAAACTGATTATCAATTTTGCTTCTCTGGCTCTGGGGACATGAAAATCCCAAATCTGGACATCAGGAAGCAGGGATGATGGAGGGGGGCTCCCTAGAGTATGTCTGCCACACTAACCTCAGTGTAAATGAGAGAGAGAAAAGTTCCTCCTCTTCTTTAAAGTCACACTCAAAAGTTCATCTCCTCTTGGGAGCCTTCCAGGTTATCTCTTCATCATTCAGGCAAATGTTTTGGTTTCCTTACTGAAGACTCACAACTCTTGCACATCCAAATCTTCTGTTAAAGCCTACATTTCCTGTATTAAAACAGTCTGTTTAAATATGTCTCTATCATCAGGCTCTGTGCTCCTGGAGAGTAAGCACTGTGCCAAGCATGGAAGAAGGGTGAGTGGTGAACAAAAGACAGACAAAGTCCAATTCTGCAAAGAGATCCCTCTCTGATGGAGAGGTAATGATTGACATGATAATTATACAAGCAACTGATTATTTGAAATTGCATTAAATGCCATGAAACAAAATTTCACTGTGCAATAAAATAAAGGGCTCTTATATAGTCTGTCTGCTGTTGTGTTCATCTTTGATTCATGAGCTCACAGCACTAGGCAAATGCTTGTTGAATGAAGGAATGAAATAATGAAAGAATCAGTTTTTACTGTTGTAAAACATATAGAGAATGCATTTGCCAAATCAACATTTTTCATATAAGCAATTCAGTGAAACCAATGACTTCAATTGTGCTGTGCAACCATCCCCATTGCCAAATTGTCCATCACCATAAACAGAAATTCAATGCTTTCTAAACAATGATTCCCATTACCCCTTCTTCCTTGGAAACCACTACTAAACTCTGATCTCTTTACATTTACTTATTTGCCCTTTTGTGATTGACTTACTTCATTCAGCATAATGTTTTCAAGGTTCATCTATGTCGTAGCATGTATCAGAGCTTCATTTCTCTTTAAAGCTGAGTAAATGCATGGTACATGCACACAATACATTTGTGTCTCCATTCATCTGTTGACTGACATTGGATTGTTTCCACCTTTTGAGGTATTGCGAATAGGGTTGCGATGAACATTGGTGTAGGTGTGTCTTTCTTCATCAATGTTATGAAATATCTTAAGTATAGACCTAAGAGTGGAATTTCTGGGTGAAATAATCATTTTAAATATGTTTATGCTTAGTCTTCCTAACTGGAATATAAATTCCTTAAACCCAGCCATTTTTGCCTAACAATACAGTCAATACAATTTGAGTGTAGTAAATATTGTTGTTGTTGTTAAGTGCCATCGAGTCGGGTCCGACCCGTAGCGACCCTGTACAGGGTTTCCGAGGGTGTAAATCTTTACGGGAGTAGAAAGCCTCATCTTTCTCCCGCGGAGCGCCTGGTAGTTTCGAACCGCTGACCTTAAGGTTCACAGCCCGATTCGTAACCACTACGCTACCAGAGCTCCTTAGGCTTAGTAAATATTGGCTTCTTTGATATTGATCTTCAATTATTATAGTTACTAGATTTACAGTATTATTCAGAATTTTTTGTCGTTGTTGAAAATGACAGAAGCCAAGTCAAAGCAGCTGTAGCAATAAGAGGATCTTATTGTGTTTATAGCTTATAGTTAGTAATTTTGATGAAGATAATTAAAAAATGATTACAGCAATTCATTGACAAGAAACTGCCAGCAAGTCTAGTCAGATTAAAAAGAGGATGTGGAAAAAGGATATTGTTATTAATATCAGATGGATGTTGGATGAAAACATAGGATGCCAAAAAAATGTTTACCTGTGCTTTATTGACCATGTAAAGGCATTCAACTTTGTGGGTCATAACAAACTATTGGGAAGAACACTTCATTGTGCTCATGTGGAACGTGTACATAGACCAAGAGACAGTGATACTGTAATACTAGGGGATGCTGTGTGGCTTAAAACCAGAAAAGCATGTGTTCAGGGTTATATATTTCATTATATTTATTCAATTTGTATGCTGAACAAATCATTTGAGAAGGTGGATTATATGAAGAAGATGTGACATCAGGATTGGAGGAAGGCTCATTAACAACCTGTGATATGTAGATGATATAACCTTGCTTGATGGAAGCAAAGAGGGCTTGAAATATTTTCTGATGAAGATCAAAGACTACAGTATGGATTATACCTCCATGTAAAGAAAACAAAAATCCTTACAACTGGACAAATAACAACATAGTGATAAATAGATAAAAGATTGAAGTTATCAAGGATATATTTTTCTACTTGGCTTCATAATTAATATCCATGGGAACAGCAGTCAGGAAATTAAATGATGCATTACATTGGGCACATTGGCTGCAAATAAAACTTCTTTAAAGTACTAAGAAGTAAAGATGTCACTTTGATGACTAAGGTGCACTCTCACAGCCATGATATTTTCAATTGCCTCATATGCATGTGAAAGCTGGACAATGAATAAGGAAAACCATACAAGAATTGATGCCTTTGAATTATGGTGTTGATGAAGAATTTTGAATATACCATGAACTGTCAGAGCAGATAAATGTTTATTGGAAGTAGAGCCAAGAGCAAGTACAACATGCTCCTTAGAAGCAAAGATGGGTAGACCTCATCTCACAGACCTTGGGCAGGTTATCAGAAAGAATGTTTGATAAAGTAGAGGTTTAGAGAAAAAGAGTAGACCCTTACCAAGATGAAGTAGTACAGTGGCTGCAACAATGGTCTCAAATATAGCAGTGATTATGAGGATGGGCACAAGATTGGGCATTGCTGTGCTCTGTTGTACACAGTGTCAACATTAGTTGGAACTAACTCAAAGGCAAATAGCAACATTGTTAATAAGCCCAGCATTGGTGCTAGCTACACTCATGGGTTCTTCATTGTCATTATTTCTTGGTGGCTCACCATTTGTCAAGTCAGTCTTCTATGAAACCTTCAGGCAGTCTGTTTACCAGGTGGTGGTAAAGGTGGCTATTAGCAGTTCTAATATTATTAGCAACCCCAGAAGATGGAGAATGACTCTTTCTTGAAAGCTCCAGTAAAATCCCATTTTGACTCATAGATCTAACTTGGCCATTTGCCTTCTTCTGAAGTTAGCTAAGTCAGTTAGCCAAGGGCATACAAGATAACATTGTTTAGACTTGTGTTCAGAGGTCACACCTGGTGCCAGGGGTTGGGCAAGCCTCCCCATTCTCAAGGACATAGACTGAAAGAAGGTCATAGGTGGTTTACTGGGCATTCATTAATCTATATCAGCAGAAGGTCAGAGACGGATACACTGACAGTCAGTAGTCTATATCTGCACTTATATGCAAGGAGATGCAAAACAGTATGACTCTTTAGTTTTTAAAATCAAGGGCTCAAATGAACTTTTAAACAAGCAGACAAAAAAAAAACTTAAATTTTTTTTTCCATGATGATTACAGAGTAGAATTTCATATTCTATAAAAGATCTAAAAGGGAAGATTGTGCTAGATTGCTACATTTTATAACCTGCCATTTCCAGACAATAGATAAGTATTAATTATTTCTCCCACAACCCCTTGAAAGGCAAATAGTGCTATTCAAATCAATCTCTCACAAAGTAGAAAGCAGAGAGGTTATGACAACATTTACACCAAAGACTAAGACTGGTGTGAATGGATTATTAAAGACCTGGCATCAAGGATTAAACCCTTATTCCATCTCTAACAAGCTGTGTGGCATAGGTAAGTCACTTCTTGTTTCTGGACAGTAACAGTATGCCTTCAAAGGCCTCTACCAATGATGCTATTGAGTTAACTCTGACCCATGTGTATCAGAGTAGAACTGTGCTCCATAGGATTTTCAGTATCTTACCTTTTAAGATCACTGGGTCTTTCTTTGGAGACATCTCTTATTATACTGGAACTTCCAACCTCTCTGTCAGCACCCTAGTATTTGCATTACCGAGGGACTTTTCAAAGGTCTCTAATGAGGGCTAAAGTAAATTATGAAAATGTAAAACATTTTTTCAGCCAGCCAGGTGGTATTTATTTGCCCTGGGCTGGACACTAGAGATCAGAGTTATGCTTTCAAGATTTATGTCCCCAAACCAAATATGTAGATAAAATGTTGCAACAAAGATAGTTCTTAATGTGATAGAGACCTGTCCTGCAGACTCTGAGGTGGAAGGAGCTGATTCACCCAATAGGGTGTGGAAGGTGACTCATGAGATAGAGTTAAGGGACTCACTTGGTGAAAGGTGAGGCAGGTCAGGTAAAGCAGACACTGACAGGTGCCTGCTAAGCTCAGCCTAAAACTTCTTCTCTATCAAATTGCCCTTTGTAGCCCTGTTTCATAAAATATAGCCCTGGCTCTTCCTTGAGACTGTTGATTGGACCAAAGCGATCAGCTGACCCAGGAGGCATGCTCCATTGGCTGAACTAAGCCAATAGCACTCTCTGTCTTGAGAATTTGGAATTTGAACTTGAGTTAGAGAGGAGTAAGTCTTGGAAACTCATTGCCATGCCAACTTGAGGCTGAGGCTGCTATGTGGAGGCAGCACTTTCTCTGAGACTCTCATATATTGATGAGTTCCTAGAAAATGGCTAAACACTTTACTATTAGTAAATCCAGGTGTGATGTTGTGGGTCACACCTTGCAGGACTGCAAGGTTGGTTTGAATCTTAAGGTTGGCGGTTCAAGCTCACCAGCTGCTCCTCAGAAACCGTATATAGGGTCACTATGAGTCAGAACTAACCCAATGACACTTAACAACAGCAGCAGCACTACCTGGGAAGGTTTGTGGTTTTAACTCATCCAGAGCTCCTCAGAAGACAGCCAATGAAAAGAGCACAGTTCTACTCTGACACACATGAGTTGGAATGAATTTGATGGAAACTAGCACCAAAGCTGGAGAATAGGATGGAAGAGAAAAGCTAAGTGAGACGCTTGCAGGCTACAAAGGGAGAGGGTGGTTGTGGCCAGCTGCAGTGCCTGGCTTCTCATTGAGATCTTTATAATAAATCACCTTTGCCTCATGCTAAACTTTTGTGTGTGTGTGTGTGTGTGTGTGTGTGTGTTGTGTTGTGTTACTTTTTTTCCCCCTACAACAAGCAATTCCTGAAAAAAACAGCATTCTAGGTTAGCTGAGCCTTAGTCCAAGCGAAGTCGTAGAAATGCAGTTTCTTCCTTTCTTTTTGGAGTTTTTTTTATTGTGAATCAAGTGAAAGTTTACAGGGCAGATCATCAGTTTTACATGCAACAAATCATATACTTTGTTTCATTACAATGATAATAATCCCCACCGTGTACCATCAGTTAACAGTATTTCTCTCTATTCATTTTAGTTCTTTTTTTTTGAAACACTCAGGCTTATATAATAATTTACACCACCAAAGGGCACATTCTGCAAGTCTACCTCCTGCCTGCCAGCTCTTAGTCCCTCTCTTTCCACGAATCTAGCATCCTCAGCTGCTCCCACTCTCCATGTCCCCATCTCTGCCTCCATCTCTGGTATCACTGCTTCTCTGGATAAAGTCTCACATTCTGCGTGTGCTCTTCTCCCTTGATGGTCCTAGAGTCCTCTGTTTCTGGACTGTAATATTAACTACTCCCCCATTTGTTACAAAACTTCTACCTTTACAATTGTGACAGTCGCAATTAGTCGTGACAACAATTACTCACTATTGAATAAGAATCTTATGTTCATCTATTTTAGCCAGACCCATCTAGACAAGATGAAACTATTCATTGGGAACTCTATCTTCCCCCACACACTCTTAAACTAAACTCCCTCTTGAAATCTTGTAAGCCAGTCACTTTATACCTTTATCAATCCCTCATTTTAGGTAGCTAATGTCTAAGTTGCCCATCCCTATATACCCTGTATACAAAGAGGATAGCACTGAGACTTGCTGTGAACACTCCTTCCTTCCCTGTTGATATTTTGAGCTACTCAGCAAATTGTAACAATTTAGCCTCATTTCTTTTATCAAAAATTGTTTCCTTTTTTATCTTCCTCTAGTTGAGTTCTGATTATCAAGCCATTGAAGCTAGGTTAGATGATACTCTCTGCAAGTTTGGGTGTTCTTGTGCATCTTTCCTCACTTTATATCAACTAGATGCTTCACTCTCAGCTCTAGCCCGCTGTGGCTATGTCTTTGTCCATGGGCTCAGGTGTCCCCAGGTCTCATCACACTTTGGACCAACCAGCCTTTCCTCTTCTCATCTCCAGGTCAATGGGAGTCTATGGAACATGGTTGAACTCAGTCCATTTCTTCATTGTTGCTTTTCCGCCTCTTTGTTTTGGGTTTTCCTGATGATCTTTCTTTGAAGATGTATCTTCTGTTGCTCTAGCTGTTCCAGGCTCATCTGCTTGTCCTTTCTAGTGGGATTGTCCCACATCAGAAGGTTCTTGATGGGACTCAGGATTCCACCTATGGTATTATGTGCTGCAAAGGTTCTGCAAGAGGCCTATTTCACTGGATAACTTGTAGAACCCCTTTTAGGTGCTCCAATAATTTATAGCCTGAAGACGGGCTTACAAGCTTTCTGTAATCACGTTTCCCAATATTTCTATTTTACAATAATAGGCAAGGGAAACCAATATTCATAAGACAGTCAAGCATCTTAGTATTATTTTCCCTCTTCAGACTATGCCTTGATCCCAGTATCACAGAGCCCTGTTGTCCCAAGTTTGAGCATGCATTACTATTTACCTCTGTCCCATTTAGCCCGTGCAAACCTGCCTCAGGGTTCCTCTATCTACAAAATGCAGTTTCTTAATTGATGCTATTCTTTGGTCTTTTATTATATTTACCTTCCATTCTATCGTATTAGCTTCTCCTAGGGTCAAGCTTTCTTGATCTTCAACATCTTTTAGGGCTTTCCCGTAAAATGTCCAAGATTAACTTTCCATTGCTTGTCTTACCATCATCAGCATTCTATTCCACAAAGTTAGGAATAAATAAGCCCTATTTCTTTATGTGCTTTACGCCAAATTCAGTTTCACTTGGAACTCTATCCCACCTGGTTGGTGGTAAGATTAACCTGTGACGCTGGGTCACATAACAATCCAAGTTGCCATTCCCCTGCAAGGTCCTACTACCTACTGGGCTGCTGACGACATCCCATTCTGACATGCTTAAGCTATAAAGAGCCCCCACAATGCCCTCAGAAACATTGGCTTATCTTTCTTTCCCCTGCATGATCCCCTTAACGGGCTTCTCTTCCAGAAAACAAAAGCCCAGAGACAGTTCCTACAGGAGAAATACAGGAACAAAATTTAATATCTCTCTAAGTTAATTTAATCCATATTTCATTGCTTATAGGATATATTAACTTCCTAGGATAACCATAATGAAGTATGCCAATTTGAGTGGCTTTTTTCTCTCATAGTTCATTTTTTCCTTCTCATAGTTCCAGAGGCTAGATGTCCAAAACTCTGTTGATTCCAGCAAGAACTGTTTTTTATGGGTGTCTCCTAGCTTCTGGTGGTTCTCATGATCCTTGGTGTCTCTTGGCTAGTAGATGCATCATTTTCAATCTCTGCTTGGTCTTCTCATGGCCATTTTCCTCTGTGTTTGTGTCTCTGTAGTCCTTCTCTTTTGTTACAAGGAAACCACTCATATTGGATTGTTGTTGTTGTTATTAGGTGCCATCGAGTCAGCACCGAACCATAGCAACCCCACGCACAGCAGAACAAAACACTACTCAATCCCAGGCCAACCTCACTACTGTTGCCACATTTGAGTCCATCGATGCTGTCACCTAGTCATCCATCTCGCTGGGGGTCTTCCTCTTTTTCTTTGACTCTCCACCTTACCAAACATGATATCCTTCTCCTGTGACTGCTCCTGCCTGAAAATATGTCAAAAGTATGAGACAAAATTTGGCCATCTTGGCCTCTAAGAAGCACTCTGGCTGCACATCTTTCAAAAAAGATCTACATATTGGATTAGGACCTCCCTACTCCTGATGTGGCACTGTGGGCTACTGCACTGGACTGAAAAAAAAAAAAAAAAAAATCTTTGCTGGTTACCAGGGGTTGGTGGGAGGGGAGGGTAGAACACAGGGTAGGGGATAAACACATCATAGTTCTGGTGTTGAGGAGGGAAGTACACAAAAGGGGGAGGAGAATGGAAGAACAAGTTAGGAAGGGGAACACCGAGGCAGGCTTCCATAGGCTAAATGGGACAGAGGTAAAATAGTGATGTATTCTTAACCTTGGAACAATAGGGTTCTATGATACAGGGATGGACGCATAATCTGAATGGGTAAAAGAGGGGAAATAATGTTAAGATGCTTGACTGTCTTAAGAATATTGATTTCCCTTGCCTACTATTTTAAAATAGACACTTTGAGTGGGATAGAAAGGAATAATGGTAAACATAATTACAGAAAGCTTGTAAGCCTGTCTTCTGCCTGTAACTAATTGGAATATCAAAAAGGGTTTCTAGAACTTGCTCAGTGAAATAGGCTTCCTGTGGCACCTTTGTAGTATTTAGAACCTTAGGTGGAATCCTGATCCCCATCCAGAACCCGTTCTGAAGTGGAACATTCCCACTTGAAAGTACAAGCAGACCAGCCTGGAGCAGCTAGAAGAACAGAAAATACTTCTTTAAATAAAGATCAGCAGGAAAAAAATATATAAATAAATAAAAATAAATGGCAGTCTGATTGGCTACTACAAGAACAACCACGTTGTTTACAGGGGAGCCATCAAAGCAAGCAATCAAGTTCCTACAGGACAACTGCCCCTCCAAGACTGAAATTCAAAGGAAACACATGAGCAGGCATGTAAGCTTGCTGGTGACCACGTTGGTCTACTGGTGAGTGAAAGAGGGGGAAAGGCAGCAATGAAGATATGGGCTGAGTTTGACCACATTCCATAGACTCCTGTTTACCTGGAGATGAGAGAGAGAAGAGGAAGGGCTGGTTGGTCCAATATGTGGTGAGACCTGGGGACTCCTGAGCCCATAGACAAAGACATAGCCACAGTGGACTAGAGCTGAGAGCAAAGCATCCAGCTGATATGAAGTGAGGGGAGACACATAAGAATGCTCAAACTTGTAGATTGTACCCATTCCACTTAACTTCGATGGCTTGATGATCAGACCTCAACTAGAGGAAGATAAAAAAAAAAAATTGATAAAGGAAATTAGTATCAATTCCTACAACTTGATGAACTTGACCTATACATATGGATGTAGTAGCTCAAAAGACCAATAGAAAGGGGAGCAGTCTTCACATCAAGTATCAATCCTAACCTTTCTGTATACAGGATTGACAGGGATGGGCAACATCAACATTGGCTACCTAAAATGGGGACACCATAGCTCGGATTTCTCATCAAGGAATACCACATCCAGCCACATCACTACAATCTTCCACATCTCTCAGGAGAACGTGGACATTATTTTTTTTTATCTTTGGTTTTCACAGCACCTGTTAAAGTAGCCATGGGTGTACAAGTCATTTTCCTCTGGGTACTCACCAAGGACCTGCAGGGATCAATATGCGTCTTCTGAGTGTATCACAGCGGAGGTCCCTGCCCAGGGCACTGGCCCCAGAGGGCTGTGAACCAGGTGGCTGCCAAGACAAAGGAATGGCAAGGGGTCTACACTGCACCTAAGCTCTGCAGTGGCAAGCAGGATAAAATTAAGTGAAGCCTAGTCCTGGTACTGAAATGGGGCTCTGCTGGTGTTGCTTGAATCCACCAGCCGCTCTAATGGAGAACAATGCATTAGTCTGTTCCTGTAAAGATTATAACCTTGAAAACTCTCATGGGCATTTCTACTCTATTCTATAGGGTTCTTATAAGTTGGAATCAACTTGACAACAGTGGGTGGCACTGTTGGTGGTGGAAGAACACTTGAAATCTCAAGAAATTTAAACTTTGTGTAGCTAGACAGAACACCCAATACAGTAGCAAGCACAGTTGTGAAGGGATGAGTAAGTAGCACATTGATAGAAACAGGGAGAGTCCCCAGGAGTATGGAGTGAGCACTCTGCCAGTGTAGGTACCCAGTGGCAACTCCCAGAGGATAGGGGTGTGGTCCACTCTCCTCACAGTTGTGTCCTTAGGTCCTAGAACTATGGGAGAAGGCCCACCATGGACTGAATTTACATAGCAATCTTCTGAAGTAGGTGATATTAGCCCCATTTTACAGAGGAAGAAACTGAGACTCAAAGACATGAAGTGACTCATTAGAAGTAGAAACCAGATATGTTCTCCAAAGCCCTGCAATTTTGCCCATTTTGATCTAAGACTATTATACCATGTTGCTTTCTGCAATGAATCACAAGTGATGATTCTTTCAGCTTTTCCCAGCTTCATCTCTTCCCCACAGTGACAGCACAGAGCAGATGGAAATAGCAAAGGCTTTGGCCTCAGGGTAGCTTCCTGCCTTCTCCATCACCTCCATCCTGATTAATGTTCCTAGGTTGCATGGATGCCTCTGTGCAGAACCCTCTGGGAGGCAAACACCACCTCTGTGGTGTGAACTGTGTAGTGATATCTTAGGCAGCCATGAGTTCCTTCTGGATGCATTCTTTTAGCACAAGCTGTATTGAAATGAATTAATTTGACTCCTGCATTCATTGCTCAGAACGCTTCCTGAGTGCCAACTGTATGCCAGGCTCTGTCTTAGTCATGAGCACTTAAAGTCTGAAAAGTGTGATTCTTTGCATCTGAATACAGATCCTCTTCCCCACCCCAACCCACACCATTTTCTCCAGACCTAGTTTCAGAATTTCTGTTGTTCATACCTAAATATATTTATTTATTTTTATACAGTGTTGGTGTTGGTTGTATGCCCTCAAGTCAGTTCTGACTCATAGTGGCTCCCCCCACCTCCTTATCCCCCATAAGGTTTCCAAGATTGTAACTCTTTATAAGAGCTGAAAACCTCATCTTTCTCCCATAGAGTAGCTGCTAGATTCAAACTGCTGACCCTGTAACCCATTACACTACCAGAACTCCTTATAGTTATATAAAGAGATACATAGTGGAGCTAATTTCTAAGATTCCCTAGTGTGTTTTTTGCTTCCTAAAGCTGAACAGGAGTCTCTGTGTGATGTAAATGGTTTGGAGCTTCTATCCCAGATAAATGATCATAGACATAAGGAATTTTGCACAAAATTAAGAGATGAAAATATCTGAGCTCCAAAGTTATTCTGTCCTCCCTAGGATTCACAATGTATAGACCTGGTGATCTACTTCCGAAAATCTGTCAATGGAAATCCTATGATCAAACAGTCCAACCCACTATCATGGAATGACACAGGGCCAAGCAGTGTTCCCTTTCACTCAGATTCACGGCTAACATGTCCTGAGCACCACAAGCTGGATCAATCATATTCCCATTTACTGTCTTTCTTAAACCTCACCTGGACCCTGAAAGTGTACTCCTATTTGACAGATAAGGAAATGGAGATGGTGGTGGTTGGGTGAACATATTTCCAGAGTACACCCAGTGACCCACTGGTGGAGCCCTAATTCTAACTTATCTGCCTGGGAAGTCAGAACTGGAGATATATAGGCCAGGGAGATAATTATGGAGAAGGTGAGCCAGTAGGATGGTTGGCTGCACCGACACTTACAGTCCCTAATATCTTCAGGAATTGTCATTCTTCTTTAAGAATTTTTTTTTTTTT
>NW_006408589.1:817705-819053 GCF_000296735.1 Chrysochloris asiatica
AGTCACTTCTTGCCTTTGTAGGTAATATCAAAGTTGCCCATCTCTGTCAACCCTGCATACTGAGGGGGTGGGAATGATCCTTGCTATAAAGATTTGTTCCTTCTTTTGATCTATTACATCCATAAGTATAGGTCAAGTTCATAAAATTGTAGCAGATTTCTCCTTTGTCTTCTTTCTTCTTCTAGTCGAGTTCTGATCATCCAGCCATTGAGGCCAGGTCAAGTGGGTACTGTCTGCAAGTATGGGTGTTCTTGTGTATCTCTCTTCACTTCATATCAGCTGGAAGCTTCACTCTCTGCTCTAGTCCTCTGTGGCTATGTCACTGTCTCTGGGCCCAGGAATCCCCAGATCTTGCCACACTGCTGGCCAACCAGGTCTCAATCCAGATTTACAGGAGTTTGTTGAATGTAGTCAGACTTAGCTCACAATTTCACTGTTGTTTCCCACCCCCCCACCCCCAGTTCCCCAATGTGGTCACCAGCCAGACCACATGCCTGCTCCTGTATTCTCCTTGAGTCTTAGTCTTGGAAGGGGGTTTGCTCTGAGGGGACACAACCACTTGCCATGATGGCTCCTGAGCAAACAACTTACTTTGTTCTTCTAGTAGTCAGTGGGACTGCCATTATTGTTTTTGATTTTTCCTGTCTGTCTTTCTTTCAAGAAATATCTTATGTTCTTCTAGTCGCTCCAGGATGGTCTGCTTGTCCTTTCAAGTAGAAATTCCCCACCTCAGAAGATTCTGGATGTGTTCAGGATTCCCATAAAACATGGTTTTATGTAATGCAAAGGCTCTGCATGAATCCTTCACTGGGCAAGTTCTAGCTGCACTTTAGGTATTCCAATCAGTTATAGGCTGAAGACAGACTTACAAGCTTTCTATGGTGATGTTTCTGACTATTCCTTTCTTTTTCTCTCAAGTGTTTAAGTAGGCAAGGGAAAACCAAGAATCAAAAGACAGCCAAGCTTCTTAACATTATTTCTCTTCTTTTACCCATTCAAACCATGCTTCAATCCCTGTATCCCAGAGCTCTATCATTCCAAGGTTGAACATAAATCATTATTTACCTTTGTCCAACTTCTTCCATTCCACTCCCCCTTCTTGTGTATTGCCCCCCCACACACACCCAAGATATTCTGTCTGTATTCCCTACCCTGTACTCCACCTCTCTTTCCTCCCTTCAACTAATCCCATACATCCTAGTAACCAGCAAATAATTTTTTTCACCTTTTAGTGTATGTTATTTTCCTTAATCTTTTATAATAATGGTCCTATGCAGTATTTTTTCTTTTGTGATTGACTAATTTCACTCAGTACAATATCCTCAAGGTTCATCCATGTTATGCGGTG
>NW_006408589.1:820478-823736 GCF_000296735.1 Chrysochloris asiatica
CTTTTCGGTGCTGTCATTGTTACTATAGAGGAATCCAACTGATTTTTTTATGTTTATCTTACACCCTGACACTTTGTCAAATCCTCCAATGCGGTCTTGTTGTTGTTAAGTGTTGTCAAGTCGAACCTGACCCATAGCAACTCTGTATAGGGTTTCCAAGGAGAAGCTGGTGAACTTGAAACACCAACCTTGCAGCTCAAATGACTTTGCAGTCTGACGCATTAGCCCACAGTGCAACACCAGGACTCCACCAATGAGGTCTAGAAGCTTTTTTTACTGAGTCTTTGGGATTTTCTATGTATAGGATCATATTGCCTACAAACAGAGTTTTTGTTTTGTTTTGTTTTGTTATGTTATTTTGGTCTTTTCCCATTTGGATGCCTTTAATTTCCCTATCTTGCTGTATACCTCTAGCTAAGACTTACAACACAATATTAAATAGTAGTGGTGATAAAGAGCATCCTTGTCTGGTTTCTGTTCACAGAGGGAAGGTTTTCAGTTTCTCTCTATTGAGAGTAATGTAGGCTGTTGGTTTTGTATATATGCTCTTGATTATGTTGAGGAATTTCCCTTCAATTCCTACTTTGCTGAGATTTTAGTTTTTTTTATCAGGAATGGATGTTGGATTTTGTCAACTACCTTTTCTGCTTCAATCAATATGATCATGTGGTTCTTTTCTTTTCTTTTCTTTCTTTTAAGTTTTTATTCATATAGTGGATTACATTGATCATTTTTCTAATGTTGAACCATCATTGAATCTCTGCTATGAATCCCACTTGGTCATGATGCATTATTATTTGATGTGTTGCTGGATTCTGTTGGTTAGGATTTTATTGAGAATTTTTGCATCAATGTTCATGAGGAATATTGGTCTATCGTTTTCTTTCTTCAATGATATTGCTTCCCTGATTTTGGTATGAGGATCATGGTTGTCTCATAAAATGTATTAAGAAGTTTTCCATCTGCTTCTATATTCTGGAATAATTTGAGTAGGATTGGTGACAGCTCTTCCCTGAATGTTTGGTAGAACTCACCAGTGAAGTCATGTGGACCTGGACTTCTTTTTGTTGGGAGCTTTTTAACGACTTGATCTATTTCTTCTTTTGTTATGGGTCTGTTCAGATCTACTTCACTCTGTGTAAATTTAGGTAGGTTGTGTTTTTCTAAAAATGTATCCATTTCTACTAGGTTTTCAAATTCTTCAAGAATTCTTGCCATGGAGAGAGACATTTGACAAGTTACTGCCAGAAGGTTTCATTGCATTATTCTGTTAAAATCATTGAATTTCCAAAAGCTTCATTCCCTGCCCTGTTTAACTATACTCCTGACAACTGGAATATCAATGCATTGTCTCCCGAAGGCAAAAAAAGAAAGCATAAGAAAATCAAACAACCTTACTAAAGGATGGGAGTCTTGGGCTGGCAATGGGAGTAAGTACCTTTTTCATTCTGTGTTTTCCTACCCTGCCTCCCTACTCTAAGTTGGTGCAGTAAAATCTCTCCTTCTTGCTTCCAACTCTCCTCATTCATGCCCTGACTTTACTCTTCACCCCCTTCCCCAAAATCTGGACCATACAGGTATTTACTGAACACCTGTTGTGATTAGAGCCCTTCGAGTTGGTCAGGACTCATGATTACCTCAAGCGCAATGGAATGAAGTGCTGCCTGGTCCTATGTTTTTCCCATCTTTGGTTTCTGCCTCGCTCAAACCATTTCCACCCTTGGTTTTTGTTTGGTCCTAAGCCAGTCCCATTATTGGTTTTGGATCAGATTATTGTGATTACAGTGCTTTAATTGGCTGGTTTTGGAAGTAGAGCTCCAAAATAGATCTTCCTATGTTATCTTAGTATTCAGAATAAATATTCCCATTTTATCTCAGTATGCAAGCTCCATTAAAACCCATTCAGCATCACAGCTTCACACAGATCTCCACTCGTAGATATGTGGTTTTTGTATATGAGATTCATTGGTTGGGAATAGAACCTGAGTCTCCAGAATGGAAGCATGTTGTTGTTGTTAAATGGTGTCAAGTAAATTCTGATTCATAGCAACCCTATATAGGGTTTCCAAGGAGTGACAGGTGAATTTGAACTGCTGACCTTGTGATTCAAGTCAAGTGCTTATCCTATGGTGCCACACCAGGACTCTAGTGTCCCCAGATAATTGTGACTGCAAACCTGACTTGCATACAGTGAGTGAATCAATCCACAGTATAACAGAAACAAGGTTTCTGACCCAGATGTCCAGCTGGTTAAGGCTATTAGAAGCACAGAAAGCACCTACTGGGCAACTCTGGAGCAGAAAGCACCAGCAAAGGGTTCCAGGAGAAAGTGGTGTACTGTCCTGTCTGTATTTTCTTTCTCATCTAGCACAAATTGTTCATTATAGGATCTTCTGGGAGTCTTCCCAAGAGAGCCTTCCCTTCTGCTCACATATTTTTGCTCTGGTTCCCAAACAAGACAGGTCCTTTCTTGCTTGCTGTATTCACAAGTGCCTGACTCCTACCTTCAAGACCATTGTTCATCACTTGTCCATGCACACTCTCTTAATATGTAAATCTTCCTCCTCTCATAGGTATTCAGGTTGCTCTATGACATGTTCCCCTGCTCTAGATTAGGATAGGATTTTCTGTCACCCTGGTGGACTCAGTTTTAGCATCCTGTTCTTTTTCGGCCTAATAATTGATCTTAGCAATTAATGTGCAATAATTTATGCAAAGTCTCTTTCATCCACTAGATTACTGCTACTCAAAGTGCTGGGATATAACAAAACAAGAGGTTGTATTTGAAAGAAAATCATTACACTACTTCCTTCATTGAGAAAGTCTTTATGACCAGAAAATGTCAACTGAACAAAACTGTGCACAATGGAGTTGATGTGCATCCGAACATAAAGTCCTTACCTCCTAAAGGAGCAGAAACCTTAAAAAGGTTTGTGGTGTGGATGGCTAGAGTCTTTGGAGTTTGCTTTTGCTGCTAATTGCTGTCAAGTGTTTAATACAGCACTAGATTATGATCCACTGTAAGAGTTGAATTCAGGTGGGTTCAAGTGCCAGCTTTGCTTTTTACTATGTGTATGTGAAAGTTTGACAATGAATAAGGAATACCAGAGAAGAACTGGTGCATTTGAATTATGGTGTTGGATAAGAATGTTGAAAGTACCATGAACTGCCAGAGGAACAAATAAAACTGTCTTGGAAGAAATGCAGCCAGAATGCTCTTTAGAAGCAAGGATGGTAAAACTTCATCTCTTATACTTT
>NW_006408589.1:824796-828273 GCF_000296735.1 Chrysochloris asiatica
CGCTGGAGAAGGATGTCATGCTGGGTAAGATGGAGGGTCAGAGAAAAAGAGGAAGACCCCCAAAGAGATGGATCAGCCAGGTGGCATCATGGATGGTGTCAAGTGTGGCAGTGGTAGTGAGGTTGGCCCAGGATCAGACATTGTTGCGTTCTGCTGTGCATGGGGTCACTATGAGTGGGTTCTGACTCGATGGCACCTGACAACAACAACCAGGAGGTACCAGTCCATGGAGAAGGACAGTATGCTTGGAAAAGTGGGTGGTCAGTGAAAAAGATCCCCAACAACATGGATTGACATGGTGACAGCAGCATGGGGTGAAATGTAATATCAATTGTGAGAATACACCAGACCAGAGCGTGTTCTGTTCTGTTGTGCATAGGTTGGCTATTGGAAATGACTAACTAGATGGCATCTAACGACAACAACAGCAACGTGATGTTGGGCAGGTCACTTAAATCTCCTTATACCTCAGTTTCTTTCTCTGAAACATGGACATAATCAACATCATAATATTAACTTTCTCATAGGATTTTTGGGAGTATTGAATTTGTTCTTATGGAATAAATGCTTAGAACGCTATCCAGCAGAGAGCAAGTGTTTAGCATCTATTAGTTGTTGTTGTGAGAAGCTGTGGAAGAGTGGACACTACCTCAGTTGAGGTTCCTGACCAGTCCTAGGTGCTCAGTTAGTGTGCGTTGAATAAAAAAATGAGCACTCAAGTGTTTTTCTGATTCCGATTTACTAAAACACAAACTCTCTCCAGTCTCAGGTGCTTGCACTGGTGTTACTCTGTGACTTGTTGTAGATTCTTTGATTATAAATCCCAGAAGCCCCAGCTTCCTTGAATTGTTCCACTGTCCTTCTGAGGGGTCATTGTTTTGTAGGAATGATACGTATTCCATAAGACATAAGCTTGTTTGATTAATTATTCAATATATGCAGTACAGTGCCTGGTACTTAATAAGGGCTCAGGAAATGTTTGCTACTATATTATTATTATTATTATTTCTATTATTACTGTGAAGATTCTTCAGGTTTTCTGAAAAGTTCAGTTTCCCCACAATGCCTCAGTGAGCTCTTTCCAAAACACAAACATAATCAATTCAGTCCCATGCTCTCCCCAAGTCATCAGGATAAAGTTCAATAGAAAGCATACATATTCTAGTTCAGATGTATAATGTGAGGCAAACATTTGTATTTATACACATGGTTTTATTTAGCCCTCACAGAAATCCTGAAGTGAGTACTAGTATCAATTTTATTTTATAAATGAGAAAACCACTAAGGCTTAATGAGGTTAAATTAAGCTTCCAGTTTATAGCATTGCTGTTGTTGTGTGCTGATGAGTCAATTCTAACTTATGGTGATACCAGGTGTTACAGAGAACTGTCCCACAGGAGGATATTCTTGTCTGTAATCTTTCTGGAAGCAGACCATGAGGTCTTTCTGTTGTGGAACCTCTTGATGGATTTGAACAATCAATCTTTTGGTTACACCATCAAGACTCCTATTCAAATATAGTGTGTTGTTGTTGTTAAGTGTCATTGAGTTGATTCCAGCTGATCACAACCCTGTACAGGGTTTCCAAGGAGCAGATGGTGGATTTGAACCAGTCACCCTGTGGTTAGAAGTTCAGTGCTTATCCTAAAGCAAATATAGCATGTTGTTGATTAGTTCCATCAAGTTGGTTCTGACTTATAGCGATCCTGTGTAGAGTTTCTAAGGAGTGACTGGTGGATTTGAACCACCGATCTTGCATTATAGACCTAGCAACTCCCTGCTCATCCTTCCTTCCCCAGAGTGGTCCTATTTCCTATACCATGTCTGAATTTAGAATGATATTTCAAATCTGTGTGCTGTTTTCTTTGCATCGAATGTTCTTCCACCTCTTCTTTATCCAGCAAGCATAGTTATTGTTGGAATCCCAGTGCTTTCTGTAATCAGTTTGCACCAGCTTGGCTGACTTTCCCAAGCAAGGGCTGATATTGACTAGTTGACTTACAAAAGCATGTTCACTGAGACTGATCAATAGTACAAGTTTAAAACCAGTTCCTTGTTACCATGACTTCTGAACTATCTGTCTTTTCCTCAGTTTGTGGGAATTTTTTGACTCAGAGAGAAAGTATTTGTAATCCAATGCATGATATTAGTAGTTTTAGTCAATGCAAACAACTTTGATGGGTTCCAGATTTTTCAAATTCACAAAATAAAATAGAATTGAACTTCTATTATCACAAAACTAAACTTTTTTTGGTATCAACATTTAAATAGTCAATGTTTCTGAGACATTCAACTCTAATGTTTTCCAAAGTTAATAACTTAGAAACAACCTCCCCAAGTGCTATTTATAACTTTGAAAAATGTATCTGATGCTGTTGCCATATCTCAAATAGAAACCCAGCACGCCTGGATTATTTATTTGCAGGGAAATATCCACAGTACTTTGAATTTTTAGATAAGTGAGTAACCATTAAGAAAGCCTTTTAGAATTTTGTACCAAGTACAACTTCAGCCAGAGTAAGCAATCATTTTATTTAGAGTTAGCTTGCCTCTGTCACACAGCCTGGGAAAATTCCCAAAGTCCCTAGAGTAGAAGAGATTGTGTAGAGAAAAATGGTGAGAGGCAGTCTGGGTGCTAGATGGCAGCCTGGCAGGACCAGCCGTCTCAGGAGTCTTTCCTGAGCTCTCCTCTCTTTCTCACAGTTCAGCAGGAAAAGAGCTCATATGCTGGTGCCATATTCACAGCTGGGTTGAGATCTATCTTGGGATATCAAATGCTTATCTGCAGGGACAAGGTGACACAGGAGAGAGTCCAGTATTGTCAAGGCCACTAGTGCCTCCATGTTGCCACATGTGATGGACAGTTGGCCAGTTCCCTCTCTGTATCATATTTGGTTTCTCAGGATCATCAGACTCAGCCATTCTTACACTTTGTCTTCCTGGCTTTGGCGATTCCCCTGGTTTCCTGTCACTCCCTTAGTGGCTCTTTCTCAATCTTCTTTTTGGCTCCTCCTTCTCTACCCCAAACTCTCCTGTTTCAGGCCTTCTTCTCTTCTTGTTCCCTCTAGGGGGTACACATGGTTAATATGCTTTTCTGTCAACTAAAGTGTTGGTGATTCGACTTCACCTGTCATTGTTATTGTTAAGTGCCATTCAGCTAGTTCTGATCCATAGTGACCCTGTATAGGGTTTCCAAGGAGTGGCTGGTGAGCTTGAGCCATCAACCTTGTGGATCAAATTGAATTTGTAGTCCAGTGCATTAACCCGCAGCACCACACCAGGACTCCTAGAACCAGACAAATCACTTATTGAAAGCCCTATGAAACACAGGTCTATTTTGACACACATGTGTTGCAGACCGTGTAAGACTAGTCAGAGGTTCAAGGCCCTCTAGGGCTGACTGTAACAAATGAGGCCACTGGCAGTTAATGGAAAATTGCTTTCATCTTAATATTCAGGTATATATATTAAATTAAT
>NW_006408589.1:828373-839868 GCF_000296735.1 Chrysochloris asiatica
TTGAGCCATCAACCTTGTGGATCAAATCGAATTTGTAGTCCAGTGCATTAACCCGCAGCACCACACCAGGACTCCTAGAGCCAGACAAATCACTTATTGAAAGCCCTATGAAACACAGGTCTATTTTGACACACATGGAGTCACCATAAGTTGGAGTTTTGTTGTTGATGTTGTTAAGTGCCACCAAGTTGATTCCGACCCATGGTGACCCTATATAGGGTTTCCAACGAACAGCTGGTGAGTTTGAACGACTGACTTTGCAGTTCAAGCCAACTTTGCAGTCCAGCACATTCCCTAGCACCACATAACAGTTTGTTATTTTTTCAAGTTCCCTCTCTCCCTTGGTGACTTCAATCACATGGCCGTGATTTCTGATTTTATGTGGATCTCTTTACATATCCTTGAATTCAAGACTCAGATGTTCAGTTGCCTCCTTAGACTCTTCACTTGAATACCTAGTGACCCTATCAAAGGTAACATGACCATCATGGACTCTTGATTTCTTCCGGCAGCTCCTCACATTCCATCCACCCTAAAACCTTCTAGTCTTCCTCTATTGTTTTGTGCCATTGCATCTATTCTGACTCACAGTGACTAATGAGGCAGGGTAGAATAGGCCTATAGGGTTTCCTAAAATGTAATCTTTATGAAAGCAGATTGCCAGATCACAGAGTCATTGGGTGGACTCAAACCATTGACCTTTTGGTTAGCACAAGGATGCTTAACCATTGTATCTCCAGGAATTTCCTAATATAACAACACAGAAAAGTTTACTTGTTTGCTTACTTTATTTTGTGAATGAAGTACATGATAGAACCGGCAATGACAAAATGCATCTCATGCAAGGATCCACTTTTCTTTATGGTGTTATGCAGTAAGAACAGACAGAGACAAAACTACAATAGGTAATCACTCATTGAACTGAAGACTACTCCGAGTCTTAGAGCAAAGGGATCCATGCCAATTAACGTTTCTTGAGAGCTTCTCTGTCTGGCTGGCCCAGCAGTCCTATGTTCACTTGCTTCTGTCCAACTTTCACTCAGGGTCCTCTTAGGACTTTCCTTTGTGATGCAGCCCCCTAAACTGTCTGGAGTCATTCTATAGTGGTGAACTGCACCTGTAAGATGAAAACCGTAACTAGGTCCTTAAACACAAGGATATTTTCTACTCATGCCACTAGGAACATCTATATCAACTAATGTTGACTATTTGATAATTAGTTTTTATAACATCCATCAAATTAATTTTTGACACATATTTAATTTGACACCCCACTAAGCCTAGTATCCCAACAGCTGATTGCATTTAAAACAAAAACAAAATCACAACAACAACCAAAAAACCCTGTTGTCAGTATTTTCTGAGTCATGGAGATCCTAGTTGATTTTCCCTCACTCTGAATTCAGTGCTGGCCTCAGGGCCACAGCATGTTTACCAGGCCAACTTATACACATCTGACTCTCTCACTCAAGCTATACATCCCACTTGCTCTGGTCAGTTAAGGCATTTCTGTAGTTTATCAAAGTGATTCCAGCACCATGGGTTCCTCTGTGAAGTTCTTCTGAGTTGACCACCTCAGGGAAGATTATTAGACTATCATCTGCACTCAGAGTCAACAAGGACTAGGATCATGGATGAGAACTCAGCTAACATGACAGATTCCAGGGTTTCTTCCATCCAAGACCATTACAACCACCTCATCTCATTATCTCTGCACACCAGGCCACTCTATGGTCATGCTCAAAAGGCAGATGAAATCATTACAAAGTCCACACAATTGGCAGCTGTTTTAGGAAAACAGAGGCAGTCTTTCCCTTTTGTCAACTGGTATCCATGGGCTGTTCTGTGCTGTATGCCCCACAATTATGAAATTGAACATATTTGCATTATGGGTCAATCAATGACTTGGAGCCAAAGGACAGACACTGATGACATTTGAATGACTGTGACTCTTGTTTCTCCACTGTGTGCCAATTTGTTTCATTGTAATTTCACAATTTACTGAACTTCAGGCATTTGAGTGTCACCTTGTCCCGTCTGTTTCTGGTCATAGATGTGGACACTAAGGTATAACTTTGTTCCACCGATATTATTTATTCTGAAAGTGATTCATTTAGGAAAAATAAGAATTATTTTGTTTAAAATGGAAACTATGTATCACTCCCTTACATTACTGGCTATTACTAGGAGATAACTAAAAATTGAGTGCAAACAAACTAATGTCAGTAGTTTCTAGCCAATGAGTGGTCACGGAGTCCCTACATATGAAATACCAGCTAATAAGAGTTACAGACTTAATAAAAAAAAATCCTCAGCATCTTCACTAAATGACTTCAAATAATCAATATGGGATGATTATTTGAAGAAATTGAGCTTACTTAGATTGTATGCAAAGACTAGAAAAAAACCCTTTACATGTCTTTGTGACATGCATGGGAATTTTATGACATCACTCTTTGAAAATAGTAGCCAGCTGTGGCTCTGAGTTCCAAACCATCTTGTTCTTGTGAAAATGGGAGCAGCAAGTATTTGAGGATGTATTAAAGATATTAGCACCATCCTGAGACCTTGAAGTAATCAGAAAGTCTGATTAATAAAGATATTGGGTATTAATCAGACATCTGAAGTCATCTCTCCTCCTTGAATGGGAGATACCGAGGAAGTTCCTCAGCATTCCCATTTGGAAACAACTAAATTATCAAATTTGAACTTTAGGACAAGACTGACTGGAAGATACCAAAATGTCATCTAACAGAGAAGGAGAGAAGGTGATACACCCAGAATCACAGATTGAGGAAGGGCTAGATTTCTCATTACATCCACTATGCCTTCCATGGTTGATCAGATAGCCTGCTCCTGTGTTCTTCTGTTCACTTCCTTCTCTATCACCAAGGGATCTATTTTTCAAAGATGCAATGCCTTTTATCTTTAAGGTTTTATTATGAATTTAGTAACAGCTTATATGGGAGAACCTCGGTTTTGTGCTTCTATCGTATTTTGTTTTATTGCAATGATTGCAATCCTCTCTATGCATCATCAATTAACAATATTTACTTCTATTCCCTCTGTTTATTTATTTTTATTTTTTGATGTATACAAAAACACTCAGGAATATATAATCATTTAAATAACCAAAGGGAACATTCTGCAAGCCAGCCTCCTGGCTGTCACCACACAGCCTTTCTATTTCCACGAATCTAGAGTCTCTCCATGAAGCTGCTCTCTCTCCATGCCATCATCTCTGCCTTCATCTCTGGTATCACTGCTTCTCTGGTTGGGGTCCCACATTCTGCTTGTTCTCTTCTCCCTGGATGGCCTAGGGTCCTCTGTTTCTGAAATGTAAGATTAACTACTCCCCCCTTTATATTACAAAACTTCTACCTTTATAATTGTTGCAATAACAATTAATCATGATAACAATTACTCATTATTGAATCAAAAGAATCCTATCCCCATTTCCTTTCACCAGACCCATCTAGACAAGATGAAATCAGTAGATTCTACCTTCCCTCACACACTCTGAAACTAAAATCCTTCTTCAAAACTTGTACGCCAGCCACTTGGTACCTTTATATCCCCTCCCCCACCCCAATTTTAGGTAGCCAATGTCTAAGTTGCCCATCCCTATCAGCCCTTTATACTGAGGGAATAGGGTTGATCTTGTATGTGAAGACTCCTTCCCTTTCAGCTGGTATTTTGAGCTACTACATCCATAAGTATAGGTCGCAATGTTTTTTTGTATATGAGACTGGGGCAGGCAATAGGGGAATGAGACAGGGCTAGACTGGGGATGCTCTCCTATAGTCAGACAATCCACACAACACTGAGAAACTCTACTCCTGGCACCTACCATCTTCTGGAACCAACATCATAGACCCAGTTGGGAATGGCAACAATCAATATGATTTTGCCTTTTTCAGTAGTTGTCTGAGCCACTCCAGACCATTGAGATCTCACCTTTCTCTTGGCTCCACTTCTCCTCTCCCACACTCTTCCTCCAGCTGTCCAGAAGACCTGTTGTTCTTCACACATGTCCTCCTTGTCCCACCTCCTTGCAGCTGGGATGATCCTGATTTCCTCCTCTCCTCTGGCTGAAGTAGACTCACACTTCAAAGTCTTGATTAACCCTCTTGTTCTCCATAAGATTTTCTAAGCCTCATGGGGATTGCTAATTTTCCTTCTCTTTTTGTTCCTACAATACTTAGAAATCACCATATTGATAACAACCACAATTTTGAATTCCCAGGGAAGAGCATAAAACTTAATAGAGAGGGTGTGCTGTGTGCACACCAACATTGATACACCTTAAATTATGTACTGCGATTGTTTGTCAGCAACCCCCACCCCAGTTTATGAACTATTGTAATTAAAAACTAAAACTCATTTTTATTGATTCTGAATGAGCTAGTTTCCGGGCAATCTCATCATTTCACTGAATTATGTTAGCAAAATACTTGTTAAATTGAATTAAACTAGGTGGCTATCCTTCACAGCTTGTGGACATTTAAAATTAGCTTTCACTAATGTGATTTAATTCATTTCAATTCAATCTATTTCTCAGACATTCACTGTGCCCCTCTTATGTTTGCCAGGCATTGTTCCAATTCTGAAATACAAGATAAAGATGGCTTTTTCTGCCATCAAGGAACTCATACACAAGTAAAGGAGACAGACATATAAATAAATAAACATAATATAATGTGAGACAGTCAAAAATAGGGGAAGATACAAGATAGACTGCACATAAAAGTCAATAGCTAATTCTAATGGGTGAGTGGCAGGAAAGATTGTATGGAGAAACAAACCCTTAGTTGGGCTTTGACTAAGACTAGGAATTCACCATGTTTTTGGGAATTACTTACATTGTTGGCTGTCATTGAGTTGACCCCCAAATCATGGCAATCCCGGGCACAATGGGCCATTGTGATCCATTGGGTTTTCATTGGCTGATTTTCAGAAATAATTCACCAGGCCTTTTTGTCTAGTTAATCTTAATCTGGGAGTTCCTTTGAAACCTGCTGAGTCTCATAGCAACATCATACAACCCTCTACCGACAAATAGGTGGTGGCTATGCATGTGTGCATTGCTTGGGAATTGAACCTGGGTCTCCTGAATGAAAGGTGACAATTCTACTACTGAACTTCCCGCTGCTTCCAAGATTTAAGTTGTTGTTGTTATGTGCCGTCGAGCTGGTTTGGACTCATAGCAAACCCATGTAGGGTTTCTGAGGAGCAGCTGGTAAGTTTGAACTGCAGAACTTGGAGTTCACAGCATTTGCATTCTAGAGGGTGAGATGGTCAGCAGATAAAAAAAAAAATCAGTGAATTAAAAAGAGTATTTTGAGGAAAGGCTCCTCCACAGAGGTACAGAAAAAACAGAAGGAGCTTTCCAGAAGCAACACCAGAGTTTTGGATCTTGTATAAGGCACTGGGCGTCAGTTTCCTAAGCAGAAGCAAAATACCACAATTGATTGATTCCCTACAGGCCCTTCCTCCTGGACTGAGATCAAAGGGCGGGGCCACAGCCAACAGATACATTGACACAACACTAAAAAGCCACGGAGCTGCATCTGGAAATTTCATGACGGAATTTTCATTTTTCACGATTCTTACCCTCCTCTCCCTGGTCACACCCTCACTGCCCAGCCCAGTCACCTTCAGGCGGGAAGCAGTGCACCCCAAAAAGGGTCCATCATTGAGCCCACAGTTTTCCCACTGCACAGGGACGAGTTTCCTGAGAGCCCCATTGGTCCCGCAGGCTGCTTCTTATGACATCTGACTCTGGAACCCAGCCTTAAAGTTGACCTGGATAGGACCCTTTATCCCTGCCTGTAAGCAAAGGCTACTGAACAGTTGGCTATGGTTTTATTTTCGTTTTTCAGTAGTGTTTTTTTGTCTCTGCTTTTATATTATTTCTGTTTTTGGTCCTTTTGGTCTCCCTCTTTTCCTGGGGGTGGGAGCTTTTTCCCCTACTTTACCCAAGAAGAGACACAAGTGTGCTCATATAGCCAAGCTACAAACATACCCCGTAATATCCCACCATTTGGACAAGAGCCAATACCAGCTGCTAGGCATTACATATGAAAAGGGAAGCCTATCTCCAGATCACATCCACAAGGAGACACTACTCAGTAAACTTAACAACACAGCAACATGAATTCATTTAAGCATTAAAAAACCCATCTAACTAACTAAAGGATTAATAAAATATACTAACCATTGGCAAACCTAACAAAAGAAAAAAGGGAGAAGACACAAATAACACTCATCAGAAACCACACAGGCGATGTCACAATGGAACCAAAGGAAATAAAAAAGATAATAACAGAATACTATGAAAAATTGTACTCCAACAAATTTGAAAACTTAGAAGTGATGGATACATTTTTAGAAAAACATGACCTACCTAAACCTACACAGATTGAAGTAGAAAACTTGAAGAGACCCATAACAATAGAAGAAATTGATCAGGTCATTTAAAAACTCCCAACCAAATGAAGTTCAGGTCCAGATGACTTCACTGGTTAGTTCTATCAAACATTCAGGGAAGAGCTGCCACCAACTCTACTCAAATAAATCCAGAATATAGAAAAGGATGGGAAATTTCTTAATACATTTTATGAAGGTACCATAACCCTCATACCAAAACAAGGGAAGGACATCACTAAGAAAGAAAATTATAGACCAATATCCTTTATGAAAACCCACCACCTTTGCTATAGGTTGCACCTCAATGTAAAGAAAACAAAAATGCTGACCACTGTACCAATAAATAACCTCAAGATAAATGGAAAAAAGACTGAAATTGTCAAAGAGTTAATTTTGCTTGGATCAACCAGCATCTCTCATGGAAGCAGCAGTCAAAAAATCAAATGACATATTGTGTTAGGCAAATATGCTGCACAAGAACTCTTTTAAAGTGTTCAAGAGCAAAGATGTCAGTCAGAGGTCTAAGGTGCTTCTGACCCAAGCTATGGTACTTTTAGTAGCCTCATATGCATGTAAATGTTGGACAATGAATAAGGAAGAGTGTAGAAGGATTGATGCATTTGAGTTACGGTGTTGGAGGAGAATATTAAAAGTACTATGGACTTCCCAAAGAGCAAACAATCTGTGTTGATAGAAGTGCAGCCAGAATGTTCCTTAGAAGCCAGGATGGTCAGTCTCTCATGCTTAAGACATATTATCAGGAGGGACCATTCCCTTGAGAAGGTTATCATGGTTGGTAAATTGGAGGGTAGGAGAAAAAGAGGGAGACCCCAATAAGAAGATGGATTGGCACAGTGGCAGTAGCAGTGAAAGCATAGTATGATTGTGAGATTGGCTCAAGACTGGTCAGTGTTTCATTCTGTTGTGCATAGGGTTGCTATGAGTCAGTACCAACTTCACACCTAACAATAACAACCTAACACCACTTACAGACTTAACTTGACTTAGGTCAACTCTGATTCATGTTGATCCCACCTGCATCAGAGTAAAACTGGGCTCCATAGGATTTTCAGTAACTGATCTTTTAGAAGTAGATCACCAGGCTTTCTTTCCATGGTATCTCTTTGCAGAATTGAACTGCAAACTAGGCTATTAGGCAAGTGTGTTGACTTTACTAGTTACTGTATCTTTGGAAACCAGTCATCAATTTCTGAATATCCAAGTATCCCTCTTTGAACGATGCCTTCTTTGGTCCCTCCATTTATATGCAAACCCTCCTTTCTCTTCAGTGTGACCATGTGCATCAAGAATCTAACACTTTCTGGGTTTTGCTCGCGCTTTCATTCGCTCTCTCCTCTCGGGTCAAGGACTCTGGCCACAGGCTGTGGCTAGGAAGAGAGACAGAGGCGATGGCTCAGGGGAAGTGAGGCTGCGGTGGTAGTAGTGGAGAGAAGATGTTGGGCAAGGATGAGCAGCAGGAGCAAATTATTGCCAAGGATCTGGTCATCACCAAGTATAAGACGGGGGACGACATTTCCAACCGAGTACTTCGATCTTCGGTGGAAGCTTCCAGCTCAGGTGTGTCAGTATTGAGCCTATGTGGAAAAGGTGATGCCATGATTATGGAAGACAGGGAAAATCTTCAAGAAAGAAAAATAAATGAAGAAAGGTATTGCCTTTCCCACCAGCATTTCAGTAAATAATTGTGTATGTCACTTCTCCCCTTTGAAGAGCGACCAGGACTATATTCTCAAGGAAGATGATTTGGTAAAAATTGACCTTGGGGGTCCATGTAGGTGGCTTCATTGCTAACATGGCTCACACTTTTGTGGTTGATGTAGCTGAGGGGACCCCAGTAACAGGGCGGAAAGCAGACGTCATTAAGGAAGCTCACCTTTGTGCTGAGGCTGCCTTACGCCTGGTCAAACCTGGAAACCAGAACACACAAGTAACGGAAGCCTGGAACAAAGTTGCTCACTCATTTCACTGCACACCAATAGAATGTATGCTGTCACACCAATTGAAGCAGTATGTCATTGATAGAGAAAAAACCATTATCCAGAATCCCACAGACCAGCAGAAGAAGGACCATGAAAAAGCTGAATTTGAAGTACATGAAGTATATGCTGTAGATGTTCTTGTCAGTTCAGGAGAGGGCAAGGCCAAAGAGGAAGAACAGAGAACTACCATTTATAAATGAGACCCTCTAAACAATATGGCCTGAAAATGAAAATCTAACGTGCCTTCTTCAGTGAGGTGGAAAGACGTTTTGATGCCATGCCATTTACTTTGTAATTGTTGTTAAGTACCATGGAGTCAATTCTGACTCATAGTGACCCTGCACAGCATTTCTGAGGCTATAAATCCTTACAGGAGCAGAATGCCTCATCTTTCTCACACGGAACCGCTGGTAGTTTCGAACTGCTGACCTTGAGGCTAGCAGACCGACTCATAACCACTATGCTACCAGAGCTCCTTAAGAGAGCTTAAAGATGAGAAGAAGGCCCAGATGGGTGTGGTAGAGTAATCCAAACATGAATTGCTACAACCATTTAATGTTCTCTATGAGAAGGAGGGTGAATTTGTTGCCAAGTTTAAGTTTACAGTTTTGCTCATGCTTAATGGCCCCATGAGGATAACCAGTGGTCCCTTCAAGTCTGACCTCTACAAGTCTGAGATGGAGGTCAAGGATGCAGAACTGAGGGCTCTCCTTCAGAGTTCTGCAAGCCAGAAAACTCAGAAAAAGAAAAAAAGAAGGCCTCCAAGACTGCAGAGAATGCCACCAGTGGGGAAACATTAGAAGAGAATGAAGCTGGGGGCTGAGGTGGGTCCCATCTCCCCAGCTTGCTGCTCCTGTCTCATCCCCCTCCCACTACACTTCAAGCTCTGTGAAGTGCAGTTCATCATTTTCATCCAGAACCACCAGCAGAGTGAGGTTTCCCTGCCCCAGTCCCCATCTCCCAACCCATTCCTTTCCAACTACAACCAGCTCCAACTGACTCTGGTCTTGGGAGGCCAGGCTTTCCAGACACCGAAGACTACTTTAAATAGAAAAAAGAAATTGAATAATAGAGTCAGGAGTCAAAAAAAGAGTCTAACACTTCCCCAAATCCCTAAATTGTTTTCTGCCTGCTTGACTGTTCTCTAAGATTATGAAACCTCTGGGGAGAGGGACCTATTTGACTCATCTTTGCATCTCCAGTGTCTAGTCCAGAACCTAGAGTAAGCATTAGGTGGATGCCTGTTAGCAAATGAATAAATGATATATGAATATCCTCGATTCTCTGTGGAGTGCCAGGAAGATCCATGTCAATATGTGTTATAACAACCAGTTCACACTTTCTCAAGCTGAAAAGCAGAAGACACCTGCCACAGATGGACATGTTCCTAATTAGTGCAGGCAGAACACTCACTCGTCAGAACACTCACAACCAGGAGCACAACAGTCACAAATAGACAGGGAACAAATTAAGTCTTAGATGACCTCATCAGTCCAATGCATTCAGTACTGATAAGAGAAGTCCTGTGCTTCAGGATGAGAAAAAACTCGTTTCCCAGTCTGTATTTTTTCCTGAAGTTTTCCCAACTAACAACAGTTTGGAATTGAGAAGAAAGTTTCCAATTATAAGTGGGCAGCAGAGTTTAAGAAGATAGTGTACTGGTACACCTGCTCTTATTCGTCAAACCAAGCCTATCTCCACTGAATCTATTTTGACTCATTGTAGCCACAGGTGTTACAGAGTAGATCTGTGTTCTGTAGGGTATTCTTGGCAGCTTGTCAGACCTTTCTTCCATAGTGTCACTAGATGGATTCCTTCACCAATTTTTTTATTAGAGAAGCACAAACCATTTACATTGGTCAAGAACCTTAACTAGCTAGTAGGTTAAAACAAAGTTGATGATCTGATCATATGTGAAGAAAGCAAAAAGTCATTAAGAAAACAAGAAAGAAGGAAATGGTCAAAATGGATGTCAGAAGAGACACTGAAACTTGCTCTCCAGCATAGAGATGCTAAAGCAAATGGAAGAAATGAGGAGGTCCAAGAGCTAAACAGAAAATTTCAAAGATCAGCTTGAGAAGATAAAGCCAAATAATACAAAAAAAATTGTGCAAAAATCTGGAATCAGAATAACAAAAAGGAAGAGCATGCTCAGAATTTTTCAACCTGTAAACTGAGCAAATAATCCAAGAAGTTGGGTTATATGAAGGAAAATGTGGCATCAGGATTGGAGGAAGACACATTAACAACCTGCGATATGTAGATGATATAACAATCTTGCTTGCTGAAAGTGAAAAAGACCTAAAATACTTAACTGATGAAGATAAAAAAATCATAGTCTTCAGTATGGATTGCATCTCAATGTAAAGAAAACTAAAAGACTTACCACTGAACCAATTAACAACATTCTTATCAATGTAGAAATGATTGATGCTGTCAAAAACTTCATTCTTCTAGGATCAACCATCATCACTCATGGAAGCAGCAGTCAAGAAATTAAAGGACGTATTGCTTTAGGCAAATCTGCTGCACCAGACCTTTTTAAAGTGTTGAAGAGCAAAGATGTCAGCTTGAGGACTAAGGTGTGCTTGACCCAAGCCATGGTATTTTCAATAACCTCATATGCATTCGACAGTTAGACAGTGAATAAGGAAGATCATTGAGGAATTGATGCTTTTGAGTTATGGTATTGGAAGAGAGTATTGAAAGTACCATGGGTTGCCCAAGAACAAAGAGATCTGTGCTGGGAGAAGTACAGTCCGAGATCTCCTTGGAGGCCAAGATGACCAAACTTCGTCTCTCAAACTTTGGACATATTCTCAGGAAAGACCAGTCACTGGTGAAGGATATCATGTTTGGTAAGGTCAGAGAAAAAGTGGAAGACCCCAGCAAGATGAATTGACAAAGTGGCAGCATCGATGGACTCAAATGTGTCAAAAATTGTGAGGTTAGCCCAAGACCATGCAGTGTTTCGTTCTGTTGTGCATAGTAGGTTCGCACATCATTTGAAGCAAAAAAATTGTGGATTTCAATTGTAACTAATGTCACTTTGGACAATTGCCTTTA
>NW_006408589.1:840891-842268 GCF_000296735.1 Chrysochloris asiatica
TGTGTTCTTTCTTGTGAGTTTCCTCATAGTTTCAATGTTTTTATGTTCTTCTTGGATTTTCATTTTCTTGGTATGTTGTGATGTGTTAATTTTCTTTGATGTTGCCTTATAGTCCATTAATTTTTCTTTCCATTTAGTGCAATCTATTTTATCCTGTAATGTACCTGAACTTCTGACCATCTGGATATCTGTTCCTATGTGTTTACCTTTTTTTTAACATTGTAATTGTTTTGATCATAGACTGACCTCCCAGATTCTCTGAGTTTGTTCTTATAGTTTTGCTCTGTTCTCGACACTTCCTTTTTTATTTAATTCTGGGAGGTGCTGCCACAGATGTCAATTTCTGGTTATTGTCTGTTATTGTTTCTCAGTCTACAGTGCTCCCTTTTTGATGTTTTTTTAGTGTATGGTTGGCTTTGGAAAAATCCCTTAGCTTTTGTTTATCCTGGAATGTTTTGATTACATTGTTTTATTTGATTGATAGTTTTGCTGGATAAAGGATTCTTGGTTGACATTTTTTTTTTTTTTCTTTCAGGCTTTTCTATATGTGTCCCCATTGCCTTCTTGCTTGCATGGTTTCTGCTGAGAAATCCATGCCTAATCTGATTTGCTTGCTTTTGTATGTAACACTTCTTTTTTCCCTAGTTGCTATCAGGATTATATCCTTACATTTGACTTTGGAGAGCTTGATTATGATATGTCTCAGTGATTTTCTTTTGGGATCTATGCTTCTTGGTGTTCGTTGAGCTTCTTGAATGCTTATCTTTTCACTCTTCAAGATGTTAGAGAAAATTTCTTCCAGCAGTTCTTCAACTATTTCCTCTGTGGACTTCTGTGATTCTTCCTGCTCAGGAATGCTGATAATTCTTAATTTTTTCCTATTTATGTTGTCCAACATGAATTTTAAACCTTTCAGATTTTTTTTTAACCCTTTTTTTCTGTTTGCTCTTCTATCTTAGTGGTATTAAGAGATTTGTCTTCCAGATCACTAGTTCTCCTTCCATCTCTTCTCTTCTACTCCTTTGTCCTTCCAGTGTATTGTCTATTTCTGATATTCTATTATTGATCATTTTGACCTCTTTCTGTAGGTTTTGAATTCTTTCCAATGCTGTATTTATCTTATTTGCTTGCTCCTGTAGCACTTTCCTTACTTTTTCCTTATTTTTCTCAACTCTGTTGTAAAGTGTTTGGAAACATTTTAAATAATCATTTTTCTGATATTTTTCTCAGGCATTTTGCAAGGCCTGCCCTCCTTAAAGAATGTAATCCAGGTCTACCTCTAGGTCATTTGTCTCAGACATTTTATCTTGTTTCTGGACATGTGCTGATATGGTCATCTGCTTTTGCTTCTTGGACATGTTTAGTGTTTATCTGTGG
>NW_006408589.1:842368-848953 GCF_000296735.1 Chrysochloris asiatica
TTTTTTTTTTTTTTTTTTTTACATCTATGACCTTAACAATCTTTACCACAAACACTATACATTAGATTAGAATGTCATTCTCATTTAAGTAGTGGGAAATACTAGCTTGCAAAAGAAGAGTAATTGGTCCCAAATTATACATCTAGTAAAAATGGATTTGAACCCAGGTTGAATACAATATTTGAAATCAGTTTGTCAGACTCCTTAGTTTGTATTCCAAACCAATATACTATAATGCCCATTTCACTCATCTGTGATAAGTATTAGATGAGATCATGTAGCAAACATTTTTGTAAACTCCAAAGTAATAGTAAACAATGGTTATTGTGGTTGTCATTCCTGAAATATTGAATGCAAACATATTGAGAACTTATTTTGTGCCACGAGTTGGGAACACTAGGGTGGTTCATGACATAATCCCTGTCTTCATGGAGTCTACGGTTGATGAACGAGAACAACCTCACACAGGAAATGACAAAATCAAATATTGCAGTACAAGTCAGAGCCAGAAAGGAAGTTGAAACTGTTGTAACTGGTAAGCTAACAGGATTTACACAGGTTGCTGGCTCACAAACCAAAGCTCCAAGATCTGGCTCCACTCTGTATACTCACAGGGAGATGGATTCTTTTTTTTCTTTTTTTTTTTATGTTTTATTGTGAATTATGTAAATAGTTTATTTACAAGGGACAAGGGAGAACATTAGCTTTACATTCATTCTATCATATATCATTTCATTGCCATGGTTACAATCCCCTCCATGCATCATCAACCAACCAAAGGGTATATATACCCTGCAAGTCTGTCCCCCAAAGCCCCGGTCATCAGCACACAGCCCCTCTCCCTCTCTGGATCTAGAGTCCCCAGCCACTCCATCTGTCCATGTCATCATCTCTGCCAGGGAGATGGATTCTTGAAGGTGGGAAGGGAACAGACAACTTTAGACACTGTTCCAGGCTTTCAGAAGCCAATTTCCTCTTCCACAGCCCTATTCAGTAGGGATTATTTTCTCTTCTTTGCTCAGATCCAGAGTGCCATCTGCTTGGTGCTCTCACACAGTAAGTGGAGAGCCAGGATTGGCTGGCCCAATCATGCTCTGCCACTAGTGTAGCTGCTACAGTTGTGGGCAATGTGTGTTCTCTGCACTGGGCCCACCCAGCCTCCTTCTCACCAATTGGCTCTCATCCCTGTATTTCACAAAGGGACATGGAGTGCCTGGTACCTTGGAGTCATACTCTTTCCACAAAATGCTGTCTTAGTACTATTTTAAGTCCTTGACTGGAAGCTGACCTTTACCCCTTCTAGGGCAGTTAAGTTCACTCTTGAACTATAACCCTTATCAAATTCTTATACTCCTGGGCACTGGGATCTCATTCTAATCCCTTTAAGGTTAGGTACTCAACCACGGCCCTCTGAGTCTGCAGATATATTTAACATGTTTGATTCCCATGGAGCCCCTAAAACCTGCCCTGCTTTCCATACATAAGCTGACTTCTGCAGTTCTGACATGTTATCACCTAGTCTTTGTGATCAGCCTCTGTGTATGCACCTGGAGAAGTACTACTACATTTTATTTGTTTCCTGCTCTTTCTCTGTGAGTCTCACTTTGTACTGCCATACCTGACAGAGCACCCAAAGCACTCCTTTGAGGCAAGTTATAGCACTAGTACGAGCTAATGCCCAGGGGCACCAGAAGAGGCACATGAGGCTGGAACCTGCCCCAGCCCCACCCCCTAGAATCCCTGCCTCTTCTGTCCTCCTACCTGAGTACTTGCAACAGTGGTAGTGGCTGCTGTCAGTCTCAGATCCCAAATTACCACTTAAAGCAACATGCTTGCCTGTTTCAATACTTTTGTTCTGGTTATACCGTAGGACAGGTGTCACTTAGTTGTTGGCTTAAAAAAAAAAAAGACAACTTATATTCCACTTAATTTGTTGTTGTTAAGTGCTGTCAAGTTGGTTCTGACCCATAATGGCCCTACATAGGGTTTCTAAGGAGCGGCTAGTCCAGCACATTAACATACAGCTCCCTGCCAGGACTCCATTCACTTCATAGATCGGGCTGTTTTCTAGCTGAAAGAGATGACTCCTAGGATGGGTTCATTCCCAGATTTGAAGGATGAGAACCATAGTCTCAGGGTACCACCAGTCTCTACCAGACTAGTAAGTCTGATCGTTTTTATGATTTTGATTTTTATTCTACATTTTTCTTCTTCTCTGTTCAGGATCTTCTACTGTGATCTCAGTCAGAGTTATTGGTAGTGGTAACCATCTGGTTCTTCTGGTTTTGCTCTAGTGGAGACTGAGGTTCTCATAGTCCATTCGTCCTTTGAACTGTTTCCTAAGTCTTTCCTTTTCTTCAATCTTCTTTGCCCTAGATAGAGGGACAAATGATTTTATCACAGATGGCCTTTTGACTTTTCAGAGTAATCAACCATACAAAATTACAAAAAAGGCAGCATTTGTTTAATAATGAATCTCAGAAAGCAGGAAGGAACAGGAAAGCAGAATCAATGGAAACAGGGAACCCAGGAAAGAAATGGGAAGAATGCTGTGACATTGAGGTGTTTGTAAGGAATTCCACAAAACAAAATGTGTTTAAACTGTTGAATGCAAAGCTAACTTGCTCTGCCAATGTCTACCCAAACTGCAATAAAAATATAAATAAAAATAACGTCCATGAATATAGTATAAAACAAGGCAAAACAAAGTATGATTGAAGTATCAGCACATGAGAAAAGCTGTTAGTGAACAATATGGTTAAGTGTTCAAGCAAATTATGAATCAGCAAAATAGAGTGGACTGCTCATTTGAAACAAAAAAGGCAATTTGATCTTTAATGTGTTAAAGATCATTAATTTATCTTTAATATTTTAAAGAGCAAAGAGGTTACTTTGAGGATTAATGTGTGTCTGATCCAAGTTATGGTATTTTCAACTGCTTCATATGCATATGAAACTTGGACAATAAATAAGGAAGACTGTAGAAGATTCAATGTATTTGAATTATTGTGTTGGCAAAAAATATTGAAAGTATTGCCTTGGACTGCCAGAAAACAAACCTGTGCTGGAAGAAGTACAGCTAGAATGGTCCTTAGGAGTAAAGATGATGAGACTTTTGCCAATTTTTTGCACATGATGTCAGGAGGGATCCGTCCCTGGAGAAGGACATCACACTTGACAGTGGAGGGTCAATGAGAAAGAGGAAGACCCCTCTCCCCCAATGAGATGGACTGACACAGTGGCAGTAACAATGGATTCAAACATTATAACTGTGAGCATGACACAGAACCAGGCAGTTTCTTTCTATTGTACATAGGGTGGTTATGAGTTGGTACCAACTTGATCTTACCTAACAATAACATCCATCTGTGATAGATTGAATTGTGTCTTCTCTTTACTCCCAAAGTACATGGTGAATTCTTGGCTCTTGAACCTGTGGATGTGACATTATTTGGAAATAGGGTTTTACTTTTATGTTAATGACATCATGCCAGAGTAGGTTAGTCCTAAACCAAATGAATACCTTCTAAGTTATAAAAGGAGCAGAAAAGACAAAAGAGACACACATGGGGATGAACCATGTACAAGCAAAGAAATGCCAAGATTCACTGGTAGACACCAGAACCTGGAAGAGAGGCTCACAGAAGAAACAGACAGAGCCAAAATCCTGATTTTGACTTTTGACCTCCAGAACTGTTATTTGAGGTCCCTGATTAGTGGTATTTGTGTTAAGGCAGAACTTGGTTACAAGACACCAACTACCTGTCCTTCTAGGAAGTTTTTCCTTTGCATCCACTGAATTCTAGGCCCCTTATGGCGGTCAGTCCTGTGTGACTTTGAGTCTCTAGACCAGAAGTCAGAATGACTGTGCACTGTGAAGGGTCAGGCAGGACAGATAGTGGTGATGTACAACTTAGATCCTTTCTGAGCTTGACCGAGAAGGAAAAGAGAGAACATTAGCTAGAAGAAAGATAGAATTTTGGGAGAGTATTTGCAGGCTGGGAAGACTAGCACCTTTCCAGATTGGAAGGGGAGAAATAAGCAGCAAGAAAGCATTTGGAGACACTTAGGAGAAGGTGTGGAGTAGCGCTAAAGAGGGACAGCCAGGATCTGGGAGAGACTGGCCGGACTCAGGGGAGTCACAGATACCAAAGGGGCAACAAAGTTTTGATATTTAAAAAAAAAAAAAGTTTTATTGTGAATGATGTGATAGTTTACATGGGAGAACACTAGCTTTACATTCATCCTATTGTATACTGTTACATTGCCATGCTTACAATCCCCCCTCCATGCATCATCAACCAACCAAATAGTATACCCCACAAGCCTGCACCCCGGTCATCAGCACACAGCCCCTCTCCCTCTCTGGATCTAGAGTTCCCAGCCACTCCATCTCTCCATATAACCATCTCTGCCTCCATCTCTGACATCACTGCATCTCTGGGTAGGGCCCCACACTCCGCTCTTCTCCATTGATGGTCCCAAGGACCTCCGCTCCTGGACTGCAAAGTCAACCACTCCTCTCCTTTTGCTAAAAAAGTCTACTTTTACATTTCCAACCCTCACAGTCCGTCCTTATAGTAATTATTCAGTATTGTACTACATGAGTGCTATCCCCATTTCCTTTCATCAGTCCCGCCCAGACAGAATGGATACTACTCAGTGGAGAGTCTACCTTGCTCCACGCCCTCTGGATCTAGGGTCCCTCTTGAAAGCTTGTAAGCCAGTCACTTCTTGCCTTTGTAAAGCCCCACCCCCATGGGGTAGCCAATGTCAAAGTTGCCCATTCCTGTCTACCCTGTGTATTGAGGGGGTGGGAATGATCCTTGCTGTAAAGATTTGTTCCCTCTTTTGAGATACTGCGTCCATAGGTGTAGGTCAAGTTCATCAGACTGTATCAGATTACTCTTTTTTTTCCCTCTTCTTTCTTTTTCTAGTTGAGTTCTGATCATCCAGCCATTGAAGCCAGGTCAAGTGGGTATTGTCTGTAAATGTGGGTGTTCTTGTGCATATGCCCTCTCTTCTTATCAGCTGGATGCTTCATTCTCCACTCTAGTACTCTGTGGCTTTGTCACTGACTCTGGGCCCAGCAGTCCCCAGGTCTTGCCAAACTGCTGGCCAATCAGGTCTCCACCTGGATTAACAGGAGTGTATCAGATGTGGTTGGATTTAGCTCACAGTTTCATTGCTGTATTTTCATCACTTCCTCTTATCGGCGATGAATCTGGTCACCAATCAGAGCATGTATTCCCATTGAGTCTCAGTCTTGGAAGTGGGTTTGCCCTGAGGGGACCTGATAACTTGCCTTGTTCTTGTAGTAATCAATCAGACTGTCTATATTGTTTAGTATTTTTCCTCTTGGTTTTTCTTTCAAGAAATATCTTCTGTTCTGCTAGCCATTCCAGGCTGGTCTGCTTGTACTTTTCCAGTGGAAGTATCCCACCTCAGAAGTTTCTGGATGGGCTTCAGGATTCCACCTATTGATTTATGTCATACAGCAGCTCCACAGGAAGCCTTCTTCACTGGACACATTGTAGCCCCATTTTAGGTATTCCAATCAGTTATAGGCAGAAGACAGACTTACAAGCTTTCTATTGTGATATTTCTAGCTATTACTTTCTTTCACCCTCAAGTGTCTATTTTATAATGGTATGCCAGGGAAACCAAGATTCAAAAGACAGCCAAGCATCTTAACATTTTTTCCCTCCTTTTTTGCCCATTCCAAATGTTGGGAGTGATTTGAACTGAAGGTCTCAAACTTGGGGGCAATTTAACAGAAGGATTGCAGCTAAAAAGTTGTGGTCCAGAAATCGGGCTGCTCCCAGGTCAGGCTGCCCCTGAGGAACTTGCAAAACCTGCCTCAGGGAACAAAGAATTTGCAAAGTCTTTCCTTGCATGCAGCCATGGTCTTCAGAAGTATGCAAAAATATCTCCCTGCCCTATCTCTGTTTCCCTAGCAACTACATTCTTCTGATAAAGTACCTCTTACTGTTTGCATCAAAAGTTTTCTGCAATCTTTTCCCTGCCCCCACCTCTCTCCTTAGATTTGTGTATATAATAATAAACATAGGACTGTGTCACAGTATCTCCAACAGACTGCTGTGTTACACCTGGTCTCAACAATACAATTATTATTTTGTGTCTTGTCTCTTTCTTTTTTCCTAATCTCCCATTGCCCCTACTCTGGTTTAATCTCTCCATGAGGGTTGCGGAGAGACATGGTACCAACCATAGTAAATCCCTGTATCCAAGAGCCCTGTTGTTCCAAGGTTGTGCATACATCATTATTTACCTCTGTTCCACTTAGCCCATGCAAACCTGTCTAATTGTTTTCCCATTCACCTTGTTTTTTTCCATTTCCCTCCCCCTTCTTGGGTATTCCCTCCCTACCCAGCACCCAAACTATCTTGTGTCTATCCCCTATCCTGTGCTCTACCTTCCCCTCCCTCCCATGACCCCAGCCCCCACATCCCGGTAAACAGCAAAGAATTACCCACCCCTTTAAGTATGGGTTCTTTTTCTAAGTCTTTCACAGTAGTGGTCCATTGCAGTATTTCTCTTTTTGTGACTGAATAATTTCACTCA
>NW_006408589.1:855017-864403 GCF_000296735.1 Chrysochloris asiatica
CTTTCTGATTGCCTCCAGGTAAATGTGATTAAGATGTGGGCTACCATTTTCACTCTTCTTATTGTTTAACTCAGAGTAACTTTCACAGGTGCAGTATGCCTCCCTGGTGAATGGCAGTTAGTATTGGTTCTTGCCTGGATTTTAGTGTTTTATAGAATGTGATTGTAGCTTGACTATATGGCAGCAGTTGCTGTCTTTTCTTAGGTAATATAAGTAGAGAAAGAGTCCCCTAAAGTTTAAAGGGGAGCATAAAACAGCAAAACAGCAACAGCAAAAAAAAACAAAACCAGAAAAAAAAATCCACCTAATAAAAACAACAAAGAAACTAGATTGGGTACTGTAGTCTGTAATAGCAGAAAAGAAAGATGAAGGAGAGAAGAAAAACAAAAAATCTGTAGCCTAAAATGAGTATGATTATTAAAATCATACTTGGCTGCCTGATAAATTTCAAGATACCACTGTTGGTTGTTATGCTGTACCTCAGGATTTAATTTAATTTTGGTCTATTTTGATTTTAAACTCTGTTTACCTTTCCCCACCCCTTGTTCTGGCCTTTTACTTATTAAAAAACAGTTCAGGGTTGGCTCTTGGGCTGCTGGTATCTTTAAGTTTTGAGAATATCTGTGTGCATATGTGGCAGAAAACCCCACCAGTGGTGGGGGTGGAGGTGTCCACTAGCTCAGGCACCTCCTCCAGTCACCAGAACGGAGGTACACAAAGAGTGGGAGGCCAATGAACAAATACCAAAAAAATAAAAATGAAAAAACAGAATAAAGCAAAACCACCTTTGCGCCAAGGTTCCTGCATCATTATTCCATGGTGGGTCTGCTGCCCTGCTTGGTCTTGCCATTTGGTCTCGCCTAAATTGTTGGCTCTGGGCTGCCAAGCCTGGCAGATTCAAAAGTACGCAATTTCATAGTTCTGCTACAAGTTCCACTAGCTATAAACCTTCAAACTTTTTAAATATTACTACCTATGTGGTTCAGAGTTTTGGAGCTCTGCCCTGAACCCACTTTTCCTGGCATTCTGTGGTATTGCTGATGGAGAACTTCACTGGATGTCTACACTACCCACCACTAAGCCCTGAACCCAAAGTTTTTATTTTGATTGGTGTCAGCATAGGTTCTGGATGTCAAAGAGAAGGGTCTTGGTTTTCATCACCAGAATCCCTGATTATTCATAGGCATAAGATGACTCGTTTTGGAACTGGGTTTGGGACTCTGCCCTTCTCTGTCCCATCTACCTTTACTTTTTCTTGACTACTATCTACTGTTGAATCTATCTCTCCATTACACCTCCTGGGTAACCCATTAACTCTATTACCTCTGTTAATGACTTTGGGTTGTTTGATGTGCTCAGCAATCTGAAACTTCCTTAACACTTATTCTCTGTGCTGACTAATTCCGGATGTGCCACATTCCTCCCCCTCCTGGCTCACAGGGGGTTTCCATCAGAGGGCAGGAGGAAATAGTGAACACCATATTCTACCACTGTTTAACAAAAGCAGATGTTGCTCTTTTATTATGCTTCTCTAAAAAAAAGAGAAAAAGGGGTGAAGATTACTTTCTTATTGAGAAACTCAAATGTAATTAAGAAACTTTCAGGTTAGGAGAATTTAAAGATGAGACATAGGGCCATTTGCCTCAATGCTTGAAGAAATTTATTCAGAGCATTTGGGTCAGTCCTGTGGAGGTTCAGAGCAGAGTAACCACAAACACCATTACATATTTACTTAGGGACTCTTGGAGAGACCGATGATCGCAGTGGAACAATTTTCTGCGATAGATGTTGTAGTTGTTATTAAGGTCATCAAGTTAGTTATGACTTATAGTAACCCTGTATAGGGTTTCTAAGGAGTTACTAGTAAGTTTGAAATGCCAACCTTGTGGTTAGGAATCCAGTACTGAACTTATAGAGTCACTAACTTGAGTTATTTCCCATTTCTTCCCCCGCACCCCCTCCCCCCCACTGCCTTGTATCTATTTTCTGCCTGCCACTATCCAGGAGGGAGCATGATTTTTGTAGGATAAGCATTAGACTGTTAATCACAAGATCACCAGTTCAAGCTCATCTGCTGCTCCACTGGAGAAAGATAAGCCTTTCTGTTCCTTTTAATTTACACCATGTTAAAATGACACCTTTGGCATCCTTGAGGGACTCAGACTGTATCTCTTTAAAATTTTTGTTGAGTTTGAGGAACAAAAAAAAAAAAAAAGCCTAAAGAGGCAAGATCAGGGCTGAAGGGTGAATGGTGTACGATTTCTCAATGAACTTCTCCTAGGACAATCTTGCTAGTCTTGAAGAATGAGCAAGTACATTGTCATGATGGGAAAAAAAAAAAAATAGAAAAAGAAAAAAATTCACAGCACAAATTTCCTGATCTCTTGTTTCTCACCAATGTGATTTTCAGTTTTCTTAAAATTTCTTTATAATAACCCCACATGGTCATCCTGTGTTCTCTGAGAAAATCTATCAAGAATCCCCAAAACCAACCGCCACAACCTGAGGTAACCTTGAATAACCATAAATCACTGTTTTAACTGGACCTTTGTTTTGAAGGGCATCCTAATAAGACTTGATGTTGTTGTTAAGTGCTGTTGAGTTGGTTCCGATAATAATGACCCTGTATAAGGAGCTCTGGTAGTCTAGTGGTTATGAATTGGCCTGCAAACCTTAAGGTCAGCAGTTTGAAACTACCAGCTGTTCCACGGGAGAAAGATGAGGCTTTCTGCTCCCATAAAGAATTACAGCCTTAGAAACCTACAGGGTAGCTATGAATTGGAACCGACTCCACAGCACATAACAACAACATCAATAAGGTTTTGCAGGAGGAAGTGGTGGGTTTGAATTGCCAACTTTTCAGTTAGCAATCCAGTGCTGCTACAATGCCACACCAGAACTCCCTCGGGGAAGGATTAGGACTATGGAAAGACTGCCCTCAGAAATTGTATAGACCACAAAGTAGTTATGAGTCAGGCTGCTAACATCAAGGTCAGCAGTTCGAGACTACCAGCTATTCCAATGGAGAAAGAAGAGGATTTTTGCTCCCGTAAAGATTTGCAGCCTCAGAAAACCTATACAGAGTCACTGTGAATCAGAACCGACTCCATGGCATATAACAACCAACACTAGATGGAGGCTATATTGAGATTAATAGCTTCACATTTTGCTTTTTTTGCATAATAAAGCTTTCTATGGTTTTGTAGCAATGCTTTTTGAATTACCCTCATATAACCAACAGTCCTGGTATAGTGCTGTGGGCTAATGTGTCAGATTGCAAAGTCATTTGAACTGCAAGGTCAGTGGTTCAAGCTCACAGCTTCTCCTTGGAAACCCTATATAGGGTCACTATGGGTCAGAATTGACTCGACAGCACTTAACAACAACAACCAAGAAAAAAAATTGTCAGATGGTTCCAAAATAGGACTTTGAAAACCTTAACAGAGATAAAAACCTTAAGAAATGGAGACTTATAATTACAAGAAGGTTCCTGGATGGACAAGGAATAAAGGCTTGGTGATCTGCTTCTGAAAATAAAACAATAAAAAGCCTATGAATAACCACATGCAATTGTCAACTGATGATGGGGGTGATGCAGGCCTGGAGTCAGGACAAACAACAGCAGCTTGCAACAACACCATAATTGTAAGAAGCTGGAACTTTGAGAAGGAAACACTTTAAATATTAGCTTAAAAATAATCAATAGTCACTGTACTGAATGACTTAATGTGAATGGTCTATTTCATAAACATAGACTGGGAAGAACACAGTTTCTACCCAAGACTTGGTAAACATCCCATAGGCAAGATGAGGCTGAGAATCAGAAGAGAACAGAGAGTGAGTGATGATTGATGTCTTTAAGAAGACCTCAGAATACGCCCCTAGTGAATCCCAGGAAAGAAACATTAGAAGTTCAGATACAGTACACCTACCAAGATTAGAGGGACCTGTACCTCCCATCCCATCTAAAAGACAGTCTTCCAAAGACTCAACACTCACCTGGAGATTGGAAAGCAGCATTTTAGTCAGGCCAGGGACCACAGAGGTTTTCTGTCAACCTTTCTTCTTTGAACCAAAACAACTGCCATTATCAGGATGAGTGTTGGAGACTTACTCGCTATATAACTCGCAGAATGACTGAGTGTTGAGGAATGAGCCAACGACACCATTTAAATGTTCCTAAGGGCTTTGACCTGAGTGAAACATTGGGTGGATGATAGTGACATTTACTGCTATGTTTATCATTATTTGGGTAGAGACTTAAAACTTGTCAGGCATCTCTCATGTAGTACATTACACAGTATATCCTTTTGTTCAGAGATCTTTTCCTATTTAGGGATTTTTTCCTCACATCAACAAAGGCGTAACTTCTCTCAAGGGTTAATTCATAATGGACTCTCCGTTCTTTGCTTTCCAGTATATGCTTATATCCTCATCATCAATTGTAAGACTGTCAAAAATCACACTCTAAAATGAAATGTATCAGTCTCAGTAAGGTTTCTAAGAAGCTATTATTATTCCCATTTTTACAGAAGGGAAAAACAGAGATTCAGGAGGGGAAAGTGCTAAAACTTATACCTTCAGCCAGAAATTTGTTTTTCTTTTTGCTTTCCAAATCTATATTTTCTCTTATCTCTTGGATTTGACCATCTTGATACTACCACAAAGTCGATATTTCCAAAACTATACTCATGCCCTGTATCATCCACACCTGTTCCTATCTTCGTAAACAGCCCACTCATCTATCCATCCATCCATCTGCCATTCATTTAATTATTTATGTCAGAAACTTGGACTGAGTGTCAAGAATGAGTTTAAATTTTGCTCTGCCATTACTCTATCCTTTCTCATGTCTCCATGTAGCCATATTGGTTTCAGTGATTTCATTTATACAATGAAGATTGATATGCTGAGTCAGATATTTGATAACAGAACCTACATTACATTTTCCATAATATTAAAAAGTGTATATTGTGTGTATTGGATAATATAGTGCTTGGCACATAAACAATTAATGACTAATTTTTGCTACTATTTCTATTTGTGTTGGTATTAATTAATGGCATTAATATTGTTGTTGATTAATGCCATTGAATTGATTCTGACTCATAGAGATCCTGTTTAGAATTTCCTAGGATCAGCTGGTGGGTTTAATCCATTGGCCTTGTGGCTAACAGTCCAGTGTTTATCTTATAGTGTCACATCTGTAGCCCATATTTATATTATTGACAAATAGATCTAAAGCACTCTATGTTTACATATATATACATGCACTGTATGTTTACAAACTCACATTTGCAAACATAAACACATATATGTGTGCATGACAGGTGGACAGAGAAAATTACTAAATCAGATTGCTAAGGTATAGGCCATTCTCTCCCCAGAGGAAGTCCTTGAAGGTTCACATTTGTGTAAAAATTTTAACAAATATTAGACATAAAATTCCATGTATTCAGGATGAATTTTTGGAGAGTATACTTAATTAATGCTAAATAGAGCTATTGGTTATTCAATGTTTACTTTGTTGTGGGCACTATGCAAGTGCTTCTAAATGTTAATCATTAATCTGTGCAATGATGTGAGGAGTACGATTTAGGGTCTTTGTGATCTAAGTGAGAAGAGTGAAGTGTTAACAGGTCATAGTCCTCACTCCAGGTCACATAGCCTGTTCCTGGCTGACCTGGGCTCCTTGTTGTTGTTGTTGTTGTTAAGTGCTGTAAAGTCAATTCTGACCCATAATGACCCTATATAGCATTTCCAAGGAGTAACTGGTGAGCTTGAACTGCTGACCTTGCAGTTAAAATAGCTTTGCAGTCTGGCACATTAACCCATAGCACCACACAGGGCTCCTAACTTGATTTAAATCCAGAAACCAACCCTGACCTTACCCCCATGCTGTATTCTCACACCAGTAATAACCAATTGTTACTTACAGACACATCTGCCTTCAGGTCCTGTTCTATTATAATCATTTGTAATTTTCTAACTTTGTGTCCCCAATGTCATCATAATAGTGTCACATATGTTTCTGATCCAAATTAGTTGTTAAAAGGTGAATTTTCCAGTCTCTGGCTGAGCTCTGGAGGATGGACTTTTACATCCAAAATAGCACTTGGATAGCATTTAGCCTCCCAAAGGATTCCAAAGTCGCTGATTACCACCACTTCCACATGGACCACCTCTTTGACCTGACCATGTCAAGCTGACCTGACCATGTCAAGCAGACCTGACAACTTGGCTGACTGCTCTGGGTTTTTGGTTCCAGAGAAGTCCAATATGGACATTGCTGCTCCCCACACCCAATATTGCAATGGAGTGAGGAAGGGAATTCAGAAACTAACCAAGTTAGATCCATTTCCAAGATACCCAGTATGCACATCTTACAGCCACCCTTGGTTCTCCGTGTGAAATGAACTGGAGACAACAGTATTGACCAGAGCTCTTCACAAAGGAAGAAATACTTTAAAAGTGTGCTGTGGCCATACTGCATGCAAAGTTGACCTTTACATTGACTGGGTCCATTAATTTATTCATTTATAAATGCACCACACACCATAAACAAAACAAAACACAAAAAACCTGTCTTGAATGAGCTTTCACATGTAATCCTCATAACAACCTTCTGAGATAAACATGAATATTATCTTCATTTTACAAATGGGGAGATTTAGGTTTGGAGAGTTGTTGTTATTGTTGTTATTAATACCGTGGAGTTGGTTCTGACTCATAGTGACCCTGTACAGGGTTTCCAAGGTTATAAATCTTCACGGGAGCAGAAAGCCTCATCTTTCTCTTGTGGAACAGCTGGTAGTTTCGAACTGCTGACCTTGAGGTTAGCAGCCCGATTCATAACCACTACGCTACCAGATATGGAGAGTAAAGCCCCTTATTTGATGCCATACAGTTGGAGAGTCCTGGAGCTGGCTTTTGAACTTACACTCTGACTCTAAAACCTGAAGTTCAGCTACTCTACAACACTGTCTTTGATATGAAATGAGGTGGAGATTGAATGGGGTAGGGTGAAAGGTGAAGGCTGGGGATCAATGGGAGATTTGGGAAGGTTATGTCTAATGGAGACTTGAGAATATTCAAATATTGTGTGAAGCGTAATGTAATCTTGCCCTATAAGAACAAAAGCAAAACCTGTTGCAATTGAATCAATTCTGACTCATGGTGACCCCACAAGGTATACCCATTCATGGCTGTGATGTTTACAGAAACAGATTATCAGTTGGGTCTTTCTTTCATGGTGCCATTAAGTGAGTTCAAACAGTTCATCTTTAAGTTAGTTGTTGTTGTTGTTGCTAAGTGTCATCCAGTCAGTTCTGACTCATAGAGACCCTGTAAAGGGTTTCTAAGGTGTGGATGGTGGGTTTGAATCAACGACCTTGAGGTTCAAACTGATAGTGTGGTCCATCCAGCACATGATCCTGCAGTGCAGAGCAAATCACTTATACCACCCAGAAACCTTAATTCTACCTTGGTCCCAGATATCTTCAGTTAACATACAAAGTAAAAATATCAATGTGTTTGCTATGACTGCATTCTGGGGGAGCTTGTGATGCAGCTGAATTTGTATTGGGATTGGTGTACAGTGGTGGGGGAGCCAGCCGTGAGTAGGAGGGAGTCAACAGCCATCTCGGTTACAGGAACATTTGTGCCAAGCAGGGGTAAAAAGGGCACTTTTCAACCCTATAGCACCTCCTAACCCGCCATTAAATATTTTCATTAACAAGGGGCACGCTCACGTTTTGTTTGCTTTGAGAAGACTTTCCAAACGGGTTCAAACTTAGTGGAGAGTGCATGGCATTTAGGATTTGAATTCCGTTTAAATGCTGCCAAGAGGAAGGTAAAAAGCACACACAAGGAGTGCAGAGCGACCTTTCTACTCCTCTAGTATCAAAATACTTTAATAAGAGCTCTAAAGAAACTCTGGGGGCTTTGCAAATTTCTGTTATAAAACAGCATCTTTGTCAGAAATAAGCAGATCAGTAACGCATGAATTAAAGACCTCTAGAAATCCAGATGGATTTTAAGATTGAGGATGATAAATTGCTTTCCCAAAAGGCCAATTAATTTCCATGGGTATTTTTTTTTTTCCTTTTGAGACCTTTTCTGTAGGAAGTTAAAACAGCCCATTAAAAAGTGTTTTAAAAATAGACTTCCAGTTGGGGCTATAGCCGTGAAAACCAGGTAAGGTACACTCCAGTGAGAAGTAGTCTCCTGCATCTTTTTTTTTTCAGATTCTTCTGCACTGTTTTAGTGCAGTTTTCTGAGCCAGACTGGCTTTAGAGTCGCCCTCTAAACTCTGTCAGGGCAGGGTAGTCACCGAGGTGTCCCATCTCCGGATTTTTTCACTTGTGAATGTGAGAAACTGACGTCAGGAACTTATGGTAGATCTGGAGTTCTGGAATTGTTCTATGAGCGCTTCCTTTGTGAGATCCCCCACCCTTCACAGCTCAGACATCAGCAGGCGGGAAAGTTTTCCCACTATACAGAGAGAGGGAGCTTGGTGGCGACTTATGAAGTCACCCTCGGAGTCACAGAACCAAAATTTTCCCAGCTGGACTCCTCGCATCAGTGTACTGTTGGGTAGGTTCCCACTGCATGTGACCCTGTGTGGGGTTCGGAGGCTGCGGGTCTGAGTGGGAGCGAAGCACCTCACCTTTCTCCCAAGTAATGGCTTGTGGTTTATAGCTGCTGTCCTTCCGGTCTGAAGCTGCTGCACTACCTGAACTCCCTGCGCAGGACCAATTCAAAGCAATCGGTAAAACTCCAGCATAACAGAACTCAACCATGCCGAGACTTGTGCTGTAGACACATAGATACCTAACTGACCTTCAGAGACAAAAATAGTGGATAATCTTTCTCTCATTAACTCCCTAATATCTACCTGTGCACCTCTATGGTAGTGACTAGAGGAGGGGCCAGAGAGAGTGGTCACCCCCACCGGATGCTGGAGGCTTCTAATTGCACACACACTGATGATGTAGCTCGGAACACTTGGCCACAGCTTCATTTCTGTTCCAAAAGTGGTGATTTCTGTCTATGCATTTATATTACTTCTGCCTTTGGTCCTTTTGAACACACATCTTTCCTGGAGGTGGGAGCTTTTTCTCCCTATGTTACCCAAGAAGAGACAGCAATCGTGGCCATAAAGCCAAGCTATAAACATACCCCATAATATTCTACCACTGAGACAAGACCCAACAACACCTGCTAAGCATTACATGTGAAAAGGGAAGCCTATCTCTTGATCATATTCACCAGGAGACACCCAGTAAGCAAACAATAAATGATCAAGCATTCACTTAAGCTTAAAAAAATAAAAAACCAAAACACCCCATAATTTTCATGCCAAATAAAAAGCAACAAATCTTATC
>NW_006408589.1:885880-889923 GCF_000296735.1 Chrysochloris asiatica
CGCATGCATTACTGCTTGCAGGGTCATGGAGGGTCTGTCTGCTGGTTTTGCATCCACTCTGGTCTCCGAGTGTTTCCTTTCTCTCTCGCCCCTCCAGACATCCCACCTAGAGTTAGTTTTGGGTGCAATATCTGCCCCCAAGCAGTCTGTCTGGCAGCTTGCATCAAACCTGTGTGTCTGTTTTCTTTGTGTTTGTTTTTTCTCTCTCTCTCTCTCTGTCGTCGCCAGACACCCCACCTTCGTGTACTCACCCCCTTGTCGAGGCCAGACCCCGGCACATTTTCTTGTTACTGAACACTTAGGCTATTTCCTGTATTTTTGGTAGTTGAGTTGTTATTGTTTTGGAGGAGTAGAATACAGGAGTCCCTGAGTCGTCCAAACAATGAATCCATCTGTTAGATAGTAGAAAGTTTGGAAATTCAAATCCATCCTCAGAACAAAGGCCTGGCAATGTATTTCTGAAAAAGCAGCCATTAAAATTGGAACATAGTTCTATTCCGTCACACAGGGGTCTTCTCTGAGTCAGAGTTGATGAGATGGGGACATGTTTATTTTGAGTAGAGTGTTATGGAACATCTGTGTACTCATCTTTTTTTCCTTTTCTTTTTCTTTCTTTCTTTTTTTTTGCAGAGGCAGACCTTCATTTCTTTTGGGTAAAAATCTCAGAGCAAAATTGCTGGATCACAAGGCTTATTTGTGTTTAGTTTTGTAAGAAGGTGCCAGACTTCTTTCCAGCATGGTTGTCCATATTTACATTCCCACCAACAGTGTGTCAGAGTTCCAGTGTGGATGTTAAGCTTTTAGCAATGTTCTCTGCTGCATCTCCAAGGAGGATGCCAATAAATATTTTCAGCTGACTGAGTTCATAAAGGTCTAAAAGTATGGGTTTGACTTAGCAGAGGTGATACCTGCTGGGCCAAGGGGAAAACTGTTTTCATCTCTTCCACTTACTCTTCCGACCAGAATCACAAGGGCTGAACCAAGAACATCTACAGAAAACCACATACCCTGAGCACTTATTGGACACCTAGCACTGTTAATCCCTTTACCAGCTGTGGTGGAGTTGAGTACAACTCATGATGACCACATATATGTCAGAGTAGAACTGTACTACACAGGGTTTTTGATGACTCATATTTTGGAATTAAATTGTCAGAGACCTTTCCTCCAAGGTGCCTCAGGGAGGTCTTGAGTCTCCAACTTTTTAATTATCAGCAGAGGACATTAATCATTTGCACCACACAGGGACTCTGGAAAACCCTTTATATATACAACGGGCCTTCAAAAAATTGGTGAAAAAAATGAATTCAAAAGATAATGAATTATTCCAAGAGCTTTGTGAGTTCTTTCATATAGATTACATAAATACACCCTTTAATCTTGAAGTCAAGAGCTGCATTTATACTTATTTATAGATGAAGAAGCTAAGGTTCAGAGGACACTGACCAAAGGCAAAGCCGAGACTTGATCCACTCCTGTCTGATTTGAATATAAACATTTTCTACGATGTTCTATCACCTATGGCTGCAAACAAGAACAGGTTGAGAGAACCCAGAGGCAGTTTGGTTGTAGAACATATCAAGGTGGGTCCCAGAAACCCTCAATTCCTAGGAAATTTATAAGAAACAGAAGGTGTCTTAGTTCGTAGTGGAGGGTGAAAATCTACTTGATAACCATCCTGAAAGGGCACTTAGAGCAATTGTAAAGGCAAAGACAGAAACTATTCTGCAGTTAGTCATCAATTCTGCAGTGAGTAAGTGGCGGCAGCTCTGATTCCATTAGGCAGCCATCTCTGAATACACTGTCATAGAAGTAATAAGGAAAAAGCTGATGGTGGCCTGAGTTAAAACTGAGCAGGGCAGTCATGTCTGTAAGGACAAACACTGTAAATTAACTATCCATCAACGAGAGACTAGTTGAAAACAAAATGATGGTGTACTCATGCCATGGAACTCTATGCAGCCATGGTAAAGGAGATCTTTCTCTTTGAGTTCATGTGAAACAACATCCAGTATGTTTTTAAAGTAATCTCACCACACATATGCACACAAGTTCAAACAGTTTATGTAGAGTATCAGTTTATTTAAGCTTCGAAGGATTTGTTCACGCTTATTTTTTTACAGTAAATGTCTCAAAGGACACACCAAACTCAATGAACAGTGATATATATGTATATATTGAAGATGTCAAGGATTTCATTCCTCTTGGATCAACTATCAACACTCATGGAAGCAGCAGTCAAGAAATCAAACGATGTATTGCATTAGGCAAATCTGCTGCACAAGACCTTTTTAAAGCATTGAAGAGAAAAGATGTCAGCTTGAGAACTAAGGTGCTCCTGACCCAAGCCATGGTATTTTCAATAACCTCATAAGGATGTGAAAGCTGGACAGTGAATAAGGAAGACCATAGAAGAATTGATGCTTTTGAGTTATAGTGTGAAAGGAGAATATTGAAAGTGCCATGGGCTGCCAAAAGAACCAATAGATCCATTTTGGAAGAAATGCAGCCAGAGTGCTCCCTGGAGGCCAAGATGGCCAAACTTCACCTCTCATACTTTGGACATATTGTCAGGAGGGATCAGTCACTGGAGAAGGATATCATGTTTGGTAAGGTGGAGGGTCAGAGAAAAGGAGAAAGACCCCCAATAAGATGAATTGGCCAAGTGGCAGCATTGATGGACTCAAGCATGGCAACAGTAGTGAGTTTGTCCTGGGATTGGGCATTGTTTTGTTCTGCTGTGCATAAGGTCACTATGGGTTGGTACCGACTCGATGGCACTTAACAACAACAACAAATATGTGTGTCTATATATATATATAGTCCTGGTGTGGGTCACTATGAATTGTAACTATTGGAACCAACTTTACAACAACAACAATATATATATATTGGGATGTGTGGGCTAATGAGCCAGATTGTAAAGTCATTTGAACTGTAAGGTCAGCGGTTCAAGCTCACCAGCTGCTCCTTGGAAACCCTATATAGAGTTGCTATGGGTCAGAACCGACTCGATGGCACTTCGCAACAACACAAAAGAAACAATATATATTTGGACTCCTGGTCAAAACACAGGATAATCTTCAACAAGGTGAACTAACTTGGTGACTGCAACAATGGGCTCAAACTTAACAATAATTGTGAGGATGGTGTGGCACTCTAGAATAAGCATTGGACTGTGAACCATAACATCTGTGGTTCAAATCCACCAGCTGCTCCTCAGAAAACCTGTAAATTATTGTTATGAGTTGGAATCAGTTCGATGGCACTTTACAACAACAACAATAACAACAATATATATTTAACATTGGCAAAATGTAGAAACAAGTACAAAAGATGAATTCTGAGACCTGAGGAAGGTGAAAGAAAGAGCTAAGGAGAAAGGTTTTTTTTTTCCTTTTTTACAATATTCTAAACGCTACATTTTAAAAATGCTGTTCAAACACATAGGAACAGTTTGTTAAAGAAAGCATCTGAGACTTGGAAAATGGAGGAACTTGGTCTGTTTAGAAGAGAGGTAGCTTTCTTCATGGTGAGGAAAGACTGGAAGTGAATTCTAGAAACAAATTGGGTATTATTTACAGCTTTGATTGGTGATAATTTTGCTTGTTGAACTGATAGCACAGTATCCGAGGTTCTGACACTGAATCATTCCAAGGAAACTTTTCTTATCTTCATTAAATCTCATATTAACTAAACCCACTAGGTTCTGGTGTGGCAGTTAGTCTTCAATGAACACTACCTCTGAGTCTTCATACCTAGTGTAGTCCCTTTATATATGCTGTGGACAATCAGAAGATTAATAATATCTGTCTTGGAATAAATATAAGAATATTCCTTTGAAGCAAAGATGGTGAGATTTTGGATATGTTATCTGGAAGAACTAGCCCCTGGAAAAGGACAACATGCTTGATAATATGAAGGGTGATCAAAACAGAAGGGAATCTTCAGCAAGATGAACTAACCTGGTGACTGCAAAAATGGGCTCAGACTTAGCAATAAATGTGAGGATGGTGCAGGGCTGGGCAGTGTTTCCTGCTATC
>NW_006408589.1:890298-897947 GCF_000296735.1 Chrysochloris asiatica
ACAGTGAATAAGGAAGACTAAAGAAGAATTGATGCTTTTGAGTTATGGTGTTGGAGGAGAATATTGAAAGTGCCATGGACTGCCCAAAGAACAAAGAGATCTATGTTGGAACAAGTGCAGCCAGTGTGCTCCTTGGAGGCCAGCATGGCCAAACTTCATCTCTCATACTTAGGACATACTGTCAGGAGGGACCAATCACTGGAGAAGCATAAAATGTTTGGTAAAGTGAAGGGTCAGTGAAAAAGAGGTGGATTGGCAAAATGGCAGCAATGATGGGCTCAAGTTTGCAACAATTGTGAGGTTGGCCCAGGACCATGCAGTGTTTTGTTCTGTTGTACATAGGGTTGCTATGAGTCGGTACCAACTTGATGAAAACTAACAACATCAACAACAATGTAACTTGTTTGAGACCAATATAGTTCTGGAGATTAACACTAACTTCAAAATGTAGATTGTAAGTGGTCTGGAAACTTGTATCTAGGTCTCGAGGAATGCACACTGTGAGGGAAGCTAAGTGTCATGTAAGAGACCTTACTACCCTGAGACCACCATATTGTAAGGAACTCTTCACTCTGGCTATGAGGAAAGTGCATGAAGATAGACTCCTGTTCAATCCTCTCAGTTCCAGTCCTCACCATTGAGCCTTCAGTCATATACATGATCCAGCTTTGACACTTTGCCCAAGTGAGCCTTCAGATGACTTCAGCCCCAAGCACATTTGACTATCACTACAGGAGAGACCCTAAGTGAGAACCACTTAGGGGTACCCAGTCAATCCACAGACCCATGAGAGACAGTAAAACATTTCTAGTTGAAGCCCCCAAGTTTTGGAATACTTTGTTGCTCATTAATAGAAAACCAAAAGAATTGATTCCAAACCTTTCACTGATGTTTTTAGCCATAGAACACCTACTATAAATTATATATTTCACAGTAACCTAATGACTAAATCTTATAAGACTAGGCCCTATTTCATTAGCATGGAAGTCTGTTAGGTTTTCTTCTTGATATTCTCCACTCCAAAGAGTTCCTAGTGGTGCAAACACTTGACACGTTTGCCTACTAACTTAAAGGTTGGCAGTTTGAGTCCACTGAGTGGTGTCTCTGAAGAAAGACCTGGTGATGTACTGAAATAAAACAGCTACTGAAAACCCGATGGAAGACAGTTCTACTCTTACACTCCTGGGACTGTCATAAGTGGGAGTTAGTTCTGCAGTAACTGGTTTGTTTGTTTGTTTTTAGTTTATCTTGTACTCCAGACCAGGTGATTTCCATAGCATAATGCAGGGCATTATGGTCTAGAAAACCACCGACCAAGGTGTGAGCTGGCTGGAAATCCCTGACCTCTGAAGACAAATCATGTGTCCTAGATTAGCCAGAGTTTGGCTGCTTCTCCCTCTTGGAGCATGCATAAGGGAGACCCACCACCTGTCTTAAAACTGTGTCCTGTACTTCCTTTTCAGCATTCACTTCAGGACTGTCTGTGTGTAGGGCGGATGTAGGGGCATCATCCACATCCAACCCTATGGGAGAAGCACCATTAATGTTGGGCTTAGATTGTATGCTATGGTTGTCCTGGCTGCATGGTCTGGGGTTATTACCTATGAGGCTCAGCTGAGCCAACGCATGACAAATGCTGGCATCCCTGGTCTTCTGGAGGCATACTCAGTGGCCTTTGGGCTGGGAAGCTCGGTAGAGACTATATCATGGACCACCAAAAGCACAAATCAATCAGTCTTAGAAGAAACACAACCCTTTAACCTCAGCAACTGGCCTCTGCTCCTCTTTTGTTGTGCAAGGGACCATTTTAGTGACAGCTTTCTATCATAACATCTTCTGTTTCTCCAGAGGGATATGTCTAAATGAAGGACTAACTTCATTACTCCACAGCTTTAAACCTCTCATGAATTCCTACTGCCTATAGCAATTGATGGTGCTAGTTGCTGTAGATCTGTTTTGGAAGAAGCGCAGCCAGAGTGCTCCTTGGAGGCCAGGATGGCTAAGCTTCGTCTCTCCTACTTTGGACATATTGTCCGGAGGAAACAATCGTTGAAGAAGGATGTCATGCTGGGTAGGGTGGAGGGTCAGAGAAAAAGAGGAAGACCCCCCAACGTGATGGATCAGCCAGGTGGCATCATTGATGGACTCAAGTGTGGCAGCGGTAGTGAGGTTGGCCCAGGATCGAACACTGTTTCGTTCTGCTGTGCATGGGGTCACTATGAGTTGGTTCCGACTCGATGGCACCTGACAACAACAACAACAACAACAACAACAGTTGCTGTTGAGTTGATTCTGACTCCTGGTGACCTTGTGTATTACAGAACTAAACATTATCTGGCCCCATGACATCCTCTTGGTTGTTAGTATATTTGCTGCTATTGTGTCATTGTGGGTTTTCCTCATTTTCACAGACCCTCTGCTTTAACCAATATGGTGTCCTTTTCTGGACATTAGTCTTTGCTGATGACATGTTCAAAGTAAGCAAGCTAAAGTCTCAGCATCCTCACTTCTCAGGAGCATTCTGCTTGTGTTTCTTCTAAGACTGATTTATTCTTCTGGCAGTCCATGGCATATTCAATATTCTTTGCCAACACAGCAATTCCAATGCATAAATTCTCCTGTCTTCCTGTTTCATTGTCCAGGTTCACAAGCATATGAGTTCATTGAAAATAAACTATGGCTTGTGCTAGGTGCACCTTAGTCATCAAAGTGACATCTTTGATTTTTAAGCCAACAAATTTTCCCAGTGCAGTATGTCACTTGAATTCTGGACATGTCATTTATTTGGGCATGTCAAGTGCTGATTCCTGAACTCCACCCTTTGAGATTTTAATTCTTTGAGTCTGGGAGTGGTGATGGTGGTGGTGATGTGCCGTGGAGTTGGCTCCAACTCATAGCGACCCTGTGCAGGGTTTCTGAGGCTGTAAATCCTTACTTATGGGGCCAGAAAGCCTCATCTTTCTCCCATGGAACAGCTTGTACTTTCGAACTGCTGACCTTGAGGTTAGCAGCCCAACTCATAACCACTACACTAATTTTAATAAGACTTGTGAGTTAGTTCTGATGAAAATGTTCCTTTGACCATACATAAGAAAATATTGGCCCACAAGAACTTCCAGAACTTTTCTGAACACCACTCAACTCTCTGTAAGACCTCTAAACCATTTTCCTTTCCATTCATCCCCATTCACCACATACCGCCGTCTCTTGGAATTCCTCTGCCATGCCACTTTCTTCCCCATCTCCCTGCTTTTGAACATTTTTTATGAATTGAATTGCATCCTACAAAAAGATACGTTGAAGTTTTGAGTTCTGGTGCCTGTGGTTGTGATCTTGGTTGGAAAATGGTTTTTAAAGATGCTATTAGTTAAGTTGACATGTGATCATACTGGAGTAGATGGGGTCACAATCCAGAACAGGTGATACCCTTGTAAGTGAAGATGTGAAGATAGAGACAGAGATTGGCATCGGCAAGCCAAGGAAAACCAAAGATAGTTGGCCATCACCAGAGGTAGGAGAGATGTAAGTGACAGATTCTCCCTAACAGCCTTCAGAAGGAATCAGCACAGATAACATCCTGATTCTGGACTCCCAGCCTCCAGAACTGTGAGACAACGCAAATCTGTTCTTATAAATCACCCAGTTTGTACATTCTGATAGAGCAGCTCTAAGAGTTTAGCACAGTGCCTTTCCCTATTTGCTCTTCCTGAGAAGTCTGTACATACCTTATATGGCCCAGTTCATAGGGCCTCCTTGGAGACACTTTCCCTGTCTCTCTGCATGGCTGACACCCACTTCCTAGGCTCCATCTGATCTAGTCTTCTCCTCCCTTTAGCCTCTCTCCTGCACCTCAATTCATCTGAATGTTCAAATCTCCCTGGGCTGTGACGATCTAAAGGTGAGGACAGTGTCTGTTCCATCTCTGTATCCTAGGGGCCACCCAATCATGCTGCAAAGGAGACAAATGCAACACTCAGAGTGACAGAGACAAGATGGAGGAAGGAGTGGGGAAGATAAGTTTCAGTTTACATGTGGCTTGAGTCTCCCAAGAGTAAAGAAAGGGGGCAGGGGCAAAAGCTGGAAGACAAATGTGGAGCCTAAATTAGATGTTCAGGTACACAAAGGGAAACTTATCTGGCCCAAGTGATGGCATCTCCCAAGGTTTGGTTACAGCTTTTGGGGCCATGGTCCTTGCGTCAGAGGAGCTTTGGTGGTGGACAGTAGAAATTTCATTTGTGGTCTCAATGAGGAGCTTCATTGTGGATGGGAAACTAGTTTCTCATTTCTCCCACTCCTAAGCTGTCCCTCCTTGTTCCCATTCTTCTCCAGGGGCCTCCCACCTATTTGACTGCTCCCCACCAATTCATAAATTTGAGGTATACCCTTGACTACTCTCTCTTCTAAAATCTTCTGTGATAATCTATTCTGAATTTTTGGCCCACCCATTGTACCCTGTCCACTGCCTAAGTTAAGGCTCTCTTCACCTAGAGAGTTCTAGCACCACTGTTTGTAAAGAGACATTTATAAGAAGCAGCTTGTACACGCCCAGGAAGATGACAGACCTCCCACTTACAGAGTTTTTTACCAAACTGTTAAAGGTTGCTGTCTTCCAACCTACAATCATACCACAAGAGCTGTCAGGATCATCGCTGGAAATGAAAACCTGCAATGAACAAAATGCATACAAAAGAAGGCTGCCGATTCTTGATGTGTTGGGGAGGGTGGAATTGAGGAGTGCAGTTTCCAAGACTAATTTTGCATGAAATTTCCATTGTTGTTATTAGCTGCCATTTAATCAGGCCTCAGCACATGACACCCCCATGCACAAAGGAACAAAAGGCTGTCCCATGCTTATGCTTGGTTGAGAATTGTTCCACTGTGATACATAGGATTTTCATTGACTGATTTTTGGTTGTAGATTTCCAAGCCTTTCTTCCTAATCTGTTTTTGCTTGGAAGTTTTTTTGTAACCTCTTCAGCATCATAACAACATGCAATCCTTCACTGGTGGTGGAGGGTGGTGGCTGCACATTAGACACGTTGACAAGAATCAAACACAGGTCTTCTGTATGGAAGGTGAGAATTTTAACACTGAACCATCTGTGTCCCCAGGGTCTGCAAATAGATACCCAGGTAACCAGTACATTGCCAAATGCTGTAATCTCCCCCCAACCCCGCAAACACACACACACACACACACACACACACACACACACTTTGCAATCTGTGTTTCTCTTGACACAGGAGTGTCATCTGGAGAGTTTGAAAGACCTTGAATTTTGGCAGAATGGATAGAGTTTGCATCAAATTCCAGTTCTATAGCTATGTGACTCTCTTAACTTTCTGAACCTCAGTTTCTTTCCTTACCAGTTGGAGATGTTACTAACTCCAAAGATCTATTGTGGGAGTTACATATGGACACTAGATGTAAAGAGCCCAGCACAAGACACTCAGTAGATGATGGTTTCTTTCTCACCTCTGTTGACATTCATCTATCCATTTATACCATCACTTAGGAGAGGCCCAATCCAGTGGGTTGGAGAACATACATTCCGCAGTCATACATACTTTTATTGCCATTGAGTTGGGTCTGACTTATGGAGATCCCATTTGTAACAGAATGAAATGTTGCTTGGTCTTGTGCCATCCTCTGGATCATTGGCGTATTTGAGTTCATTGTTGTGGCTGTTGTGTCAATCCATGTTATGAGGGAGTTCCCTTGTTTTCACTGACCCTCTGCTTTGCCAACCATGATGTCTACCTTAGGCCAGATTTCTAAGAGAAGAAAAAAGTTATATATGGAGTTCTGGTGTGATGCTGTAGGTTCATGCATTGGACTTCACAATTGGTTTGAACCACAAAGTTGGTGGTTCAAGGTCACCTATGCAAAGTCGCTATTATAGGTCAGAACCAACTCAACAGCATAGAATAATAACAACTACATATATTATCTAGAAAGAGAGAGTGAAAGGGAAAGAGAAGTTTATTATCAAGAAAATGGCTCATAATTGCACAGTCCCTGGTCCCCAGTGAAAGAGAAAGTGCAAGTCTCTCCCATGTGTCCATTATATTGGGAGTCCAACTGCTAAACCTCTGGAAATCTTGGCCTAGTCAAGTTGACACAGAACCCTAACCATTATAATTTCCTTTCCTAACAATTGGTTTTTCTTAAAGACATGTCCAAAAAATGTGGTTTGATATCTTAGTATCTTCACATCTAGGGAACATTCTGGTTGTGTCAAAATATAACTAGATACGCTACCTGTATTCAAATCCTAGTTCTAAATTTTTTTATTTGTGTTGGTGTGGTCACGTTTTTTCAAGCCTTTGTGCCTTAGTTTCTTCATCTGTAAAATAGTGTTCAAAACAGTAACTGTTAGGGTTGTTGTGAGATTTAAACAGGTTTTAGCATAAAATGTGCTTGGAACAATAGCTGGCACATGGTAACCTCTCAATAAATGTTAGCAATTACGTTAAATCTGTATCCAGTCAACATTTAGTGGGTGCTGGGGATGGCAGTGGAGCTTACAATTAAGCAAACACCCCCAAAAAACTGTGTGGCTTCAAAGGGCTGTTTTTTAACGATCCTAGTTAAATTACCCTAGCAAAACATGAGGATATTCTAATAAATAGTGCTAGTCCCACCCAACATTTGTGGAACACAATATGTTCAAGTGGGAAAGGCAGGGATTTACAGACAAACAGACCCAAATTCGTAGACCCAACCTGTGGGGCACCAGGCTAGTGTGGCTTCACTTTTCTAAGCCTAGCTTTACTCAGCTGTATCATAGGGATGCTACTACCTCCAACTGAGGATACACTGAAGACTTTACGGTTTAATGAATGATTCACCACACATCAGCACCCTTCTTGTCCTGTTCATCATACCACAGAAGTCTCTAAGCTTTTCATGAATTGTTCAAAAGCAGACTGCCTCACCAAGGAAGGCTGGGTAGTTCAGGTGGGATAGTGCTGAAGAAAGCAAAAGGTGCGATTCTTGATTCACAGCTGTGGGAACTTCCAGGCATAGCTCCATTGCTTTACTCTCTCTTGAACTGCTGCACTGCCTTCTCAGTGTGACTCACCAGCAACTTCCATGGCCAGCTCCTTCTCCTAGGGAGTGGGTGGATGTTGTGGCTCTAAGTTCTGCATCTCATGATCCCAGGGCATAGTCAGTCCAGAGTCAGACCCAAATTCTTTCAGACAATTTCTACTCTACTCCTGCAAGTACCACCCTTCCCTCCAATGATTCACAGACCTCTGGACAGAAGCACATCACACTGGGCACAGAAAGGAAGATTGAGATGAAAGATGATATGGATTATAGTCATATTGCTATGCGCCAGAAACTTCCACCCTATAGCCCCTTATATATCACCCTAAAGCAGTGATGTAGGTCAAATCATCATCCCCATGTTATAGGTGTGGGGCCTGAGTTTCAGAGAAATGATTGTTGTTGTTGTCAGGTGCCATCGAGTCAGAACCAACTCCATGCACAGCAGAACGAAACAATATCCAATCCTGGGCCAACCTCACTACCGCCGCCACACTTGACGCCATCAACGATGCCACCTGGCTGATCCATCTCATTGGGGGTCTTCCTCTTTTTCTCTGACCCTCCACCTTACCCAGCATGACATCCTTCTCCAG
>NW_006408589.1:898197-899327 GCF_000296735.1 Chrysochloris asiatica
TTTACAGCCTTGGAAACCCTGTGTAGGGTCGCTATGAGTCGGAACCGACTCCACAGACCACAACAACAACAGAGAAATGATACCACTCACTTATTATCCCACTGCAGAACATGGATTTGAAGCCAGGTGTTTGATCCTTTCAAAAACTGCATGTTCTTAACCATTATACAATGTAGCCTCTTGCAGGACTGACTTAGCTCCATAGTCATTGTTCTACAGGATGATGTCATCAGTGTGTCATTGCCAGCCCCTCATTATGGAGCTCAGGCTGGAAACACAGCCCCTGTGCACGTGCACACACACACACACACACACACACATACATCAAATAATAATTGCAGTGGTGAAATTTCAAACCCTTGGAAGCTTTCTGTATTATCAGCCTGGTATCTCTGACTACTTTTGGTTTGGAGCAGTTGTACACAAAGTTGACGCAAAGCAGTCATAAACAAAGCAGTTGTAAGCTGCAGGAATGTGAAAGGAAAGAAGAACATACAGGCAAATTACTACAAAAACAACAGACAAGCAAAATTCTGGGAACTTCTGCCTTGGGAGTCAGATGCTGGGAGTCAGATAAACCAATGATCCTTGTTCTCTGCTTGTATGAGACCACGTAAGAATATATGTTGTTACTGTTATACGCTGCCCAGTCAGCCCCAGCTTGCAGTGACCTTATACCACAGAATGAAGCCCTACCCTGTCCTGTACCATCCTCACAATTGCTGTTATATTTAAGTCCATTTTTACTGTCACTGTGCCGATCCATCTCCTTGGGAGGCTTATTCTTTTTCTCTGACCCTCAACTTTACCAAGCATGATGTCCTTCTTCAGGGACTACTGCCTCCTAACAGCATGTTCAAAATACAGGAGACGAAGTTTCGTCAACTTCGCTTCTAAGAAACATTCTGGTTGTACTTCTTATAAAACAGATTTGTTTACTCTTCTGGAAGTCCATGGTACTTTACATACCACAATTCAAATGCATTGATTCTTCTACAATCTTCCTTATTCATTGTCCAACTTTTACATGCATATGAGGTGATTGAAAATATCATGACTTGGGTCAGGCACACTCTAGCCCTCAAACTGACATCTTTGCTCTTGAACACTTTAAAGAGGTCTTATGCAGG
>NW_006408589.1:899427-900683 GCF_000296735.1 Chrysochloris asiatica
ATATATATATATATAATATTGACGTGCAATCCATACTGAAGTATATAGTCTTTGGTCTTCATCAGTATTTCAAGTCCTCTTTGCTTCCAGCAAGCAAAGTTGTTTCATTTGCATATTACAAGTTGTTGCTGAATTTTCCTCCAATCCTTCTTCAAATAATACCATTCCTCAGATTATTTGCTCAGGTTAAATAAATATGGTGATGCACAGCTTTCCTACTTTTCAACCATTTCATACCTCCTTGCTCTGTTTGAATGACTGCCTCTTGGTCTATGTATAGGTTCCTCATTACACAATTAAATGATCTGGAATTCCAACTTTTTTCACAGTTATTATGATCCAAATAGCTGAATGTCTTTGCACAGTCAATATAACATAAGTAAACATATTTCTGGTATTCTCTGTTTTTACAATAGCTATCTGATGTCAGCAATGATATCTTCAGATCTAAGTTTTTTTTCTAAAACTGGCTTGAATTTATGGCAATTCCCCATTAATATACTGCTGCAACCATTTTTTAATTATCTTCAGTCAGCAAACATTTACTTGCATGTGATACTAATGATATTGTTAGATGATTTCCACATTCTGTTGGAATGGGTAAACATATGGATCTCTTCCAATTGGTTGTCTCTTTGAAATTTCTTGGCATAGATCAATGAATATCTCCAGTGATGCATTAGTTTGTTGAAAGATTTCAGTTTGCAATTCACCAATCCCTGGAGTCTTGGTTTTTACCAATGCCTTCCATGCAGCTTGAAGTGCTTCTTTATATATCTTCAGTTCTTCATTATATGATACCTCCTGAAATGATTGAACATCCCCAATTCTTTTTCGTACAGTGACTGTATATTTCTTCCATCTTCTTTTGATTCTTCCTGCATCGTTCAATACTTTGCTCATAGAATCATTCAATATTTCAACTCCAGGCTTGAATTTTTTCTTCAGTTCTTTTAGTTTGAGAAATTTTGAGAATATTTTTCCCATTTGGTTTTCTAAATCCAGATGTCTGTTCATTTCATTTTAATACTTCACTTTGTCTTCTTGAGATGTTCTTTGAAATTTTATGTTCAGGTCTTTTACGTCATCATAAATAAGCTTCATAGTCTCTTTTGATATCCACTTTGGTCTTTGCTTTGTTTCTTATCTTTTTAATGACTTTTTGCTTTCTTCTTGCATGATTTTCTTGATATTATCCCACAACTCTTCTGGTCTTTTGTCATTAGTATTTAATGCATAAAATCTGTTCTTGAAAT
>NW_006408589.1:910526-926631 GCF_000296735.1 Chrysochloris asiatica
CATCTTAACCCACAACATTACTCTGGGTTCCCTCTCAAACCAGTGAAGAAAGGCAGACCAAATCTGCGTCTCAGCTTGGTCTGAGTGTGTGAGTTCCTGGCAGAGGAAACCACCAGTGGTGGGGGTGGGTCTTGGCCACTCAATTAAGCCCCCACTTCCACTCACCCAGATGTATGTGGGCAGACCGTGAGCACACCTATACCCGTCACCAAAGAAAAAAATAAGATTGGAACCACCCAAAATCAGCAAAGCACACCGTGCACCTATTTTTTTCCCCCAAATGTTCCTGTGGAGTGTTTCCACAGTGTCTATGCTTGACAGCGACCTTCACTATGCCTTCACCCTAGCCACCAGCAAGCCCTGCCCTTCCTGCTTCTTCAGTAAGTCTGTAATTTCCTTACTCCATTTCAGGCACTTCTGAGTTTTACTACTTGTTGAAATGCTTTGGAGTGAATTATGACCCACAGCGACCCAGTATAGGGTTTCCAATAGCAGCTGTTGAGCTAGAACCACAGTTCCTGCAATTCAAAAGGTTTTGCAGCCTGGCGGATAAAACCACAGCAGGGGTGCTTTGTTACTGGTGTTCAGCTGCTACTCAGCTTGGGCTGGCCCAAACCTTGATGCTTTGATGGGTGGGCCTAAGGTTAGGAGGCTGGGCAGAGGGCTGGCCTAGGCGGAATAAGTGGGGGATGGGCTTGGTGCTTGTAGGCAGATGGGGACTGTTTTTGATGATGTCTAAAATGCCTCTCTTTGTCTCCCTGTGCCTTGAGCCCCCCAATTTGTCCTATATACACGCCGGTAATGCCTAATGTGGCGATGAGGACCCCCTGGGATGAACGATGTTGGTTCCTGTGGCCCCGCTAGCTCTCTGAGAATGTCTGCCCTTTAAATGGGTCTGCTCAGGCCCTGCTAAGTTCTGCAGTGGGTGGGGCCATCCCCGGGTAGGAGCCCGGAGCAGGTGGGTGGAAGTTTAAAATGCTCATAACTCCTCAATAGTTTGGTCCTTCAAAAAAACAAGTTCATAAAGTTGCAGCCTAATGTTTTATGTTTGTCCAAAAGCTGTCTGTCTACCAGGCAGGGGCCCCAATTTGTGATAACGCCCCCTAATTTATCCCAAGCCTGCGTACCTGTGCTGCCAGGTCAGGGAAGCACCGCCCGAGTCCATACAGTTGCCTTTTATGTTGTTAAAAAAAAAAGCATTTGCAATGAAAAATTCATTGGTCTTGCAAAATTCTATCATGTGGTCTCCATCATGGTTTCTATCACCAAGGCCATATTTTTTAACTACCCATCCTGCCTCTTTGTTTTCAACTTTCCCATTCCAATCACCTCAAGTACCAGTGCATCTTGACTGCGTGTTTGATCAATTTCAGACAGAAAGAGATGATGAACTACAAAGAGATGAACAGAAAAGTTCAAAGGACATCTTGAGAAGACAAAGTAAAGTATAATGAAATTGTCAAACTCTTGCATTTAGAAAACCAAAATCGTAGAGTTATTTGATTTCTTCATCATTGGCTTTAGTGGTTGGTGTATAAATTAGAATAATAGTGGTACTAGTTGGTCTTCCTTGTAGCAGTGTGAATGTTATCCTAAATTACAGACAGACTGTAAATCAAGTTAGATCTTGAGATACTCTTTTTCACAATGAATGCAACACCATTCCTCTTCAATTTGTCATTGCTGGCATAGTAAACCATATGATTGCCAGATTCGAAATAACAATCCATTTCAGTTCACTAATTCCTAGGATAGCGATCTTTATGCATTTCATTTAATTTCTGATGACTACCCACTTTCCTAGATACATACTTCATACATTTTATGTTCTGATTATTAGTGGGTGTGTCTTCTCATTATGAGTTATGTTCCAACATCAAATGAAAGTCCTGGAAGCTTTACTCCATTCACATCATTGACATCAACTCTTTTGAGGAGACAGCTCTGCCTTCCCCAGTTGTATTTTGAGTGTCTTCCAACCTGAGAAGCTCATTTTCTGGCGCTATATCAGACTATGTTCTACTAGTATTTATAAGGTTTTCAGTGGCTAGCCATTGAGAAGTGGTCTGCCTCTCCTTCTTCCTGGTCTGACTTACTCTGGAAGTTCTGTTGAAACCTGTCTACCATGGGCAACCCTGCCGGTATTTAAAATGCCGAAGGCATAGCTTCCAGCATCATAGCAACATGCAAGTCACCACAGTTTGACAACCTGACAGATGAGTGCTGGAAAGCACAAAACTAGCAAATATCAAAGTCAGACATTAGTCAGGTATGCTGCCTTCAGCATCAGTTTTCTTTCTGTGACATCACACTTTCTCTGTGGAAAAATATTACAAAAGGTTCTTTTGATGTCACTACACAATGGTGAGTAGAGGTTAGCCATATGCCCAATGCAAAGAAATACTCTGAATTGAGTACAACATTCCTCTAAAATTTTTATTGGAGGGGCCAACTTGATGAGCATGAAATGCAACAAAAAACCACGTACATGCACACACAAAATCACCTTACTATAATACAGTTGGAGTCCTGGTATGATACTGTGGGTTAATAAGCTGGACTGCAAAATCAGTTGGAACCACTAAGTTGGCAGTTCAAGCTCACTAGTCACTCCTTGGAAATCTTACACAGAGTGGCTGTGGTTCAGAACCAACTCGATGGCTCTTAACAACAGCAACGTAATGCAGTTGGATTTATTCTAAAACCTTGAGTGTTTTGAGAAGTGTATAAAACTGCAGACTTATTTTAAACTGCCAACAGATTTTTCCCCGAGTCCTATTTTCTCTCATTTTTCTGACTTGATGATTGCTGTGATATTTGAGCTACAGAGAAAGAAGACTTTTGGTTCTGTGCCTTTCAGACAGCTCCCTCCTCTGTCCAATCCTCATCCTCTCTGATGGATACAGAAGAAGAAAACATTTTGGGTCACCGAGGTCTTTGTCCACACAGAATGCTTTGTCTATAGTGAAGGCTGTTTGTTCAGTGCTTGGAAACATAAAATTGCAATTCCTTTCCAAATTTTTTGGAGACAAAATATGATACTAGCAAACATCTTTCCTCCATGTTTTTTGTTTTTCCATAGGGGGAAATGCAATGACATTGACTTTAAATAATGAAAACACCCCAGTTGGTCTTCTATTTCTCATTGGGTATTGTCTATGCTTTTCTAAGAACACATAATTGTTTTTACTTTTAAATGATTTGTAAAAAAATTTCAGCCAAATTTTCCATAATCAACTTGATCTACTTAGATCTGAAGGTTTCCAGAAAAGGTACAGTTGGGATTGTAAGTGGAGAAATGGGCTTTCTTCTCTGAAGCCATCTAAATCAATGTATTTTGGGGGGTTTTGAGGTGTTTTTTTATTATTACCTCCTTTTCCATTGTTTGTGGGAGGGGTGCAGTGTAAACCTGCTTTTTTTCCTCTAAAGATGTTCAGTAAAATCTAACTAAAGGAGAAGAGGTTGTGTGATTGAACTGAGTTTTAATGCTGGATCCTCCTTAGATGTAGTGTGGGATTCAAGCAGTTGCTGGCCTTGGGAATCCAGTCACCCTGTGTGAGAGGGGCAGGAGTAAGTGATGTTCTCAGATAGAACTATTGCCCAAGTCTGTTGCCTTTGCAGTCTAAGCATTTTAAGGAGAGAGTTCAGAGTACAACATGTGCTTTCCATGTTGGGTCACAGTGATGGTCTGACTCACATGCTCCAGTTTGAGGTGAGGAAAGTGGGGGTGGAGTGGGCACAGTAAGCCAGGAGTCAAACTCTAAGCCTTTCTGACCATCCTTCTCCTTCTCTACAACACCAGGAACTCACTGTGTCAAAAGCCCTACAGTGTAGCCAAAGTCATTTCTAAAACCTCACATCCAGAGACAGAAAGGTAAAACAGAAAATGCCAAATCCAGCGAAAGAGAGAGAAAAAAGAAAATGTCAAATCCAAAGGAGGGGGGAAGGAAGAAAATAAAATATTAAGTCCAAAGACACAGAGAAAAGAAGAAAATGCCAAGAGAGAGATAAAGAAAGAAAAGTGAATGTCAAATCCAAAAAGGGAGACAGGAGAGAGAAAGGAAAGAAAGAAAAAATTATTAAATTCAAAGAGAATGAAAGGAAGAAAAGGTTCCCAGACATTTTCTCAGGGGGGCTTCTCAAGGGGAAGCCCTTACCACATCATACAAATTTCTTAGCCGCTGTCCCTATTAGACTTATCACTGGCTTGGAGTCAATCCTGACTCTTGGTGGCTCCATAGGGCAGAATAGATCTACTCCATAGGATTTCTGAGCCTATAAATCTTTACGGAAGCAGATAGTCTCATCTTTCTCCCAAAGTGCACAATGCAGCTGGTGGGATTTGAACTGCCAATCTTTTGGTTTGAAGTCCATTAGACTTGTTATTGTTAAGTGTTGTCGAGTCAGTTCTGACTCATATAGACCCTGTGTAGGATTTCCAAGGAGTGGCTGGTGGGTTTGAACCACTGACCTTGCAGTTTAAAGTCACTGTGTGGTTCAGTGTTTGCCAATCCCCCTTTGTTTTTCCAAACTGAATACCTTTTCTTTAAATCACAGAGCTGTTTCTGACCTTTATACCATTACTTGTGCTGTTTCCTTTGCCTAGCAATCCCTTTCCTAAACAACAGATCAGCTTCTCTGGAAGGCTTTCTGATGCCACTTTGCCTAGAGCTTTAAGCAAGGCAGCCAAGGTCTTCTTAGAATTGCCTTTTTTTCTGAATGCCCACTCCTGTTACCAACCATAGTTGTTTGTATGGTTGATGTATATCCTCCACCAGACTGTGAGCTCCTGAAGGTCAGGGAGCAGATTTCCCCCTCTCTGTTTCTTAGAGACTGATGCAGGACTGTCCACAAGGCATTGTCAAGTTGGTCCCAACTCATAGAGACCTTATGAACTACCTAAGAAAACACTGCCTGGTCCTGCACCGTTCTCACAATCATTGTTATGTATGAGCCCACTGTTTCAACTCATCTTGCTGGGGGCCCTCTTCTTTTTTGTTCACTCTCTACTTTACCAAGCACGATGTCTTTCTCCAGGGACTGGTCCTTCCTGACAACATACCCAAAATATAAGACATGAAGTTTTACCATCCTTTCTTACAAGTACCAGTCCGGCCATACTTCTTAAAAAACAGATCTATTTGTTCTTTTGGTAGCCCATGGCACAGTCAATATCATTTGCCAACACTGCAATCACAGAGCAGTTGCTGGCAAATGATGGTTGGATACATGAATGTTCGTTTTGTGAAATAAAAGCTTTCCAAACACGGGCCCCTTGCTCTGATAATAGAATTTTGAAAATTTAGAACAAATTAAATGCTGCAAATAATGTTGTGTCTATAAATTCCATTCAATCTCCTCTTTATTTGTTCAGTTAAAAAAATAAATATTACATACTAGCCTAGTGCAAAGGAGCCCTTTCTTGAGCAACAAACTTACTAGGCATGAGCAAACAAAGCAACGTTGTCCTGGTGATAAATGATCATCTATTTACACATAAAATATCTAATTTCTAGGAAGGCATTAGATCACTCATATGCTTAATTAAAGTATCCTTACTTACTTCTAACAGGAGCCCACCTAGGTGATAATTATTTCTGTGTTCCCTAGCATCTTCAAGACTGAAGATCTGCTGGCATATCGCAGAAATCGTTACTAACTTCCATTTCTGAATGCAATGCTGCTGAAAATCAAAGGTGAGTAGTCAGGACTTGGGTTTGTAAGATGAATTCTTAACCTCAGACTGATCCTGTGACTACAAACAACCAGGAGAATGAATGTTTACTGAATGTCTGCATCCTGACTATTATCTTTTCATAATTGAGGAAACTGAGACACAGAAAGGAAAGTAGCTTGCCAATCATCTCATGCAACTAGTGAGACTCCATACCTGGAATCTTGCTACTGTATTTCCTTTCTAATAATGGAATTACCCCTGAATATTCACTGTTGTTGTTAAGTGCTGTTTGAATCAGTTCTGACTCATAGCAACCCTGTACAGCGTTTCTAAGCAGCAGCTGGTGAGTTTGAACCACCAACTTTTTGGTTAACAGTCCAGTGCTGATCCTACAGTGTCACACCAGAACTCTAATATCTACTGTATGTCAGTTATTTTCCTATGTATGATATTGTTCAGTCTTACAACAATCCTATAGAGTAAGGTTAAGAAAATGGTCCTTGGAGTCAAACTGTTTGGGTTTGAAGCAAAATGGAAATAAAAGACAAAGTCTCCCAAGCAAAGCCTTTAGACCCATCTAGTCCTTTCTACCTGGGAGGCAGGTGTGAGGTATGATATCTGGAGTAGCAGCAACCATCTTGTGACTGAGAGGCAACAAGTGTATGTTGAGAATGACAGCAGAAAGGATTCAAACGTTTCTCAGTGTCTGAGTCCCAGACCACTGTAGCAAACCTGGAGCCACCTACCTTCAGGACAACCTCACGTCCATCCCAAAGGTCTGGTGCTATAAGTTGGCAGGCATGCCATGACCCCTACCTAACTCAACATCTCTTCCTTGTCCATTTGTCATGGATCTCCTTGCCCCCAACACTGACAACTTCAGGTATGGCTTCAGAGATTTTCTTTATCATCGATTAAGCGATTATTGTTAAGTACCATCAAGTTGGTTTTGACTCAGAATTTCTGAGGAATGGCTGGTGGGTTTAAGGCACTGATCTTCTGGTTAGCAGTCAGTGCTTACCCTACAGCACCACACTTGTTGTCATGTGCAGATTCATAGCAACCCTGTGCAGAGTTTCTAAGGAGCGGCTGGTAGGTTTGAACCGCCGACCTTGCAGTCCAGTGCTTATCCTACAGCACCACACCAGGACTACACAGTGCCCCACTGGGAACTCCCCACATCTAGTGACTAGTTCCTTCAAAAGAAACAAACCAAGGAATTCCTCTTCAACACTTGGATAGCTTCTCAATGATGCCCTTGAGGGGAAGATCATAATATGGCTCCATAACGGAATTATAGGGTCCTTCTGGTGCCTCATAATGTTTCCCACCAGTATCCTGAGTGTTGGACACAATCCTCTGTAATGGAGGGAGTGGTCTGTCAGTTCATCTTTAGGGGACATGGTTCAGTGCCCTTATCCAGCAGTCCGGATGAAGGTTTCCATGGGGTGTCAGATCACTGATGAGACTTGAGTGAGATCATGCTAACTAAGTCTAACTGCTTCCAATCATTATCTTAGATTCCACACAAAAAGAAAGAAACTTAGAGGGAAAGAACTTAATTTTGACAGTTCTAGCGTAGTGGTTACAAATTGGGCTGTGAACTGCAAGGTCAGCAGTTCGAAACTACCAGCTGTTCTGCCAGAGAAAGATGAGGCTTTCTGCTCCCATAAAGATTTACAGCCTTGGAAACCCTGTACAGGGTCACTATGAGTTGGAACCGACTCCACGGCACATAACAACAACAATGTACATGAGTCGAAATTCAACTTGATGGTAACCAACAACAACTACTAACAAATGGAGTTTCTTGGTGGTACAAATAGTTAACATGTTTGACCAATAACTGAAACATTAATAGTTCAAACCCATCCAGAGATGCATTGTAATTGGTGATGTCCTTCCAAAAAAAAAAAAAATTAATAGTACGTAGAAACCCCTAGGAAGCACATTTCTACTCTGGTTGCCATGAGTTGAATCAATTTAATAACACCTGGTTTGGTTTGATGCATATATCCACGCACAAATAATACTTCCATACACACACAAAAATGTGATTCTGAGAGTAGAGCTCAAAGATTTACAGAACACTTTGCTAGTTTGAGAAAATGCATTCTATTTATTTTCCATTTCCAAACCTCCAAAGCATGTTTTACTGGCATTGAAAATAAATTAAAATCTTTGACCATATGTAACAAGAACAGCAACAACAAAATATCTTGCAAATGTGGGATAAGAACAACTTCAAACTCTAACAACTCCTTCTATCCTGGAGAAAATTTTAAAGACTGAATAACTTTCTCTTCACTAAATAAATATACATAGATCTGTTTCCACAACTGAAAATATTTGTGGCTTTAATAATACAAAGAGTTACATAGGTTTCCCCATTGTTATTTTCATTCAAATAATACAGGCTCAGAGAGATCCAGCAACTTATCTAAGGTCACCCAGCCGAGAAGAACAAAGTCTGGATCTGGTAGCGTAGTGGTTACGAACCGGGCTGTAAACCACAAGGTCAGCAGTTTGAAACTACCAGTTGTTCCGCAGGAGAAAGATGAGGCTTTCTGCTCCCGTAAAGATTAACAGCCTCGGAAACCCTGTACAGGGTCGCTATGAGTCGGAATCGACTCCATGGCACATAACAACAAAAACAAAATCTTACCGGTTTTAGGCCAAAGTCCATGTTCTTAATCAGTAAGCTACAGTTGCCACTGAGATAAGGAGAGAGTTGAAAACAAAAGTGACGGAACCGTTACTTTTGAGAATCTTTTTCGTGGATACCATGCTTGACACTACATCTGAGATACTGACCACTTTTCTAAGTCCACTGAGCTCCTCATCCTACCAGCAATTGTTGGTCAGAGCTGGGTCCTTGGGGATTGGTGGAGATCCATGTGTAGCTCTTTGGGAACTGGAATGACTGGGCACACTTTAGTAAGATCGAGGGAGTTAGTGCAGTGTTCAGCTGACCTAAGCTGTTTAGGGACATTTACTAGGTGCCCATATGTACAAGAGACTTTCATCTAACCTACTGAACACATTTGTTCATTTGTTCTCATGTCCACTCTAAGAGGAAGATAGTATTATTCCCATTCATTAAAGATAAGAAACCAAAATTCAGAGAGATTGAGCATTTGCCCAGTGACACGCAGAGCTGGTTTCAGATTGTCTGACCTGCAGCCTCACGCTATTTCCATGCTCCACATGAGAATCTACCCAACCTCTCCCAATCTGTGATGAGCACAGATAGTTGCTGTCTAGTTAACATCAACTTAAGGTGACCCCATGCATATCAGGATATAATCGAACTGTGTTCCATAGTGTTTAAATGACTGATTTATTGCAAGTAGGTAGCCAGGCCTTTCTTCTGAGGAAATGTAAATTACACTTCCAACTGTTGGGTTAGCAGCCAAGTGTGTAAATTGCTTACACCACCCAAAACTCTTGAGTGCAGCCAGAGCATTTGGCTACTACTTCATAGTCTTGATGGACTAGAATATTCCAAGTTGTTTCTCTGGCCTTACATTTTCTTTGACATGTCCCCTTGCAGCGCCATCTGAGGTGCAGCAGCAACCTGCCCTGTGACACTATCAGGAATAGGTAACAGGTGTCATCAACACTTTGCCAGGTGCCCCTCCTTCCTACACAGTCAGCTGGCAAACAGCCCCACCTAACCATAGCTCTGTCCTCCCACTCCCCATTGTATCTCAGGTCTGTTACTCTCGGTAACGAATACCCCTCAGTCGTATATATTTTTATAAAGTGATTTGTGCTAACAAAAGTGTTCAATCTCTTTGTGCTCATCGCTGTGACTGACATTGTTTCAAAGCAGATTTAGAAATAGTCTTGGTCCTGACATTTAGGCAGTAAGTGGGTGTTGTTTATTGCTGAGCAATTAGAACAGAGATTAGCATAATCTCCCTGCTCAGTTTTAAAATCTTGAGGAGGGCTCTGTGAACAGGTTCCCAAGAGCTCACCCAGCTAGCTTCCTTTTGTCTTTTTGCTTTTTCCTCCTCCACACCCATCCACCCACCTGCCTTGAAATATGCTATTTCAAATTTAGAGTTCAAGAAAGTTTGTGTAATCTAAGTCATAAAAAGAGATGTCTTTTTCTTCCACTGAAGAAGCAGCCCACAGTACCTGTATTCTCAACCAAAAACGCAGCTTTTTTGTCCTTGAAAACTTTTTTTTTTTTAATTTCCATGCCTCTCTTAACTCTTGGGAAAGCCGAGATTGGGAAGCAGGGACTGGTGGGGTAAGCATGGTTTCTTGCATGGAATTTTTTTCTATGAAAAGGATACCTTGGATTCACAGCCCATGTCTGCCAAGGGCTCTTCAGTTTTGGAAATTACTTTTGTCTTTTCAACAAGGAGATTCATCCCCAGGACTGAACTCTATAAACAGGTGCAATAATAAGAAGAGAGTTTTAAAGATTGCTCAGACATCCTACTGGGAATTGAAACAGGCATCTGTCAACCAGGTTTAGACATACTGAATAGGCTGATGTAATGTGATAAAGTTTATAAGCAACAACACACCTTTAGCTGACAACCCCAGTCCTCCTTGATGTTGCCCAGGATTTCTGTGATCCAACTGCCATTGATTATCAAATCCTGGCACATACACATTCTGAAATCTACATCTTCACACCTCCTCCACCAGCACTACTCTAATCCAAGTTATTGTCCTCTTTGATTGGATGATTGCATCAGCTTCTCTGCTGTTGCCCTACCTTTTGCTCTTTTCCCCTTCAGAAAAGCAACTAGATTGATCATATTGCATATCAGATAATTCCTGTATTGGGGGTCCTGGTGTAGCATTGCGGGTTAATGCGCTGGACTACAAGGTTGGTGTGAACTACAAGGTGGGCAGTTCAAGCTCACTAGCTGCTCTTTAGAAACCCTATACAGCATCTCTATTAGTTGGAACTGACTGGCCAGCACTGAACAACAAGATCACCCTTTGGTTCATTAATTTGCTAGAAGGATGCAAAGAACTCAGTATATAGTCATACTCATGTTGTTGTTCAGTAATGTTGAGCTGGTTCCAACTCATAGCGACATTGTATAAGGTTTCTGAGGACTGTCTGATCAGTTTTCACCACCGATCTTGAGGCTGGTAGACCAGTATGTATCCTACACAGCTATGATTTATTACAATAGAAGACTACCAAGCATAACTAGCAAAAGGAAAAGACACAGGGTGACTTTCAGAGGAAGCCAGGCACATGCTTCCAAGTGTCCTCTCCCCATGGACTCACACAGGAAACACTTCAGTCCCCCAGCAATATGGGACAAACAGGTCAGAGAATCAGTAGCTAAGATTTTTATCGGGCATTGATCTCATAAGCATTCTTTGTCAAATACCCAAATTTCAGACTTCCAGAAGGGAAACAGGTGTTCAATATAAATCACAGTTTGTAAAATCAGTATACAGGCACAGTGAGCCACTCTGACTGGGGAGTGAAAGGAACTCACTAGAAATCCACACTCCCAGACCCCAGCCCAGGGCCAAGCCTATAACTAGGGCTTTCCAAGAATAGCAGTCCTGCTACGTTAACTTTTTTTCTGCACAAGTATTCTGTGGTGATAGCACTGTAGGATAAGCACTGGACCACAAGGATGGTTTGAACTACAAGGTTGACTGTTGAAATCCATCAGTCGTTCCTCAGAAACACTACACAGAGTCACTATGAGTCAGAGTCGACTCGATGGCTCTTAACAATAACAACATTCTGCGGTGGCTCCATAAGATAAGCACTGGACTTTGAATCACAAGGTCTGAGGTCCGAGCCTCTCAGCTGCTCCACAGGAGAAAGATGAAGCTTCCTGCTCCCACAAAAATTTAAAGCTTTGGAAACCCTTTAGGATTGCTATGGGTCAGAACCAACTCCATCACATTTAACAATAACAACATTCTGCTCAAAACCCTGTAATGGCTCCTCATCTCGCTCAGAATAAAAGCCAAGTTTCCTCAATGGAATGCAAATCCCTGCATTACCTGGTCCCTTGTTACCACTCTTCCTTTACCTCCTGCTTGTCTCCCACCCTCTGCTCCAGCCACACTAGCATCCTTATGGTTCCTTGTACACAACATGCACATTCACACCTCAGAGATTTTGTATGTACTGCCTGAAATGCTTTTCCCCAGTGATCTCTTTGACTTTCTCTCTAATCTCCTTCAGTGATGCACACAGTCCTATTCTTTAGTGTGTCTCTTACCATGACATTTTTTTATGTCCCTTTCCTTCTTTATTCCTCTCCTTATCATCTTCTGGGGTCCCTGGGTGGCATAAACAGTCAGCCATTAACTGAAATGCTTGCAGTTCGAATCCATCCAGATGTGCTTCTGAAGAAAGTCCTGGTAATCCATTTCCAAAAATCAGCCTATGGAGCACTGTTCCATTCTGACACGTATGGTGTCACCGTGAGACAGAATCAACTTGATAAAAAGTGATTTTTAGGTCATCTTCTAACATACTATATAATTTATTTTATTGTCTGCAAGGATATAAACATCAGAATCAATATGTGAGTGGGGATTTTGCTTTGTTCACTGATATATCGCCTGTTCTTACAATAGGCTTAATGGAGCAATGACATCCTAATGGTGCTGGCAGAGCTCAAGAAAGAACAAGGGCAGTGGTGACAGCACGGGTTAGCATTTCCATTCCAGCTTGTGTCACTTTAAGTACGATCCATGATACTCTGAGGCTCAGTTTCTTCGTCTGTGAAAGAGGTGTATTAATAATATGTAGGGCACTGGATATTATTGTTGCGAGAGTAGAGGGTTGTTAGTGCACATAAGGCCTTTTAGAATGTGGTAAACATTCCATATCTATTAGTTTTTATTTTTATTTCATTATTTTTCTTTTAAAACGTTAAAAAAAAAATAAGGAATGTTTCAAACATGTAATGTTGTTGTTGTGTGTCATTGAGTTGGTTCTGACTCATAGTGACCTTGCATAGGGTTTCTGAGAGTGTCTGGTGGGTTTGAACTGCCAACCTTGTGGTTAGCAGTCCAGTGCTTATCCTACAATGCCACATAAGAACTCAAACATATAGTATAGTAAGAATAATACAGTAAGTCTGCAGGTTAATAACTTGAGATCTATGGGCCATAAAGACTTGAGAAGGGCTGCCTATTATTAAATTTGGAATTAAATACAATGTTTCATAATAATGAATACATGCCCTACTTTGTTACAGTCATGAAAATAGCACTGGATTTTGCTGGAAGAAGGATAACACTGTTTTTTAAAGTCATATCACATAACAATTTACATTGTGTTGAGTGTGTAACTTTGTATTTTACATCAATTTTCGTCTTATTTGCCCCTGTAACCATGCCTCCAAAGGGTAAATCCGATGACATGCCGGTCATGGCTTCAAACCAGTTCAAACTGGTTCAGTCACAGCCAAAGTAGCAAAATAAGAGCAGACCTGAATTTATAAAAGGTGGGTATACGGGGACAATAGCTGAAATGTAGAAGTCCTGGAATGGGAGACTCAGAAGAGGCATAGTGAGTCTTTTCAGGAACCTGACACACATTCAAAACAAAACACATTCACAGCATCATCCTTGAATCACACACCGTTGTTTGTGACTGTATTTAGGCTCTCCCTTGCTCTTGTTTTCTAAGAAAATTAAATTCCTAGCAGGGCATCTACCCATAATTTTTCCCATTCTAGTTATCATTTTGGTACACAGATGTTTTACAAATTCAGGTTTATTCCAGTTTTGTATAAACCACAAAGAATGAATATACCAGGAAGAGCAGGTTAAAAGCCTTCATGCTGGTGATGCACCAAAGAAAAGGAAAACCATCACAATGGAAAATAAAGCAAAAATAATGAAGGAATCAGAAAGAGGTAAAATGCCATTGGTCACTGGAAAACTGTTAGGCTACAGTAGACCAACAATCAGAACAATTTTAAAGGATAAAATTAGAATAATGGAGCCTTGAAAGTATCTGCCCAGATGAAATCTACAATTATTAGTAAGCAATACACTGGTTAAAGTATTGAAATGGAAAAGCTATTTACTAATAATTTGCTTAGGTAATCAAAATCAGTATAACATGCTTATTATTAGCCTTACTTTAGTGCAATAAAAGGTTCAAAGCTGTTTCAGTGATTTAAAAGCTGCATGCGTAGCAATTGAAGGTGATTGTGATGGAGAATTTATAGGACAAATTTATACAATATCGAAGTGCAAAGTAAAGCAGTGAGTGCTGACAAAAGTGCTGTGACTGATTTTCCTGCAATGTTGAAAAAAAAAAATTATTGAGAAAGTATGTTATTTGCCAGACCAAATACATAATGTAGAAGAGACTGGATTATTGTGGGAAGAAGAAATTTTCCTAGAAGGACCTACATTTCCATTTCAAAACAGGAAAAAAATAAAATAGACCAGGACATAAAGCATTAAAGGATAGGTTAATGTTAATGGTTGGTAGTAAAACATTCAGGGATTTCAAGTTCAAGCCTTTGCTTTTGTGTAACTTTCTAAATTTGAAGGCACTTTGCTATCCAGAAGTCTTTTTGCTTCTATTCCCTCTGTTTTTTGTTTTGTTTTGTTTTGTTTTTGTTTTTTTTGTACAATCATTCAGATGACCAGTGTACCTTGCAAGCCTGCTCCCCTTCTTCCCCCACAGGCACCAGCACACAGTCCCTCTCCCTCCTTGAGTCCAGAGTCCCCAGCCACTCCATCTTTCCATGTTATCATCTCTGGTGTCGCTTCTTCTCGGAATAGGGTCCCACACTCCATTCCTTCTCTTCTCCCTTTATGGGCCCAGGGTCCTCTGTGCCTGGACTGCAAGATCAACCATTGCTCCCCTCCTTTTGATACAAAATGTCTACCTTTATATTTGCAACAATTGTAATCAGTCCTGATAACAATTATTCACTATTGAACCACAAAAGTCTTATCCCCATTCCTTTCACCAGCCCAGTCTAGATAGGTTGGAAACCACTCAGTGGAGAATTTATCTTCCTCTCCCCTCAGCCTCCCTACCCTCTGGAACTAGGTTCCCTCTTGAAAGCTTGTAAGCCAGTCATTTTGTGCCTGTTTACCCACCCTCTCCCTTTTTGGGTAGCCAACATCTATGTTGCCAATACATATCTTTTCAACCCTGTATACACAGAGAGTGGCTACCCAGAGACTTTTAAGCAGGATGTAACTTAATTTCCATATATTTGACATTTTTCTCTTGACCTTTCTATTGTTGATTTATAGAAATGTGGAAATCATCTAACAATATCATTAATATAACCTGCAAGTAAAATTGTACAGAAGATAATTTAAAAATTATTGCAACAGTACATTGACAGGGAACTTCCAGAAATTCAAGCCAGATTCAGAAGAGGATTTGGAATTATGGGTATCATTGCTGACGTCAGATGAATTAAAGCAGAGAATACCAGAAAGATGTTTACTTGTGCATTATTTACTGTGCATAGACTTTTGCCTGTTTGAATCATGACAAACTATGGATAACATTGCAAAGAATGGGTATTCGAGAATATTTTGTGCTCATGAGGAAACTGTACATAGACCAAGAAGTAATCATTTGAACAGAGCAAGTGAATACTGAATGGTTTAAAATCAGGAAAGGTATATGCCAGTGTTGTATCCTTTCAGCATACTTATTCAGTCTTATGCTGAACAAATAACCTAAACAACTGGGTTATATGAAGAAAAATGTGACACCAGGATTGGAGAAAGACACATTGCTTGCTGGAAGTGAAGAAGACTTAAAACAACTTATTGATGAAAATCAAATACTACAGCCTTCAACATGGATTACACTTCAATGCAAAGAAAACAAAAGTTCTCACCACTGAACCAATAAATAACATAATGATAAATGCAGAAAATATTGAAGTTGTCACAGATTTCAGTTTGCTTGGATCCACTATCAACTTTTCTGGAAGCAGCAGTCAAGAAATCAAATGACATATTGCATTGGACAAATCTGCTGCACAAGCCTCTTGAAAGTGCCCAATATACCACTTTGAGGACTGAAATGCACCTCACCAATGCCATGCTATTTTTCAATCACCTCATATGAATGTTAAAGTTGAAAATGAATAAGGAAGACCCTAGAATAATTGAAGCCTTTAAATTATGATGTTGGAGAAGAATATTGAAAGTATCATGAATTGCAAGAAGAACAAACTAATCTGATGTGGAAGAAGTACAGAGATGGTGTTCTTTAGAAGACAGGATGGTGACAATTTGTCTCTCATTCTTTGGACATGTTATCAGGAGTGACCAGTCCCTGCAGAAGGGCATCATATTTGGTAAAGTGGAGGGTCAGTGTAAAAGAGGGAGACCCTCAACAAGATCTAGTAACACAGTGGCTGCACCAAGGGGCTCAAATGTAACAATTGTGAGGATGGTATATATATATATATATATATA
>NW_006408589.1:926767-928570 GCF_000296735.1 Chrysochloris asiatica
TCATCTTTGTGATCTAAGAAGATGTTTTGTATTATTTTGATGTTTTAAATTTTGTTGAGATTTACTTTGCAGCCTAACATATGGTCTATTCTGGAGAATGTTCCATATGCTCTGGAAAGAATATATATTGTACTGTTATTGGGTTAAATGTTCTGTATATGTTTATGAGTTCAAGTTGTTTGATTGTGTTCCATTGATCTATGTGCTTTCATTGTAGTCCCAGGTTGTTTTGAGTACTGTGATGGTGTAGTAGATTTTGGGTTCAGAAAATGCAAAGCTTTGTTCTTCTTTTAGTAAGAGCTTGCTTATCCAGGGTCTCTTTCCTTTCTATATGAAGTTAGTGATTTAATTTATCCATCTCTTTAAAGAATGATGTTGGAATCTGGATTGTGATTGCATTTTATCTATAGATTGCTTTGGGTAATGTTTACATTTTCACATTATACATTCCTTTCCACAAACATGATATATTTTTCCAATTAGCAAATAAGGAAGACCATGGAAGAATTGATGCTTTTGAGTTGGAGGAGAATATTGAAAGTGCCATGGGCTGCCAAAAGAACAAACAGATCTGTGTTAGAAGGAGTAGTACAGCCAGAGTGCTCCTTGGAGGCCATCATGACCAAACCTCGTCTCTCATACTTCAGACACATTGTCAGGAGGGACCAGTAGCTGGAGAAGGATCTCATGTTTGGTCAGGTGGAGGGTCAGAGCAAAAGAAGAAGACCCCCAACAGGATGGATTGGCAAAATGGCAGTATCAGTGGGCTCAAGTGTGGCAGCAATTGCACAGTTGGCCCAGAATGGGCAGTGTTTCGTTCTGTTGTACATAGGGTCACTATGAGTTGTACCAACTTAATGGCACCTAACAACAACAACAACAATTGGTTTATTGCAGTAATGTTTTGTAGTTTTTCTTGTATAGGTCTTTTGGTTCTTTGGTTAGATTTATTTCAAAGCACTTCCTTCTTTCAATGTCTATTATAAATGGTATTGCTTTCCTGGTTTACTTTTTAGAGTTGTCTTTATGAGTGTAAAGGAATCCAACTAATGTTTGCATGTTGATTTTATATCCTGTTACTTTGTTGACTTTTTCAACGAGTTCTATTCATTTTCTTGCTGAATTGTTTAGTTCTTATGTGTTTTTATTGCATTTTCTTCTAGTTATTCTACCCTTCATCGAAAGACGTATTTTAAAGTCTCCTACTATTATTGTAGAATCTTGGTGTAGTGCTATAGATTAATGCTCTGGACTGCAAGGTTGGTTTGAACTACAAGGTCGGCAGTTCAGGCTCACCAGTTGCTACTCAGAAACCCTACAAAGGGTTGCAATGAATTGGAACCAACTTGATGGCACTTAACAACACCCAAGTATCATTGTAGGGAGTCCTGGTGTAGCAATGTAAGATAAGCACTGGACTGTTATCCACTCAGCCAGTCATTCAAACCCACAAACTGATCATCAGGAACCGTACAGAGAGTTATTATGCGTCTGAACTGACTCAACAGCACTTGACAACAGTATTGTAGTGTTCTCTATTTATTTCTTCAGTTCAGTTAGAGTTTGATTTACTTTGAGGCTGTTTCATTGGGAACATAGATATTTATTATGGTTATATCCTGTTGTTCAACTGACCCTTTAATCATGAGATAATGTCCTCTTTTGTTTTTTATGCTAGTTTTTGACTTAAAGTCTATTTTATCAATGATTAATATTGCCACTCATTAATCCTATCATATATCATTTTATTGCTGTGGTAACGATCCCATCTAAGCATCATCAACCAACCAAAGGGTATACCCT
>NW_006408589.1:929820-930980 GCF_000296735.1 Chrysochloris asiatica
TTTCTATGGTGATATTTCTGGCTATTCCTTTCTCTCCCCCTCAAGTGTCTATTTTATAATGGTATGCCAGGGAAACCAAGATTCAAAAGACAGCTAAGTATCTTAACATTATTCCCCCTTTCGCCATTCCAACCACGTCTCAATCCCTGTACCCCAGAGCCCTGTTGTTCCAAGGTTGTACATACATCATTATTTACCTATGTCCCACTTAGCCCATGCAAATTTGTCTAATTGTTTTCCCATCAGCCTTGTTCTTCAATTCAACTCCCCCTTCTTGTGTATTGGCCCCCTCCCCAGGACCCAAACTATCCTATGTCTATTCCCTACCATGTGCTCCACCTTCCTCTCCCTCCCCTCACCCTACCCTCCACCTACTGGTAACCAGCAAAGAATTCACCCCAACCATGCTTTAGTATGGGTTCTTTTTCTTAGTCTTTTACAATAGTGGTCTTATGCAGTGTTTCTCCTTCTGCAACTGACTAATTTCACTCAACATAGTGTCCTCAAGGGTCATCCACCATGTTATGTGATAGCTTACAGCTTCCTTGTTCTTCAAGGTAGCGTAATATTTAATTGTGTGTATGTACCACAGGTTTGTTTTTTTTTTAATCAATTCTTTAGTTGATTGGTGCTTAAGGTGTCTCCATCTTTTTACTACTGTAAATAGTTCTGCTATGAACATTGGTGTGCATACATCTACACGTGTTATGGCTCATATTTCTTGTGGGTAAATACCAAATAGAGGAATTGAGGGATCATAAAGTATTTTTATTTCCAACCTTCTAAGGAAGTGCCATAATGCTTTCCAGAGAAGTTGGATCATTTTGCAATCCCACCAATAATGCAGGAGCATCCTAGTCTCTCCACATCCTTGCCAGCATTTATTGTCCTCTACTTTTTTTATCTTTGTTGTAATTACTGTGTGAGATGATATCTCATTGTTGTTTTGACTCGCATCTCTCTAAAGAGCTCTGGTAGCGTTGTTGTTGTTGTCAGGTGGCATTGAGTCAGAACTGACTCATAGCAATCCCAGGCACAGCAGAACAACAATATCCGATCCTGGGCCAACCTCACTACCGCTGCCACACTTGAAGCCATCAATAATGCCATCTGGCCAATCCATCTTGTTGGGGGTCTTCCTCTTTTTCTCTGACCCTCCA
>NW_006408589.1:952122-954794 GCF_000296735.1 Chrysochloris asiatica
AAGTAATACAGAAACGGCTACAAGTATACATTGACAGAGAACTTCCATAGATTCAAGCCAGATTCAAAAGAGGCCATGGTACGAGGGATATCATTGCTGATGTCCAATGGATCTTAGCTGAAAGCAGAGAATATCAGAAAGATGTTTACCTGTGATTTATTGACTACGCAAAGGTTTTTGATTGTGTGGATCTTGACAAGCTATGGACAACATTGCCAAGTATGAATATTCCTGACCACTTAATTGTGCTCATGAGGAATCTGTACATTGACCAAAAGGCAGTTGTTCAAACAGAACATGGGAACACTGAATGGTTTAAAATTAAGAAAGGGGTTTAAAATTAAGAAAAGCATGCAACAGAGTTGTATTCTTTCACAATACTTATTTAACCTGTATTCTCAGCAAATAATCTGAGATGCTGGGTTCTATGAAGAAAAACGTGGCATCAGGGTTGGAGGAAGACTCATTAACAACCTATGATATGCAGGTGATACAACCTCTATTGCTAAAAGTGAAGAAGACTTAAACTATTTACTGATGAAGATCAAACAGCACAACCTTCAGTATGGATTACATATCGATGTAAAGAGAACAAAAATGCTCACCATTGGACCAATAAACAACATTCTTATCAATGGAGAAAAGATTGAAGTTGTCAAGGACTTCATTCTTCTTGTATCAACTATCAACACTCATGGAAGCAGCAGTCAAGAAATCAAACAATGTATTGCATTAGGCAAATTTGCTGCACAAAACCTTTTTAGTGTTGAAGAGTAGAGATGTCAGCTTGAAGACTAAGGTATGCCTGACACAAGCCATGGTATTTTCAGCAACCTCATGCATGCGAAAGCTGGACAGTGAATAAGGAAGATAGTAGCAGAATTGATGCTTTTGAGTTATGGTATTGGAGGAGACTATTGAAAGTGCCATGGGCTGCCAAAAGAACCAACAGATCTACGTTAGAAGAAGTACAGCTAGAGTATTCCTTGGAGGCCAAGATGGCCAAACTTTATCTCTCATACTTTGTATATATTGTCAGGCAGGACCAGTCACTGGAGAAGGATATCATGTTTGGTAAGGTGAAGGGTCAGAGAAAAAGAGGAACACCCACAGCAAGACGGATTGGCAAAGTGGCAGCATCAATGGGCTCAGTGTGGCAACGATAGTGAGTTTGGCCAAGCATCGGGCAGTGTTTTGTTCTGTTGTGCATAAGGTCACTCTGAGTCAGTACCAACTCGATGGAACCTAACAACAACACCATGATGAGATCTGCTATGAAGAGCCTATCAATTGAAATGAAGTTCCCTCTGGAGTGTAGCTTACAACATTTTTTTTCTCTTACAAGAGATAAAAGAAGTGAGAAGTGACTAGAGAAGAGGGACCCATTACCACCAAGTCAGAAGAGCCAGGAAAGGAATGCATCCTTTGGACCTGGAATACTTGCACTGTGAAACGCCTAGATCCAGTGAACAACTGATGTCAGGACACACGAAGATCTTCCAGGATTGTTGGGCCTACAAATGCTGAAAGGAGACAAGGACAGTTCATCAGAGTCAGTGTTTTGAATTCAGAATTCTAACCTTTGAAACTATGAGAAAATAAATTTCTCTTTGTTAAAAGCATCCACTTGTGGCAATTCTGTTAGTAATAGATAGCTAAGACACCGGCTAAGCCTCATATTTAATCTTTTAGATTGCTTTTGTCAGTTTGATCCCATATAAATAGTTCTGAAAATGGCACAATACTTTTTTTTTTTTTTGTCATAGTTAAGCTGAACTATTTTTCAGTTCTAAGATGACTCCAGGGAGTATTTTTATTTTTAAGATTTAAAGATAATCTCAGGGCAATAATTTCAGTGATTTATCCACACTCCATGTTTCCAGAAAGTCTAGATTCCATAAGGATTTGAAATTCTGCTTTGCATTTTACACTTTTTGATCAGAATCCTTCTATTGAACCTTCAGTCAAAATGTTCAGTAATGGTAGCAGGGCACCATCCAGTTCTGATTTTGTGGCAAAGGAGATGATTCTTCATGGAGGCAATTAACATCTCTCCATTCTAAACTTTGGCTTCCCTGAATATTTTGTGAACTTAAATGCAGTATAAAGTTTGGGGTTAGATATGTCTGGCTTCAAGTTCATAGATAAAGCCTGGAAAGTGTTTATTACTGCTCTGGTGCATAGTAGGCTCTTAGACAAGGGTATCCCAGCCACTGCTTTATCTGTAGGGCCTAAAATATTTTGCTTGTGTCAAAGCTAGTGTTAAGTTTACAGCCTTGTTTTTCTTAAGTGCCATCAAACTAATTCTGAAGGTAAGTTTGAACCACTGACCTTGTATTTAGCTGTCCAGTGCCTATCCTACAGCACCACACCATCCTTGGAAGGAATTATTGTTGGTAGTAACAAGAAACTTTTGTATAAGACTAGGATGAATGCATTAATAGTGAGATGTTGTTAGGTGCTGTCAAGTTGGTACTGACTCATAGCAACCTTATATACAACAGAAGGAAACACTACCCGGTCCTGCACCTAACTCACAATCATTGCTATGCTTCAGCCCATTGCTGTTGCTACTGGCCATTGCGGCTTCTAAGGAGAATTCTGGTTGTACTTCCAACACAGATTTGTTTGTTCTTTTGGTGGTCCATGATACTTTTAATATTCTTCTCCAA
>NW_006408589.1:955374-970443 GCF_000296735.1 Chrysochloris asiatica
GGATGATTGCTTCTGGGCCTTAACTTAAATCCCAATTTAAAAAGGCTTGCTTTACTCTAACAAGTTATATTTTAAACACACTTAATTTGGTATCTAAGGAAATGTTTTCTTTATAATCAAGCTATGCAGGAACCACATTGCACATGAAAGCTATGTTAGCAGAAAAGAATGTTCTATGATTGCTTTGTGACTGCTCTGTGAACTCCTTGTAAAGTTACCAAGTGGTAACTAATAAAAAACGTACCCGTATCATACCAAACAATAACTAACCAACAAAGACTCTTTAACCTGTCTTTGAATTTTATAACTCACTAGTAAACCAGTCAGAACATTATGCTATTAGTTCTTAGTTTAACAATAAAAAAAAATTCCTGGATGCCTGTAATGTGCCTTGTGGACTCTACTAATATCCAGCTCAAACTATGTCTTGCCTTGAATAAATCTATTTCAATGCCCAATGGAGTTGGAGTTTCACTCTGTGATAGTGGGGACGCTGTAGTGCAAGTCCACATTGGAGAACTGGCATATGAAATGACCACCAAGTGTTCTGGTTCCATAAAGTCCTGCCAGATAAGAAGTGCAAAAAACTGTCTGACTAAGAATTGAACATTGGTCTATTGTAATTCCCTATTCGAATGAAGCCTATTAAAGGAATAGTGGTAACTAAGGCCACCCTCAAACTTAGAATGACATACTATAAATAAGGTGAACTATCATTAGCTATGGGGCCCTGGTGGCTCAGTCGTTAAGTGCTCGTCTCCTCACTAAAAGGCCAGTGGTTATAACACACCAGCTGCTTCTATAAAGGTTAATCTTGGAAAACCTATGGGGCAGAAATACTCTGTCCTAGGAGCTCTAGCAGCGTAGTGGTTACAAATCAGGCTGCGAACCTTAAGGTCAGCAGTACGAAACTACCAGCCACTCTGTGGGAGAAAGATGAGGTTTTCTGCTCCCGTTAAGATTTACAGCCTCGGAAACACTGTACAGGGTTGCTATGGTTCAGAACCGACTCAACGGCATATAACAACAACAACAATAGGTCAGTATGAACTTAACAGAAGTTCTTTGTTTGTTTCATCATGAACTGGGCCAAATCAGAGCACCAAGTGTCCATGGACCACCATTTCATGTCCATGTGGAAAGAAACTACTTTGTGTCAATACTGGGGGTTAGTAGGGTGTAGTGGGTGAAAGCATTAATTCTATGGTCAAATTGGTTGGTTTCATATCTTAGTTTTCTGCTTACTCACTATGAGATATTGGATACATTCCTTAATCTCTTTTGCTGTTGTTACGTGCCATGGAGTCAGTTCTGACTCATGGTGATTCTATGCACAGAAGAATGAAACACTGCCTTGCCCTCACAATTGTCGCTATGTATATGTCCATTGTTACCCCCACAGTGTGAATCCATTTCTTTGGGGGATCTTCCTTCATTTCAGTGACCATCTACTTGGCCAACCAGGACATGCCCTGATAATATGACCAAAGTATGTAAGATGAAATCTAGCCATGCTCACCTCCAAGGAGCATTCTTTACTTCTTCCAAGACAGATTTGTTTGCTTTTTTGACACTTCGTGGTACTTACACTATTCTTCATCAACATCATAATTCAAATGTATCATTATTCTAAGGTTTTCTTTATTTATTGTGCAACTTCCACAGGCATATGAGGTGATTGAAAATATCATGGTTTGGGTCAAGTCCTACTCACTCCTTAACACTTTAAAGAGGCATTTTGCAGTAGATTTAACTAATGACTATTACTTCCATAAGTATTAATTGTATATCCAAGTAAAATGAAATATTGACAATATCAATATTTTCCCTGTTTATCATAATGTTGGAGACTGGCTGTGGTGATGTAGGATAAACACTGGATTACTAATCACAAAGTCAGTGATCCAAACTCACCAACTGCTTCTGGGAAATACTGCATAGGGTCACTATGAGTTGCAATAGATTCAACAGCACTTAACAGTACCATCGTGATGCTATCTATTAGTTCAGTTGTGAGGACTTCTGTTTTCTTTACATTGAAGTGCAGTCCATACTGAAGGTTAAGGTCTTTGATCTTCATCAGTAAGTACTTCAAATCCTCTTTGTTTCCCTCAAGCAAAGTTGTATCACCTGCATATTGTTGACTGTTGATGAGTTTTCCTCCAATCCTGATGCCACAGTTTTCTTCATATTATCCACTTTCTTATATTCTTTGCTAAGTATAGAGACTGAGTAAGTATCGTGAAATATAATCCTGATGCACACCTTTTCCAGTTTTGAACCATTCAGCATCCCCTTGTTATGTTAGGATGATTGCCTCTTGGTCTATGTACAGGTTCCTCATTAACACAATTAAGTGTTCTGGAATTCCCATTCTTCTCAATGTTGTAATCCATATAATTTGTTATAATCCACACAGTCGAATGTCTTCATAAATAGTCAATAAATATAAGTGACCATCTTTTGGATATTTTTTTGCTTTCAGCCAAGATACACTTGACATCAGCAATGATATCTCACATTTCATGCCCTCTCCTGAACCCAGCTTGGATTTCTGGCAGCTCCTGTTGATACACTGCTACAATAATTTTTGAATTACATTCAGTCAACAAAATTCTACTTGAATGTGATATTAATGATGTTTTCTGGAGATTTTTGTGTTCTTCTTGGTCACCTTTCTTTGGAATGGGCACAAATATGGATCTCTTCACATCAGTTTGGAAGGTAGCTTCCTTCCAAATTTCTTGGCACAGACAAGTGAGTACCTCCAGCACTGCATTAGTTTTATGAAACATTTCAATTTGTATTCACTCAATTCTTGGAGCTTGTTTTGTTGCCAATACCTTCAGTGTAGCTTAAACTTCTTCCTTCAATATCATTAGTTCTTGATTATATGCTATTCGTAAAAGAGTTGAACATCTACCAATTCTATTTGGTACAGTGACTCTGTGTATTACGTCCCTTTTTTAAAATTCTTCCTGCATCATTCAATATTTTGTCCAATGCTGATGTAATTGGGAAGTGCCATCAAGTAGGTTCTGATCCATAACAACCCTGTATAGGGTTTCCAAGGAGCCACTGGTGACTTTGAAGCACTGACCTTGCAATTCAAACCAACTTTGCAGTCAAGTGCTTATCTTACAGTGCCACACTAGGACTCTCAAAAGAATCCTTCAGTATTACAAGTCAAGGCTTGAATTTTTTCTTCAGTTCTTTCCACTTGGGGAATGCTGCGTGTGTTTTTCCCTTTTAACCTATAAAATAGAGCTAATAATTAATATCTGCCACAGAGTGTTATTCAGAGTTATAAGCACAAAAGTGTTAAAACAACAACAACAACAACAACAACAACAACAAAACACTTGGCATGTGATTACCAGTTACAGGCAAGTTGACTCAGATTCATAGTGACCCCTCATATGTCAGAGTAAAATTGTACTCCATAGGATTTTCAGAGGCTCTTTTTTTAATAAGTAGATCAGCAAGCATTTCTCCTAAGGTACATCTGGATATACGTGAACCTTCAACCATTCATGCTAACTGCACCGCCCAGTGACTACTGGTAGATGAGTTGTTTGTTAAGTGCCATTGAGTTGGTTCCTACTCATAGCAACCCTGTACAGGTTTTCCAAAGAGTAACTAACTGGTGACTTTGAGTCACTGACCTTATGGCTACCATTCCAGCACCACACCAGGACTCTGGCATATTAGTTGTTGTTGTTGCTAAGTGCTATTGTGTCAGCTAGGGCTCATAATGACCCTGTATAGAATATCCGAGGAGTGGCTGGTGAGTTTGAACAACCAACCTCACAGCCCAGTGCATTTATCCTGCATTATATATCCAGGACTCTGGTATATAAATGTTGTTATTATTGTTAAGTGCCGTCGAGTTGGTTCTGACTCATAGTGAGCCTATATAGGGATTCCAAGGAATGGCTGGTGAGCTAGAACCACTGACCTTGTGATTCAAACTGACCTTTCAGTCCAGTGCACTAACCTACAGCACCATACCAGGCAGTTATAGTTGTTGTTAAGTGCCGTCGAGTTGATTCTGACCCATAGTGACCCTGTATAGGGTTTCTGAGGAGCAGCTTGTGAGCTTGAACCACTGACCTTGCAGTTTAAACAACTTTGCAGTCTGGTGCATTAACCCACAGCACCACACCAGGACACCAGGCAGTAGCACTTGTTAAATACCACTGAAGGATCCCTGGTGTTGCAGTGGTTAGGTGTTCAGCTACTAATTGAAATACTGGTGGTTCTAACTCACCAGCCACCCCATGGGAGAAAGACAAGGCCATCTATTTCCATAAAGATTACAGCCCTAGAAACTATGGGGGAAGTTCTCATTTGTCCTATAAAGGCACCATGAGTCAGAATTGTCTCAAAAACATTAAATAAATATCCACAGTTGTTGCTGTTATTATTATTATATTATATGGATTAAAATTCTGTCACCTGGTAACAACCAAAATGGTCTTATGCAAAGGGAAAAACAAAATGAATTTTCCTGCCTTGCTAAACTGAAAGCTCTGTAAGTAGGATTTGGTTTCATGGCCAGAGATCTCTCTCCATCTCTCCTTTCTGTTCATCTTGGTTTTGGAAATACACCTGAGCTGTCTCTTCTATGTGAGAGTACTGATGGACACTAGCAGCTCCCAGCTTCCACTGGACCAGCTAGAACTCCAATGGCAAAAGAGAGTCTTGTCCAGCCAAAGTTCTAAGGCAGCCTATCTTTGGTCCTTTTCAAAGCATGTATCTATCCCATGTACCCACCCAGAGCCAGTCATTATGCCTAGTGGGTGGAGTCATCAAGATTTGAGCTACATGGACTGGACAGGGTGGTTTCCCAATGGTAAAACCGAATGGTGTGACCAGACCAGAATGGGCATGAATATGGTGCAGACAGAGCAGATGTTTTATTATGGATTCCTCTAGCCCAGTCTGGAACTTCTCATTATTCCCATGCCATTCAACCTGCCACACTTCTGCTCCTGCTGTTCCTTTTAACTGAAATTATTCATTCCCACTAACATACTATGACGGTCTCTATGCCCCTGCCCACAGCCACATCACAAGCACCACATCCCCCTGAAAGGTGCTTTTGACTTTGTTTGTTAAAAGTGCTCTCTTCTACTTTTCTGACTCTATTTCTCTCTCTCAGATACTTCTCTGGATTTCTCAGTCATAAGTCATGTATTACCTTCTCTTAACAACCTTTTCCCAACTTAGGATCTAATTTCCTCTACTTTGTACCCTCAGCTACCCCCATTATACCCTGAGCCCAAGTAAACACCCAGTAGATATTCATTAAATTGGGTTGTACAATAGCAATTACAAAAGTACTCACTAGTCCTTGATCACTCACTTTGTCAGTCACTGTGCTAGGTGCTTTAAAGTATGATTTTATTTTGTCCATTTAGTAAAACTGAGAGGTAACTTCTATTATTATCCCCTTGTACAGATGAGAAAACAAAGGCTCAGAGACTTCTGGCCAAGGTGAAGCTTACACTGTTGATACTGCAACCAAAGTTCAGATCCAAGTGTATGAGTCTTCAAAGCACAGTTACTTGTGCACTTGAGCCCTGCACTTTTAATATATTATTGGGCATTACTGACAGCTCTGAGGACTGTATATATAGGCTAAATATCATTAGCTCCACTAGCCCAGTCGGAACTGGGAGCATCTGAATGCCTGGAATGGAGTTTTTACTTGGCCACTTCTAGCTGGGTAGCCTAAGGGAATATAAGGGATTCCGTTGTACCCTTTCTGAATGAAATGGTAGGGCTTAGTGGTCTCTAAAGTACCTTTTATCTTTAACTTTCTCAGATTTAGGACTTTTGTCTAAACCTTGGGTCTAACTCACACATAGAGATAGATTTTTTGTCCTTAAATCCTGAGCACTTCCTACCCCCACCAAATTGAATTTCTCCACTTGTAATGTCTTGTTCTTTTCCTCTAGTTTTCTAACTGTCTATGAATTTGAAAAGATAATCAATATAAGAATATGCATAAGGAAAGAAATTTAAGTCAAGACACTAAGGCAAAAAGAAAAGAAAAGAAAAAGTCTAAACAAATGACTCAAATTGCACACAGGCAAGTCTTTCTACCTCAAAACCTTTAGAAAATTTGTATAGTCCGAGCTCTGGTGTGGAGTTGTAGGATAATGCGCTGGACCACAAAGTTGGTTTAAACCACAAGATTGGAGGACCAAACTCACCAGCTGATCCTTGAAAACCTTATAGAGGGTCACTATAAGTCATAATCAACTGGACTGCACTTAACAACAATAGCATTATAGAGATATACAAATTTAAATTCTCTTAGCAATCTTACAATGTAGAAACTCTGGTTGTTTCCCATTTTACAGTTAAATAAACTGAGGCTTATCCCAGGGGCACACAGGTAACAAGATGGGGAATTGGATACTAAATCCAGAAAGTCTGGTTACTTAACTTGAACAATTGACCACCATTGTTGAGTTGATCAGGAAGGGCCATCTGTTAAGGGCAGAGCAAAGGAAGGCTTGATGTTTCCTGGTTGTTGTTGTTAAGTGCTGTCAAATCGGTCCCAACTCATAGGGTTTTTGAGGGTTGTTTGGTGAATTTGAACCCCCAACCTTGTGGTCCAGAGCATTATCCTGCAGCTCCACATCAGACCTCTGGACCATACAAATTTACTAAGGGTTTTGAGGTAGGCAAAAAAGACCTGACTGTGTATCATTGGAGTCATTTGTTTACACAATGACAGCACTTAGGAAATTAATTTTCAAAACCACTTATATTTGAATGGTTTTAAAATTGTATGTATTTATTTACTTTAATATATCAAATTCCAAGCCATGCCTAAAGACAAGTTCTCAAAAGCTATATCTCTTTATATAATGACTTTTATTTCTTTTTCTTTTTTTTTCCGTTTGCCTTAGTGACCTGGCTTAAGTTCCTTTCCCGGTAAATTTAAGAAACTAGAGTGCAAAGTGGTTAGAATTGTATTTATATGCGACTGTGTGTACATGTGTGTGTGAGTATGTACATGAGTATGTGTGAGTAGATTGTGTATGTGATGATGTATATCTGTGTGCACATGTATGTGCATGAGTATGTATGTGTGTTAGTGCATATGTGTGTGAATGAATAAGTGTATGTGTGTATGTGTGTAAAGAATATGGGTTGTAGAAGAAACATGGCAGGCTGCTCAGGGCCAGATGGATGGATTAACCACGCTGGGAAAAGAGGCTGGACAAGGGTAACACAGAAATATACATGCCAGAGCTATGGGCACTGGGCAGTCATTGACTTCCATAGCAGAGGAGAACTATGATCTGTTTGGCATTTACAAAGATCATTTATGTTGGCAGAAGGAAAATGGATTTGACAGGACGTCCAGACAGAATATGATAAGACCTGAACTAGGTCTTGTTGCTGGAGCTAAAGATGCCGAGATGATTTGAGAAACACAAGAAATATAATTGGCAGTCCTTGCTGATTGATTGGTTGTAGAAGAATAGGGAGAGGACAAACTCAATGCTTGTATATGTTCCTGGTTAGATGTGACCATTCCTTGAACTAGAAGCCCAGAGGAAGGCGCTGATGGATTTTTTTCAAATGGTAGAGATTGAGATATCCAGGAGCTCTCCAAGGGGTCATGCTCAAACCACAGGCAAGAAATCTGGGTTGGAAAGAGTGATTGGGAAAGAGACTGTGATTGAAGAGGCCATCACCTGGGCAGAGTGTGTCAGGAGCAAGAACACAAGAAGGTATAAGGGATTTATTAAGAGAAACTTTTTTCATCTGTGATCAATGGGATAAGTATCATACAGGTTGAAACTATGAATCAGGTCAGCCTCCATTTTGAAAGAAAATGTACACAGTCACATATTCATACACACACATATGTACACACGCTCACACATACACACAGTGACACAAACAATTCTAATGACTCTGGACTCTCTTTTCTCATACTTGCCAGGTACTGACAAGCTTCCCTTTGCTCTTCCCTTACCCTGGAGCTTTCTACTTTCACCTCCTCACCCTTCGCACTCTAGGTGTGCCTTCCCACCTCCATCAGCCATGTGTCATTCTGTAGTAAACATTTGTTTACTAACTTTCTTCAGGTACCACTTGTGATTCCTTGAGTGCAGAGGCCCTGCCTTAGTAATTTTAGGGAATCAGAGCCTGATCTATCCCTGGGGCCTGGCACATTGCCACTGAGTTGATTCTGACCCATAGAGACACTATAGGACAGAGTAGAACTGCCCTAGAGGGTTTCCAAGAGTATGTTGGATAAGCAGGTGGGTTTGAACTGCTGACCTTGTGGTTAGCAGTCCAGTGCTTACCCTACTATGCTACCATGGTTCCTTGAGAGGCCTTTAGGGTGAAACTTTGTGACAGAAGTCAGTCCCCAGAAATCCAGCCCATGAAACTCCTGTCCTTTCTAATAGCCCATCTTCCCACTAGGCATTCTTTTTTTTTCGCTGCAGCTCTGGGGAGGAGGGTAGTTCTCGGGATATACAAATACATGTCATCAGAATTCTGTTTGTCCAGAATAGTAAGCTATATATAAAAAAATTAAAAACAAACAAGCTGAAATGGTTAGAATAGATGTATGCCATTAACAAGGTTCTTTAAAATACATTTGTCAAAATATAGCATAATGTCCTTGTAATAAATCTTTAAGGCAGAAATTAGTCTTTAATAAACTTATAGCAAAGGGGCTATTTACATATGATAACTTGTAGGAAATTAAATAATTTAAAAAATTTCTTTGGTCAGTTTCTAGAAGCAATTGTACAAAGGGACAACCATGAGTTGGCCCAACTCAATGGCACCTAATAACAACAACATAATCCGTTGTGAAAATACCTGCAAATTCCAGGGCTTTTATTTGTTGTTGTTGTTAAGTGCTGTTGAGTTGGTTCCAACTCACAGCAATCCTGTATAGAGTTTCTGCAGAGTAGCTGGTAGGTTTGAACTGCCAACCTTGTGGATCGCAGTCCAGTGCTGATCCTACAACAACACACCAGGAGTCCAGGGCTTATATTAGTTTCTTAAAAAGAATAAATAAAAAAATTCACTATCATTATTATGATTGTTAACATTTTGGTCATATATATCGTAACAGACATGGGTCTGAAGATAAAAAGATACTGATTTATAGTCTAATAGAAATGGGATGTGTTATGGGTTGAGTTTTATCCCCCAAAATGTTATGTTGAAGTTCTAAACCCCAGTATCTGTGAATGAGACCTAATTTGGAAATAGGGTTTTTAAAGATGAAATGAGTTAGGTTAAGATAATGTCAAACTGGAGTAGGGTAGGCCTTAAGATTGACATATTGGATAGAGACTGGTGGAGGCTCTGAGATTAAGACCTTACTCACCCTGATGTTGCTGTTATGTTCCATTAAGTTGGTTCTGACTTATAGTCACCGTGTAGAAGGTTTCTGAAAAGTGGCTGGTAATGTGGACCACTGACCTGGCAGTTAGTAGTCCAGTGCTTATTCTCTAGCACCAGACCAGGACTCCCTACAGTTTTGGAAATGAACTCAACCCATGGATGTTTTCAGCTTAACAACAGACAGGTCTACAAGGGGAACAATAACACTAGGTAGGCATGCACACCTTAGAATAAGCAACCATTTGAGAACAAAAGGACAGCATTTTTCCCAAGGACAAAGGTCAAAAAGGTAAGGAAAGAAGGAGGAATGGAAACAGGAACCAGGGGGAAGAAACGCAATAAGTGATGCTACATTGAGGGGATTGGAATCAATGAAAGGAAGCAAAATGTGTCTGACTTATTGAATGTAAAACTGATGATCTGTTCTGTAAACCTTTACCCAATTCAAAATAGAAATTAAAACAAAACAAAACATGGAAAAGAAAAGAGATACAAGGATAGAAAGACACAGAAAAAAGACAGCTACAACAGAAGCAGAGATTGTAGCTGAAAGTGAAAAAACACCTGGGGCTACTTGTTGCTATTGTTATTGTTGCTAAGTGCCATCAAGTCAGTTCAGATTCATAAGGACCCTGTATAGGGTTTCCAAGGAGCGGCTGGAGAGCTTGAACCATCCACCTTATAGTTCAAACCAACCTTGCAGTCCAGCGCATAAACCACAGGTCTGTATGAGTCAGTACCGACTTGATGGTACCTAAGTTGTTGTTATTAGGTGCCATCAAGTTTGTACTTACTCATAGTGATCATATGAACAACAGAATGATACACTGCCCAGTCCTGGCCCAATTTCACAATAGTTGCTACATTTGAGCCCATCACTGCTGTTACTGTGCCAATCCATCTTGTTGGGGGTCTTCTTCTTTTTCTCTGATCCTCCATTTTACCAAATATAATATCCTTCCCCAGGTACTGATCCCAACTGACAATATGTGTACCTTGTACTCCAGTTGTAATAGACATCTCCAGGCCTCAATGCTTGACTCAGGGCTGAGAAAGTGACTAGGATGGTGTAGTGAGTGTCAGTCTCATGGCTTGTTAGAAATATGGAAGATATAAACTCTTTGATCTGGCTCTGGAACTGGAATACATAAGCTTATGGCTAGAGAGAGCCTTTGGTGTTGTAGTTATGTGCTGCAGACTGGGTTCCAACTTGTAGCTATCATATATAGGGTTTCAGAGGAGTGATGAGTGAACTTGAACCGCCAACCTTGTGGTTCAAACTAACTTTTCAGTCCAGCACATTAACCCAAAGCACCACACCAGAACTTCAGAGACAGCCTTACTTAGAATAAAATAAAAGCAGAGGTAGAATATAGAACATAATCTTAGTGACACCATTTAAACCAGAGTCAGCTATGCCTGAAACCAATATGAACTATCCTTGGATTATACATCTCCATGAGCCAGAGATTTCCCTCTTTCTGCTTAACCCATTTCAAGTTGGATTTTCTGTTACTCAACAAATGGAAGACTTCTGACCCATTCATTATTTCTCATGTTTGTTGGGAGATCAGCTACTTAATTTGCATAGCTCAATGCAGAATAAAAATGGAAGGCCCCTTGTTCAAAAGTTATTTAAAAATTCAAGATGGCAGAGCATTAGATGAAGTATAGAGTGTTTCTAAGCTTAGGGTCCTGTGTTAGGGTACAGGTTGCACATCCATGAATCCCACTTTGTTGGGTAAATTCTGACTCATAGCCTTAGAGGTGAAATGATTGAGCACTTAGCTGCTAATGAAAGACCAGCAGGTCTAATCCATCAGCGGTTCCACAGGGAAAAAAATACCTGGTGATCTGATTTGTAAAGATTACAGACTATGAAACTCTATGAAGCAGCTTGATTTAGTCAGGTGGGGTTGCTATGAATTGAAATCAACTCATTGGCACAACAACTTGACAAAAGTTGACAAAATTTAAAGTGGGGAGTGACAGGATCTAACTGATGTTTGAAAGATCACTTCTGTTGCTGTGGAGAGAAGAAATTTGAGTGGGGTGGTAGGAGGGAAGCTTGGCAGTTGGGACCAGTCTGGAGACCCATGCAGCTGTTCTCCTGGCTTGACCTAAAGAAGATGGAACGTTGTGCACAGATTCAGCACCTATTTTGATCTTGGTGGATGTTATGGACTGAAATGTGTCTCCTGAAAATATTCATTCTAATCCTGGCCATATGTTGTTATGATTTGATCATGTGACACTTGTTGCTGTTAAGTACCGTGGAGTCAGTTCCAACTCATAGTGACCCTACACAGGGTTTCCAAGGCTGTAAATATTTATGGGAGCAAACCACCTCATCTTTCTCCCACGGAACCGCTGGTAGTTTCGAACTGCCGACCTTGAGGTTAGCAGCCCGATTCATAACCACTATGCTATTACATTCAACAGTGAAATACAATCATCTTCCACAATGAAGTCCAATGTAATATAATCATTCAACTAATTAAGCTCCTATGAGTATAGGGTGGACCCTAAACCTAATCGCTTCTGAGTTATAAGAAGAACTGGATAGATGCAGAGATACATTCACACATACTAGGGAAAACATGCCATTGAAGAAGGATATGAATCGAAGAATGTCTGGGACTACCATCAAGGAAGGAATTAATACAACTAAGACTCTGATTTTGACTTGTAGCACCCAGAATTGCAAGAAAATAAACTTCTTTTCTTTAAAGCCACCCACCTGGGGGCATTTGTGTAAAATAGCAGCAGTAGGTAACTAAGACAACGAATTAGATGTAGAAGAGAAAAAGTGGGAAATCTAGAACAATATGTAGACTTTGGGTTTAACACTCAGTGTCAGTGGATGAATAGAGCTCCAGCTCTAGACTGTCCCATATATTTTTTGCAATGAACAGTCTTTCAATTTTCACAGAAATCTCATGGGATGAGTATTGTTCTTTCAATATTTGGCAAATTGGAAGGCAGATCAGAAAGAATAAACAATTTACCAAGTCACACAGATGGAAAATGGGAGACTCTTGATTTGCTCTAGGTTTTCATAGGATCTGGGACCCACCTTCAACCCTCTTAGGGCACTCAGGGAAACACTGAGCTTTTGCTCTCAATTAGCCACCACCAGGATGTACCATGGAGTCTTGGGTTTACAGAGGATAGAGTGGGCAGGAATCAGGGCTTGCCATTGTCTGATTAAGAGTTGACTCCTGGCTTCTAGTGCTTTTCTGATCCCATCTACCTACATTTTTTTTTTAAACCCATTTATCCAGGAGGATGATGGTGACCCTCCTTTGCGTGGTGACTAAGAGGATTACATGGGGGGAGGGATGTCAGTGAGCCAGTAGCCAGCAGAGTACAGCTCTAATGACTGTGGTCCTTAGCATTCTGAGCTCTAACAGATGCTCTTCCTGCTGTTGCTCTACTTTGAGTATTAGTAAAACAATGGGCTGATGATTATCATTAAAGAAAACTCACTGTGTGGTTATTAAACCAGAAAATGTATAATTAGATCTGAATTCAAGGATGAAACTCCAGCCACTTTTCAAAACAGGGAGAGGTTGTTAAGCACATGGCTTAGTATGTCAGACTGCCTGGGTATGCGGCCATCTAGTTAATTTTATACCTAAACTGGTTTATCTGTGAAATGGGGATAATAATGATATCTATCTATAGTGGGTTGAAGACGTGCAGTGAGGAGCTCCATCAGCAACAACACAGAATAGCAGACCAAGCAGGCTCAGGGGATGGTGCTAGAACTCTGAACCACATATAAAGGAATGTTTAGAAGATTGGAAGGCTTACAGCTAGGTGAATTTGTAGCAGAATCAAGAAATCCATTGTTTTCTAATTCAAGACATTCAGGTGCTCCTGGAGCTGCCATCCTGGGAAAGACTAAGTGGGGGAAGGATCAGAACAGCCACGAATGCCTAAAGAACTGCAGAGATACGTGAAACACGTGTGGACATTCTTTATTTTTTTGGTATCTGTTCATTGGTCTCTCATTGTATGCACACCTCCATTCTGGTGACTAGAAGGGATGCCTGAGAGAATGGACACTCAGTCCCACCCCTGGAGGGTTCTACTATGCAAGCGCATGGATCTCTTCAAAATTTAAAGTGACAGTTTCCACTTAAAACCAAACAGTCACCATTTGTCTGTCAGTTTGTCTTACTGTGGTAGCTTGTGAGTTGTTGTAATTCTGAAAGCTATGACACCAGTATTTTAAATACCAGCAGCGTCACTAATGCTGGACAGGTTTCAGAGGAGATTCTAGACGAAGGCAGACTAGGAAGAAAGAGTGACAAACTACTTCTGAATATTTAGTCACTGAAAACCTTATGAATAGCAGAGAAACACTCAGATATAGTGCCGGAAAATGAGCCCCTCAGATTGGAAGGAGCTCAAAATGTGACTGGGGAAGAGCTGTGTCCTCAAAGTAGAGTTGACCATCATGGTGTGAATGGACTTTCATTTGCTGATGCGGCACAACTCAAAATGAAGAGAAACAGCTATAAACATACATTGAAAATCGGAACATGGAATGTACGAAGTATGAATCTGGAAAAATTGGAAGTTGTCAAAAGTGAAATGGAGCACATAAACATGGATATCTTAGGCATTAGTGAGCTGAAATGGACTGGTATTGGCCATTTTGAATCTGACAACCACATGGTTTATTATGCAGGGAATGACAAATTGAATAGGAATGGTGTTGCATTCATTGTCTGAAAGAACATATTCAGATTAGTCATTAGGTACAATGTTGTCTGTGATAGAATAATATCCATGCAACTACAGGAAAGCCCAGTTAATACCACTGTTATTCAAATTTATACACCAACCACTAAAGCCAGTGAGGATGAAATAGAAGAATTCTACCAACTTCTTCAATCTGAAATTGATCAAATATGCAATCAAGATGGATTGTTCATTACTGGTGATTGGAATGCAAAGGTTAGGAGCAAAGAGAAAGCCCAGTAGTTGGAAAATTTGGCCATGGTGATAGAAATGATGCTGGATATCACATGATAGAATTCTGCAAAACCAATGATTTGTTCATTTCAGATACCTTCTTTAGACAGCATAAGAGATGACTATACACATGGACCTCACCAGATGGAATACATAGAAATCAAATATACTACATCTGTGGAAAGAGAAGATGGAAAACCTTCATATCATCAGTGAAAACAAGGCCAGGGGCAGACTGTGGAACAGACCATCAATTACTCATATGCAAATTAAAACAGAAACTGAAGATAATGAAAACAAGTCCAAGAGAGCCAAAATATGACCTTGACTATGTCCTACCTGAATTTAGAGATCATCTGAAGAACAGATTTGATATATTAAACACTAAAGACCAAAGACCAGAAGAGTTGTGGGATGACATTAAGAACATCATACATGAAGAAAGCAAAAAGTAATTGTGAAGGCAAGAAAGAAGAAAATGGTCAAAATGGATGTCAGAAGAGACATTGAAACTTGCTTTCCAGCGTAGAGATGCTAAGGCAAATTGAAGAAAGTGGAGGTCCAAGAGCTGAACAGCAAATTTCAAAGATCAGCTCTAGAAGATAAAGACAAATTTTACAACAAAATATGAAAATATCAGGAATCAGAAAACCAAAAAGGAAGAACACGCTCAGCATTTCTCAA
>NW_006408589.1:971672-978392 GCF_000296735.1 Chrysochloris asiatica
GTGCCTGATCCAAGCCATGGTATTTTCAATAACTTTATATGCATGCGAAAACTGAACAGTGAATAAGGAAGACCATAGAAGAATTGATGTTTTTGAGTCATGGTGTTGGAAGAGAATATTGAAAGTGCCATGGGCTTCCAAAAGAACCAATAGATCCATTTTGGAAGAAGTGCAGCCAGAGTGCTCCTTGGAGGCCAGGATAGCTAAACTTTGTCTCTCATACTTCGTATTTATTGTCAGAAGGGACCAGTCACTGGAGAAGCATATCATGTTTGGTAAGCTGAAGGGTCGGAGAAAAAGAGTAAGACCTCCAACGAGAGGGATTGGCCAAATAGCAGCATCAATGGACTCAAGCGTAGCCACAGAAGTGAGGTTGGCTGAGGATTGAACAGTGTTCGTTCTGTTGTGCTTAAGGTTGCTATGAGTCAGTACCAATTTGATGGCACCTAACGACAGCATAGAGGGTTGATTATGTCCCCAAAAGATATGTTCAACTTCTTATCCTCAGTACCTGTGGATGAGACCTTAATTGTAGATATAATAAAATTAAGGTGAGGTAGATCCTAAGTCCAATGACTGGTGTCCTTATAACGAAAGGGTGATTTGGAGACACACAGACACAGAGGGAAGGTGGCCATGTATAGATGAAAGTAGAAGTTGAAGTGATGCAGCTACAAGCTAAGGAGTGATAGCAACCAACAGAAGCTAGTGAGAAGCATGGTGCCGATTCTTCTTTAGAACCGATAGAAGTAATATGGACCTACCAACACTTTGATTTGAACTTTTAGCCAACAGAATTGTAAGAGAATGTATTTCTCTTGTTTTCAGTCACCCAGTTTGTGGTACCTACTGATAACAACAACAACAACTAATAAAAGACAAGAGTAGACACAGATATGCACACAGAGTGTTGATGAATGTATAATTGTGTCAAGATATTCTACAAGTAAAGAAATACGAAGAATTGATGCTCACGGAAGAGATGCTCACAGAAAATAAAACTGACAGGATTGATTTAGACTTTTAGTTTCCATTTAAGACCAATTAAGGTCTCATCCACAGGCATTGAAGATTAGAATTTAAACATATCTTTTGGGAACATGACCCTGATTTGGACTTTTAACCTCCAGAACAGTGAGAAAATAAATATCTATTCTTAAAAGCCCTCTACTTGTGATATTTGTATCACAGAAGCACCAGATAATCTAAAATGTCACCTCTGGTTCTGAAATTCATTGAATAATGATTTTTTGTTAAAGGAAGTTAATCTTTAAAATATACACAATATATATCCCAACACTCATTTCTAAGTGAAAGCATGATTTTGTTGCAAAAACACTAGTTGAATACACACAATGTAGCTGTGCTCTGGAGTCCTTTGTCATAAATCAGAACCAATATTTGCTGCATGTATAAAACATGACACAATTACGTTCAGTAATTACAATCAAATGAATCCTAATCAAGAAGGAGATAATGGGTGGGAAATCTGCTGTAGTCAATTGTTTTAGATTACTGTAGAGACTTATTTTTAGTAGATATTGTAACAGATTAACCTGGCTCTGTTGATTTGATGATTTTTTTTCACTGAATTGAGCAATTATGGAGCTGCAACAGCTGGACTAAAAGCTGCAGTCACATCTGGGCTATCATTGTTACATCCCTATCCCATCTTCCCTGAATTTCAGTTCCCACCTCCTCCTTGGGACTGCTGTTCACAGCTTTGTTTATTGAAGTCCTAGACCTAGTTTGCTAACGCAAACATCTAACTAAATCATTCCCTTCAGTAGTTCCAGTTGTCCTCAGGGTGAAGTCCATAGAGATAACTGGCCGTCAAGGCATTTTTTCATGCTCTGTGCTACCATGTTATCCTACCTTCTAAATCCCTGATACAAAACGTATTAGTTAGTTCTATTGATCAGTGTTTGCTGTGTAATAAATATCCACAAATTTTGGTGATTCAGAACCACAAATATCCTCTTCTTGCCCTTGGATCTATGAGTCACACATGGGATTGCTGTGAGTCAGGATCTACTCAATAATAATTGGTTATGCAACCCTAGATGATGTCCCTCTGTGACAGGGTGAGGAGTCTCTGGGTCAGAGAACTCTGAAAGGAAACAGTAATTTAGGGTCCTTAAAATTATACAGCTTTATTTCATCTAGAACTAGTAGATGTTAGTGTGATTCTATGGAGTCTTAAAGCAGACAGACTCTATGTGGCTAAAAATCTGCTTAATTGAACTAAGTAGATCTGTGTTCCATAGGGTTTTCAATGGATGGTCTTTCAGAAATAGATTGCTAGGTCTTTCTTTTGAGTCAACACTTGCTGGACTCTAATCACCAGCCTTTTAGTTAGCAATTGAGTATATCAATCGTTTAAATGTTCCCTCTATTTCTTTCCTCCTTCCACTTCCGGGGGGATTCCCCTGTGCTTATCCACTCCTGGTGTCTCCCTGTGACACTTACCACTGGAAGACCTCCTGCTGTGGAAGTCACCCCCACCTGCAGCTGTCTGAAGTGCCTCAGTAAATAGATTGCTGTGTGACACGGTTACCTCACGATCATATTTTTTTTCCTTGATCATCTGCAAACTGCACTGAAGTTATTACATGATGGAACTATTAGAAAAGAAGCACTCTTTTACTTGGTATTTTCAAGCTGGTGATCAAACTGGGAGATGCTCAGGGATTATTTTGTTACAATAAACTCAATGCAAAGGGAAGAAGAGACAAGCATTGGGGAGAATCAGGTTTCTAAAGACATTGTCACACTTTGAAACAATCTTACTTTTAATCTTTCTGTTACATAAGTCAATAAATTCATTTTCTTGTTTCAGGCACTCTGAGTTGGATTTCTGTTAAAAAAAAGAAAAAAGAAAAAAGTTGACTAATACAGAAATAGGTTTTTCCCAGAACAAATATATAAGATGTATCTGAAGTTCTCCCACTAGTCTTTTTAGTAGCCCCAACCCTCTTGAGTTGAGAGAACCTGGAACTGTATCTGCATCTTTGTACCAGCCCTAAGGTTGCTATTTGAACCCCTCCCAGATGCCCAAAAGGGAGCTCCTTTCCTTAGTTTGTCACATGGCATCATCATTGGACATTAGAAGGGGAGATAAGAAGTACAAGTGGCATATTTGTACTCCCTCAACATTCATTCCCTAGCTGATGCTCAGAGCTAGCTTCCCAGTGGACAGCCTCAGGAGTGTAGAGATGCTCTCCTTTTTCTCATCTACTGGTCCCATCTGTTGTAGTCAGTCACTGCTGACTTCTCTGCGGCTCTGTCAAGCATGTCCACACCCATTTGACTCAGGGAACCTCCTGCTAATGTTATATCTCCCCTAAGATCCTCAGTTGACCCTAAACCTAGTCAGTTTTCCTAAGACTAAGAGCTCTGTGATTAGATAGGGCAGCTCAGAGGCAGCATGCATGAGCCTCAAAACAGACAGAAATTGGACCAGATGCTGGTCTTATCGATCATTACTAGCATGACACTGAGCAGGTTGCTTTATCACTTTGATTTTCAGGTTTCCTTTCTGTAAAACAGGCATTTAAAGCAGTTGTCATTGAGCGGATTCTGATTCATGATGACCCCATGTGTCAGAGTAGGGCTGTACTCTGTAACGTATTTAATGGATGTTTTCTTAGAAGTAGATTGCCATGTATTTCTTCTGAGTGGAAGAAATACTTAGCAATCTGGATAGCCTCAAACCACAAACTTTTTGGTTAGCAGCTGAGCACATTAACCATTTACACTACCCACTATACATACAGACTCTAATGTATGTATAGTAGCACCTTTCCCATAGGGTGGTTGTGAAATTTTTATGAAATATTGTGTAAAATGTGTTTCACATAGTTTATGTGATTTCTGTTGTTCTTTTTGGTATCTTGATGAAATTTGTTGTGTGTGATGTATATGATCTATTCACATAGGCTACAAGTACATAAGGGCAGTCATATGTGTAATGTTTTCTTTCTTATTGTCCTATCAATGTCTCAGCACACAGTGGTTACTTGATAACCTGCCTGAAGGACAAGCATATAAATGAAAGTAAGTACAATTGTGTAGATGACCCAGATGAAGGGAAGTGGAGAGTTGAGGTGATCTCCCATTTATACATCTCTTATTGAGCATGTTCCATGGACCAAGTTTAGGACAAAGTTATAATATAACTTAGGGTAAAGTTTAGTGCAAACTTACAGGAGCTTAGGCAAGTGTGGAGGACAAACAGAAGAACAAATAGAATGTTGTTGTTGGTACTCTTTGTTGAGTCAGCCCCTGACTCATTGCAACCTCATGCACGATGAATCTGGACTATTGTGATCTATCGGGTTTCCTTTGACTAATTTTTTAGAAATGGATTATCAGACCTTTGTTCCTCATCTAGAAGCTCTGCTGAAATCTGTTCAGCATCTTAGCAACATGCAAAGCTCCACTAACAGACAAGTGGTGTTTGTGCACGAGGTGCATTGCCTGGGAATCAAACCCAGGTCTCCCCAGGGAAGATGGTAATACCATCACTGAACCAGCACTGTCCTCTAAGTAAAACAGAATATTTCTGCTTTGGTTGCACATAGCAAAAATCCACATCAGCTATCTTGAATGAAAAAAAACAAAAACAAAAACAAACAACGATCTAATAAATGGGCATTGGGGACTTCATGGACCAGTATAGCTTTGGGAAGGCAGGAAACCACTGAGGACCTTGACAAAAGTAGCTTGTGCCCATTTTGTCTAGATTGTTGCCATTAATGCAGCCATGTTACCAAGTACTCCCACCCTCCCAGTGTTCTAGGGAAAAAAGAACCTGTGCTAAGAAAGACTTTCTAATTGGCCCAACAAATGTTCTAAATGTATTCCTGGACCAATCAGATATATGCTATGAAGGCTCCATTTTGTCAGTGTTTCTAGGAAGGATGAATCATGAGTTGGCAGTATGCAGAGAATTTGTTTCTTTAGTATGAAGCACCATTTGTAGTGTTAAGTACTTACATCCCAGAACTATTTGTTGTTGTTAAGTGCTGTCAAGTCAGACTCACTAGCAAACTTGTATAGGGTTTCTGAGGAAAAAAGCTGGTGAGTTTGAACCACCAAACTTGCAATTAGCAGTCCAGTGCTTATCCTGAAGTACTATACCAGGACTGCAAAACCTATTTAGTTTGTACCAAGTGCTCTTTACCAGGTTTATAAAGTCAAAGAAAGCCTCCAAAAAGAGGTGGCAATTGAGTGGGGGTATCCTTGAAAACAAGTAAGCAGCTCATGAGAAAACCTAGTTCAATCTGGCTGAGATTTGGCCCCGAAGTGAAAGTTTCACAGAAGAGGCTGGTGTTTGGTCAGACTTCACCTTCAGCATATTCTATAAATGTAATGGGAAAACACACCAAATGAAGCTTCCCTCTGGGGATGCCAGGTAGTCCAGGAGCTGGGAAAGTGTGTGAGGAGATTTCCCCCATCCCCCACCCAGAGTCTTTCCACAAAGTCATGACCAGTGCCAGAGGGGAGCATATTTGTTCAAAATAAATCCAGGTTTTACTGTAGCTCAGCCACCTACCACCTGCATGATTATAAATTCTGCACTTTAAAACTTAATTTCCTCGTGTGTTAAAAGGAGGAAATAATTGTGTGTTTTTTAAATTATTTTTCTTCAGAGTGGACGTGAGGTTTAAAGGAGAGGTATTTATAACCATCCATCACATGTCTGTCAGGTGTTGGCTTGTGTGTTGCTGTGATGTTATGTCATCAGTATTTCAAATGCCAGCTGGGTCCCCCACTGGGCAGGTTTCAGTGAAGCTTTCTTTCAGATTAAGACAGACGAATAACAAAACTCTGGTGATCTATTTCCAAAAATTAGATAATGGACACCCTGTGGATAAGAACAGAATATTGTCTAATATCAAGCTGGAAGATGAGCTCCCTTGGTTGGCAGGCCTTCAACTTATAGGGGGCCCTCAACAATGGACTCAAGTATACCAGCAACCATGAAGGTGGGACAGGACCAGGCTGCATTTTGTCCTGTTGTTCGTGGAGTTGCCATGAATCAGAGCCAACTCAAAGGTAACTAACAACAACAAGCAGTAGTCTACCAGGACCAGAAGATCCCTGCTCTTGGGTTTCCTTTTTTGTTGTTTCTTTGGACATTGTGCTCTGCCTGGGCTTCTAGTAATTGTTTTGATGGATAAATTTGGGGGAAAGTCCATAAAAGCAACAGGCAGATGCCAGAAACTTGATGACCCTGCCTGTCTCAGTGACCTGTCAACAATCCTGAGAACTGACTAGGAAGGAGGCTTCCATATATGTATGTGTCCAGCAGAGCTTGTTCAATTTTCAGTCTTGTTCTTCAAACCTGTAGGATTTCATTTTCTTTTGACTCCTGGATTCACAGACATCTTTTTCTTGGCTTTGTCCATTTTTCCTAGCTGAGTCTTTTTCAGATTCTTCATCTCTGGTGTTCCAGTAGAGAAAGGACTGCTAGGCCTTACCCAGGTATCAGGAGGAAGCCATGGCTCTAGTGCCATAATTCCCATGTTTTCATGCAACTCACTGAACATCAAAGGCATCCCTCAAATGCCTCATTACACAGTAGAGTCCAGCTCAAACTGGCAGCTGCTATTTTATTTGCTCCCTGGTTGATTTGCTGGCCAATTGATGGGGAGGACAAGGAACTAGGCTTTGGAACCACAAAATAAGATTCTATTCCTGGCTAGCCCACCCCAG
>NW_006408589.1:978769-981100 GCF_000296735.1 Chrysochloris asiatica
CTTTTCAGTTAACAGTTGAGTATTGTAAATATTTGCATCACTAGGGCTCCTTGATACATTCATAAAAGGACTACTATTTAGCCATAAAGAGAAACAGAATCCTGAAGCATGCTATACTATATATGACTTTGAAAACATGTTGAGTGAAATCAGTTAAAAACAATAGGAAAATATTGTATATTCCATTTATATGAAATATCTATGATAGGCAGTCATATAAAGGTGGAAATCTATTAGTCATTATCTGAGCTTGAGGAAAGGGAGCATGGGAAGTTGGAAAAATTAGAATAGGGGGAAATAATTTCATTCATCTTCTTTAAAGTTAAAATATGCATCCTCAATCCCTCTTCTCTCTAGTTGTCAGCCTTTCTGTACTACAAGACTTTTCTGTCTCTTGCAAAGACACTGGGCTTTTTTTCTGGTACTGAACCTGAAAGGAGAAAATTATGGCTTGGAAATGGAAATGCGTGTATACACAGGCCTGTATTTTGATAGTAGAAACATAAATACTGTGTGGGAGCCTCAGGAGAGGCCCTAGGACTCAAGGGTTCAAGGGTTCAAACATGGGAACAACTTCAGTAGTGATTGGGGGTACATACATCCTAGTAAGTAAAATCAAGGCCCCAAACATGGACCTGGGGTGCTACCTCCTTCTCTGGGCCTCAATTTCTTCCTCTATAAAATGGAGTGGGATGGTGTCTAGATTAGACCCTTTGCTCATTTAACAAATCCTTGTTATATAATCAGTGTGATTATTTAGGTTTTAGCAACAAACTTCAGGTTCTCCACCAAGTTATCTTGAGCAATACCTAGGTGTTCTACTTTACCTAACTGTGTGATGGGCATGATGGAATCTACTTTGCATTATTGTTGTGAGTATTTGAAGTATTGTTTGCAAAGCGATGAGTCCTTTGCCTTATACATAAAATGCATCTAATAAGGGGTCATTGATGCCATTACTAGTAGCAATTCTACAAGTGGTGGTTACCACTTACATTTGGAGCAGGAACATGCTGTTACAGAGAAGACAAAGATGGAAAGGAATATGCTGTTTGGTTGTTTGGTGCTGTTGAGTCAGTTCCGACTCATAGAGACTCTATGCACAACAGAACAAAGCACTGCCTGGTCTTATTCCATTCTCACAATTGTTCTTGTGTTTGAATCCATCATTGCCACCACTGTGTCAACCTATCTTAATGGGGATCTATCTCTTTTCCCCTGACTTTACATTGCATGATGTCTGACAACATGTCCAAAATATGAGAAACAAAATCTAATCATCCTAGATTCTAAGGAGCATTCTGGCACTACTTCTTCCAACACAGATCTGTTTGCTTTTAAGGCAGTCCATGGTATTCTAAATAGTCTTTGCCAGCATCATGATTCAAAATATATCAGTTGTGCTCCAATCTTTCTTATTCATTGTCGAGCTTTCATATGCATATGAGACCATTGAAAATACTATGACTTGGGTCACGCACACCTTAGTCATCAAAATTAAATTTTTGCTCTTTAACACTTTAAAGAGCTCTTGTGCAGCTGATTTGCTCAATGCAAATGAGTTTTGACAGTGGATCCAAGCAAAATGAAGTCTTTTTCAATCTTTGTTGGTTCAGTGGTGAGAATTTTTGTTTACATTATACTAAAGTAAACCCATATTGTTAATCTTCATCAGAAAATATTTTAAGTCCTCTTCACTTTTGGCAAACAAGATTACATCATTGGTATATGGCAGGTTGTTAATGAGTCTTCCTTCAATCCTGATGCCACATTCTTTTTCATATAATCCAATTTCTCAGACTATTTGCTCAGCATACAAATTCAATTGTTGTTGTTGTTGTTGTTGTTGTTAGGTGTCATCGATTCAGTACCAACTCATAGCAATCCTATGTACAACAGAACAAAACACTGCCTGATCCTGGGCACAGTTGAGCCCATTGATGCTGCCACTTTGCCAATCCATCTCATTGGGGGTCTTCATCTTTTTCTCTAACTCTCTACCTTACCAAACATGTTATCTTTCTCCAGCGACTGGTCCCTCCTGACAATATGTCTGAAGTATGAAGATGAAGTTTAGCCATCCTGGCCTCCAAGGAGCACTCTGGCTGCACTTCTTCCAACACAGATCTGTTTGTTCTTTTGGCACCGCATGGTACTTTCAAAATTCTCCTCCAACACCATAACTCAAAAGCATCAATTCTTCTATGGTCTTTCTATTCACTGTCCAACTTTCACATGCATATGAGGTTATTGAAACTCCCATGGCTTGGGTCAGGTGCACCTTAGTCTTCAGGCTGACATCTTTGCTCTTCAACACTTTAAAAAGGTCTT
>NW_006408589.1:981430-993276 GCF_000296735.1 Chrysochloris asiatica
CTTCATATAATGCTACTTTTCAGATTATTTGCTCAGCATACAGCTTGAATAAGTATGGTGAAAGAGTACAACCCTGTCACACACCTTTCTTAATTTGAAACCATTCAGTATTCCCATGTTCTGTTCGAACAACTGCCTCTTGGTCCATGTACAGATTCCTCATGTGGTATTTTGATATAGTATCCCTAGGAAATGAAGACACCAATCAAAAGGGAATGCCAACTCCATACTTGTGAATGAGGCTGTGTGACTACCAAGGTGAAAGCAGCACATGAACAAACAGCAAAGTAACAATCAGCCAACACAAAGGATTGTGAGCGTAAGCAGGAGATTGTTGTTGCTGTTACGTGCCGTGGAGTTGGTTCCAACTCATAGCGACCCTGTACTGGGTTTCTGAGGCTGTAAATCTTTACTGGAGCAGAAAGCCACATCTTTCTCCTGCGGAACAGCTGGTAGTTTCGAACTGCTAACCTTGCAGTTCACAGCCCAATTCGTCACCACTACGCTACCAGAGCTCCTGGAGTCATTCTGTCACTGTTTGGGTGCAGCATGCCTGATCATACAACCAAAACAAAGGAAAGCAGAACTGAGAGAAGCAGAGAGAAACTGCTTCTTGCTTGCTTTGTTTGAGCTCTTGGATCAGCTGGGTGTGGTGCTAGGCCACAATCAGGGCTGTGTAGAGCTTCTGTCATGTACAACAGAACGGTGTTCTTTTTTCTTTTTGGTCTGTAACATTTATTGTCAGATTTCCCATGAGGACAGCACACTAGTGAATGTATTCTGAGGGCAAGGCCCCCTGGAGGGTCTCCCTGAGGAACTAGAGGGCACTGCACTGCCGCTACAGGATCCTGGCCCCAAACTGGACACCATTACATATCCTGTAGCCCCTGTAGAGGATGCAGTAGTTAAGCTCCAGTCAGGCAATGTTGCCGAGCCTGAGGACGATCCCAGTGATGTACGACCAGCGGATGCACTCAGCTAGCCTGCGGATGCGGGCCTTGGGATCCTTCCAGTAGTTGAGGTTGCACAGGTTCCCAACGTTAAGAAAGAAATGTGTTCTGAAAAGTTCTCCAAAGCCTCACTGGCCCGGCCGGAAGGGTAGTGGGATGTAGAGGTGCAGGCCGCTGGTCCACTACGCTTCCCCTCACAGGTAGTCTCTTTCACTCTGGGGTCCTAGGCTGTGCATGCTGGACACTGGTTGGGCCGCCCAGGTAAAACCAATTAGCAATACTTGACGGCTTATCACCAATGGGCACTAACATTCCACCCCAGAAAGAGGCTGAGATGACTGAATCCAACTGTTTGTTCATCTGCAGCTCAAAGTCTTCTTTCAGAAAGCTCACATCTCCTCCAGTGTAGCCTGCCAACTCTTGGTTGACTTTCAGCAGAGCTCCTCTTCTTGGTAAGATGGAAGAGTTCCGAGAGTCGATGACCATAGCATGTGAGAGAGAGGATTTCAGCGAGTGTCCAATTTCTTTCCGGATAGCAAACGAGGCTGTTCTTGCGAGGTTAGGCATGCTCACACCACACGTCTTCCTACCTCACGGGGTGGTTCGTCTTCCAGAATGGAGAGCTGTACTTGGATAACAGTCCTTGGTTTGTTTCCGGAAGCGAGCTCCAAGGGAACTATTCACTAACTATACAAGTTTACAGATAAATTTCTCTCGAAGTTTCCAGGCTGGAGCTTGAAGAAGGACAGGCAGTAGAATGTTTCTTTGTTTCGTAGGAAACCTGAAAAGTCACCTTTTCTGCACGGCCTAGAAGATTGGAGAGCTTGAGGCTGAGTACCCTTCATTGTTCCCAACCATGGTGGTGTAGCTGCCCATTAATCTCAATTCACTCACTTCAAATGTAACGTCTAAACCACTGTAAGTACATGGTCACCTTGACTTTTATCGATCAAAACGTTCGCTTGTCTAGAAATTCCTAGACAAAGAAGTTTCTCATGAGATTTCCGCATGACGTCTATGTTTTCATTAACCTTGAAAACATCTGCAATCTCATACGTGACGATATCATCTTTTGTTCTCCCCAGTCCATCAAAATGAATGTGCTGAACCACCACATCTTTGTCTTCAAGAATCTCCTGTTTAGCTTCAGGTTCAACTTCAACAAATTCGGCTGCTTCTCCTAATGTTCCCAAATCAGGTCACCTACTGGTAGAGGCTCTTGGCATGCACCCCGTAAGCATGTTTCCCTCTCCGGCAGCCAATCAGCTGGGCACTCAATTGGTGAGGGCAGAGAGAAAGGTGTTCTTAACTACAGCATTCAAACATCGTCATAGTTGCCCAACTGCACCAGCTATTCCCACAGAAGCTGGAAAAGGGCTTCTAACATCCAACTGGAAGTATGTCTCAAGTGACCCTCAGATTGTCTCTCTGACAAGCACCCACGTCCTCAGGTCTAGTCCCTTCTCTGATATTAATTCAGCATTTGACTTTGGGGTTGGGAAGTCCGGTTCACACAGGTTTCTCTCTCCGGAGGGCCTGGAATATTTCTTTATGTGATGCCAAGTGTTCTTTAGAACAGGAGCTTTTCACTATATCATAAGGTTGTTAGTTAAAAAAAAGGTTTAATAATCAAATAAGATTATATAACAGCCAGTTTAGGGGGGGAAAAGAAAGCAAATCTATTTTAGAACTGAGGATTTCTCAGCGCTTTTAATACACTAATGTTCCTAAATCCTGCCTGAAAGGGAGGTATAATATACAACAGGATTGACCATGAAACCTATTCCCTACAGAGACATTCATAGAGCTATCTACAGTGTTGTCTGGGCACCATGAATGCAAGAGGATTGAGAATTGGCTAGAATTTTTACTCTTAGATCCAACGCTACATATATTCACTCATTCAAACATATATTGAGTACCTAATCTATGGCAAGCACTGTAAATGACCATAACTAAGGGGTTTATGGCATAGAGGAGAATAAAGAGACACACAGAGACAAAAGAAAGAAAGAGAAAGAATGGTTATACAGTGTGCTCAGAACTGAAATAGATGTGCGCATAGGGTCTGTGGGATTATAAAGAGAATCTCCAAACTCAGCCTGGAAGATCAGGGATGACTGCATTTCAATTGGTTAAAGAAGGCGAGGAGTTTCTCACTAATGGTCACATGCAGAGGAGGTTATACAGGCAAGGGAACCACATGCATGAAGGACAGGCAAGGGAACCACATGCATGACAGCTGTAAGGGCAAGTCAGTAATGCTATGGTGCTGAATAGGTAAACACAGTCCAGATTGCGAAGACCCTATCATCCTATGCTGAGAAGTTTGGATTTTATTTTACATGTAGTGGGAAACTATCAAAGGTTTCCATCAAAGGAAACCATCAAAGCCTTTCAGCTGCCTAGGTATATGCTTCAATAAAGCTACTCTGGGGAGATGGGAAGAATGAGTGGGAGGAGGAGATACTGAAGTAAGGGGCTCCTGTAGGGTGAGAAGTTTTGTCAAGGAATAGCTCCTTATATTCCAGGAACATTTGGATTAATCCAAAGTCTGTAGTTACTGCTCATTTCAGGAACCAGACAAAACTGTTAAACAACTGTCTGTCAAATTCTTGTGCTCACTAAACATTTAAAATTATACAAAAGTTCATACCTAATAATAAAGGTGGAGTCCTGGTGTGGTGCTGTAGGATAAGCACTAGACTGTAGTCGATTTGAACTGCAAGATCGGCAGTTCAAACTCACCAGCGGCTCCTTGTAAACTCTATACAGGGTCACTATGAGTCAGAACCAACTTGACAGTACTTAGCCACAACAATAATAAAGGTAAAACTATTTTAATGATTATAAATACATATGCACTAAATAACACGAAGTCCCGGTGTGGCACTGTAGGATAAGCACTAGATCGCAAAGTTGGTTTAAACTTCAGAGTCAATTGTTCAAACTCACAAGCCTCTCCTCAGAAAACTTGATGGCAGTTAACAACAACAATAACAAATAACACAGCAGCCAATTTCATAAAGCAGAAACTAGGAAAGATTCAAAGAGAAAGAGACAAAAACCTACTTATAGAAAAAATTAGCAACATCAAGTGAAAAATGATCACATATAAAATAACAATTAATGTAATTGTTCTTGTTAGGTGCTGTTGAGTCAGTTCTGACTCATAGTGACCTATGTTCAACACCATCCTCACATTTGTTGCTATGCTTGAGTCAACTATTGCTGTCACTATGGAGAAGCACTGGACTTCTAATTGAAAGGTTCACAATTCAAACCTGCCAACTGCTCCTTGGAAACTATGAATCAGAACCAATTTGATGACACTTAACAACAGCTACACTGTAGTTAGTTGCTGTTGAGTTTTGACTCATACAAACACTATGCACAACAGAATGAAATGCTGCCTTATCCTCTGCCATATCTAAATTTTCGACATCATCCTTTCTAAAGAGCAGTCTGGAGTCCTGATATGGTGCTGTAGGATCAGCACTGGACTGTTAACCCAAAGATTGGTAGTTCAATCCCATTAGCCACTCCTTGGACACCCTATCTCAGGTCCCTATGAATCAGAATTGACTGGACAGCACATAACAACAACAAAAAAGAGCATTCTGGCTGTACTTCCAAGACAGATTTGTTTGTTCTTCTGTCAGTCCAAGATATTTTCAGTATGCTATGCCAACACAATTCATATGCATCAATTCTTCTCCAGTCTTCTTTATTCGTTGTCCAGCTTTCACATGCATATGAGGTGATTGAAAATAATATGGCTTGGGTCAGATTGGAGGAAGACTCATTAACAACCTGTGATATACAAATGACACAACCTGGCTTTGTGGAAGAGAATACGATTTGAAAGAGTTATTGATAAAAATCAAAGGCTGCTGTTTTTAGGTGCCATCGAGTCCATACTGACTCATTGTGACCTAATGTATACTAGAAAAAAACACTGTCCAATCCTGTGCCAACCTCACAATCATTGTGACACTTTAGTCCATTGCTGCTTCCACTGTGACAATCCATCTCATTGAGGGTCTTCACCTTTTTCATGGACCCTCCACTTTACCAAGCATGATGTCTTTATCCAGGGATTGGCCCTTCTTGATAACATGTCTGAAGTATAATGATGAAGTCTGGTCATCCCGGCTTCTAATGAGCATTCTGGCTGTGCTTTATCCAATATGATTTGTTTTTGTTTTTTGGAGGTCTGTGATACTTTTAATATTCTCCTCCAACATTATAATTCAAATCAAAATGAGGAGAAACTGCTATAAACACCCGTTAAAAGTCAGAACATAGAATGCATGAAGTACAAACCTAGGAAAATTGGAAGTTGTCAAAAAATGAAATGAAAAGCATACACATCAATATCCTAGGCACTAGTGAGCTGAAATGGACTAGTATTGGCCATTTTCAATCTGACAATCACATGGTTTACTATGTTGGGAATGACAAATGGAAAAAGGAATGGCATTACATTCATCATCAAAAAGAACATATCAAGACCTGTCTTAAAGTACACCACTGTCTGTGATAGGATAATATCCATACACCTAACAAAGAAGGCCAGTTAATACAACTATTATTCAAATTTATGTACCAATCACTAAAGCCAATGATGATGAAATTGGAGAATTCTACGAACTTCTTCAGTCTGAAATCCATCAAACATGTAATCAAGATGATTAGAATGCAATTGAATAGAAAATTAAAGCTTTCGGTATGGATTGCAACTCACTATAAAGAAAATCCTCACAACTGGATCAATAAATAACATCCTGATAAATAGATAAAAGATGAAGCTGTCAAAGACTTCATTTTGCTTGGATCCATAATCAACACTCATGGAAGCAGCAGTCAAGGCAAATCTGCTATGAAAAAAAAAATCTTTAAAATGTTAACAAGTAATGATGTCAGTTTAAGGACTAAGGTGACCCAAGTCATGGTATTTCAAATTCCTCATGTGCATGTAAAAGTAGGACAAGGAATAAGGAGGACAGTAGAATCCATACATTTGAATTATAGTGTTGGCAAAGAATATTGAAAGTACCATGGATTGCCAGAAAACCAAACAAATCTGTCCTAGAAGAAATGCAGTCAGAATGCTCCTTAAAAACAAGGATGGTAAGACTTTGCCTGTTATACTTTGGACATGTCATCAGGAGGGACCACTTCCTGAAGAAGGATATCATACTTAGCAAAGTGGAGGATCAATAAAAAAGAGCAAGACACCCCCACTGAGATGTACTGACACAGTGACAGAAACAATGGGCTCAAATGTAACCCAGGACTGGGCAGTGTTTTGTTCTGTTGTTCATAGGGTGGGAATTGATGTGATGGCATCTGGTAGCATAGTGGTTACGAATCGGGCTGTGAACAGCAAGGTCAGCAGTTCAAAACTACCAGCTGCTCCGTGGGACAGAGATGAAGCTTTCTGCTCCTGTAAAGATGTATAGCCTCGGAAACCCTGTACAGGGTCACTATGGGTCGGCACCGACTTGACGGCACTTAACAACAACAATAACAAAAACAACATATGAGAAAAACTTTTAATTCGTTAATGACATAAAAGTAGACGACTAAAATGTCGAGATAAATCTTGATATTGGAAAGGATCACTCAGGATCACAACTGGGTATTTTCCCAGTATCAGCAACATTTTTTAATGTAGTCTGTACAATTGATTTTAAAGTTTTTATAAAGAAAATCCAAGAATAACTGAGAAAACAAAAAGCCTTGAGAGTAATTAGTCTATTTGAAAGGTAGATAAGTAGGTAAGCAGAAAGAGAGAGAGAGAGAGAAAGAGAGAGAGAGAGAGAGAGAGAGAGAGAGAAGTCCCTATGGGGTTTCTCAGATCACCAAGGTTTTTCTCCCTATGGAATAGCTGAGTTTGAACCATTGACCTTTCAATTAGCAGCTGATTTCTTAACCATTGCAACACTAGTGCACCATGAAGTAATCATAACCTCTGAATATTAAGGTCCATTAGTAAACATATGCCACACTCAAATTAGAATAATTGGAAAACAGTTTTTAAAAGGGACAATTTACAAAGGAAAGAATAGGTTGTAGAAAACTCACAATGGATTGTGCCATTTCCCAGGTAACTGATGAGCTCTTACTACCAATGGACCCATAGATCGGAGAGGAGGGAGTGGTTAAGAGAAGCTGGAAAAGATATTTGTGTGGAAAGGATTGTTGACCTTCATTCAAGGGACAAAAACAGACCAAGGAAACCTTGCATGAAGGAGTCATTAGAATAAATACCTCAGCCTTGTTCTCCTCCTCCCTTATATCTCCTCCAGAGCTTCACAATGACCAAACCCAATCAAGAGCTGAAGGCAAGGGAGTAGTTGGTGTAGTTCCAACAAGTCAGCCAACTAGGGCAAAGACCCAAGTGGATAAGTAAGGGCATGGACATGGAGGGACAAGAAAAAGATATATGACATAGTCTATGACTTAATAGTATTACTAGAACATAGATAAACAGATAGAGCAGTGTACTTTTCAAAAGAGAAATATCTGTAATAAGACTAAATACATATTTGGAAATTTAGTATAGGGAAGGGGGATATGTCAATGACAGAGAGAATGGTTTTGTAGTAAATAGTGTTGGGAAAACTGGATAGACATCTAACAATGATAAAATCATGTCCATGCCTCACACTAGTTACAAAAATAAACTCTAAATGAGTCAGAAATACAGATGTAACAACTTAAATCACTTAAATATTAAAAGAAAACATGAGTGGATTCCTTTTAGCCTGTGAGTGGGAGAGCCTTTCTCCTATAACTCAATATCCGGAAGTATTAAAATAAAAGATTGATATATTTGACTACTTAATATTGTAAAAGTTTCACATGACACCATAAACAGCCAAAAATCAAATTAAAAGGCAAGACAAAAAGTTTTCAACTAACATCATGGACAGTTTATCTTGCTAATACATTAAATAGCCCTATAAAACAAAAATAGAATCTTCTTGGCCCTGCCATCTGTCACCACTGATTCTGATGCAGGACCCCTTCCAGGCCTGTGATCACTGACTATGCCTCTCATTATCTTCAGTGTTACAGCCCTGCTCTGAGGTACAGCTTTTTTAGGGGGTTCCTTCCCTCCTCCTCTCTGCTTCCTTCCTCTTTTTCCTTTTTTCTGCTGTTTCCTGCTACTTCTTTTCCTGCATGTTTCTGTCTTAAAAACCTCTGTGGGGTTGGCTGCTTATATAGACAACTCCTGGTCAATTTTTCAGGCATAGCTTCTCTCAGTGGGGGTGTGGACACAAACTGACCAATCCCCTCTCAGTAGGATACAGACACTTCATTTGCATTGCCTTTTGACCAATCCCTACAAGATATGTACCAATATCAGGGCAGGCTGCAGCTCAGCATCAAACAAATCATGTTTTTAGCTTACTCAGGAAATATCAATCAACCTAGATAGACATAGTAAATCATCTTGGGTAGAAAACTAGGGCAAAAGCAACTCCTCTGGATTTAAGGGAAAAAATCTCTCTATCTGTTTTTCCAAAGAACCAAGACAAAAATATAAGGGAACTAATTTCACCACAGTTGGTGTTCAATAGGAGTCCTGGTGTGGCATTGTAAGATAAGCACAGGTTGGTGGTACAAACCTATGATTCACTCCTTGGAAATCCTATATAGCGTTGCTAAGAGTTGGAACAAATTTGACAGCACAGAGCAACAACAAGATATGCACTATTGCTGATTTGGGCACCTAACATTCTACCTTCTCTGGTATCTTTCAAGGAAAGAGATTTAGTTTTAGACCTGTCAACCAGTAGTTATTGAGGAATTAATGTAGTTCCCTGGGTCTTCAGTTTTTTAATCTAAAACAGAGAGGGAAGGTGTTAACCAGATTGTTGCTAGGAAACATTGAGGAAAAGAATGTGTTGAATACTACTTTCTGGATGAATAAATGAATGAATCATAAATATTAGAAATAGATGAACAGATGGATTAATGAAGGAACATAAAGTTAGAAGGAAAGAAGTAAGAAAGGTCTATGGAGGATAAAAGTTGATTAGATAGGTGGATAGTTGTTTGGAAGAAAGGATGATTGCTTGGAAGAATGGATGGATGAATGAATAGTTGGATGGATGGATGAATGAATGGTTGGATGGATGGATGAATGAATAGCTGGATGGATGGATGAATGAATAGCTGGATGGATGGATGGATGAATTGTCATGTCAGGTTTAATTTATTACTAACCTTAAATAAAGTGCAGATGGACCAACAGCTATGTAGTGTTAGATAAGTTCCTATTCAAATTATGAGGTTTCCCCCTCTTTCTTGTGATTGATCATTGTATTTGAAGTATGATTTTTGGTGATTCCTTCCTAAGTCTGTGCCTCAGCCCTGGTGCAATTGAGTAGCTCATTTCCTTCTTCTTGGACTTGTTCTAAGAAGATAAAGTCTTTGAATCCCTTGAGTTGATGGGCAGCTGTCATTTTCCCAAGTTGGGGAAGATGCTGAAGACTTCACTCCCAAGTGATACAGCTGAATGAGAAGAGATATGGTTTTAGTGTAGGCTTGAATGAGAGCAAAAAAAAAAAAAGAAGAAGAAGAAGAAGGGAATTAAATTTTTCCAACCCCATAAAAAAGTTAGCCTGCCATTGTAGAGTGGGGAAATAGAGACGCTATAATAGATAATTTAGCTAGGGCACGAGGCTTGAGTTCAAGACTAAACCTAGCAGCTAACTAGTTGAGTAAACTTAGGCTTATTTCTTCCCCTTTCTGAGCCTTACTTCCACATCTGGAAAATAAGGAAGTGGTAATTGCCATGATTGCCTCTGGCACCCATACTTTCAGGACCACAAACCCAGAGAGACTGTAAGCTACAAGGCTGACTTGCTTTCTGAGTTCCTCCTGAGTGTGTCAGAGTTTCTCCATCCTCCATATTGATCATAATTATGACCCCTCTGCCCACTTTGTATGGTTACTGGTAGTATCAAATGAGATAATGGATGTGGAAATACCTTAAAATGTCTTAGAGTGAGCAGAGAAGGTGAGCATTAGATAAATAATCATAAAACAGCTCTTGCAGAGTTGAAGTGAAGAGATCAGAAAGGGCACATGAGGGAGGAAAGCACATCTTTGAAAAGTACTTTATTCTATCACAGACTCCACAGAAGCTAGCAGAGTATAGTCTGAGTGGAGAGTGGCTTGAGGCATTAACTACCCCAGATACACAGGCTCATCAAGAGAGTAGGGAACCTCAAGCACGCTACATACCCAGGTTGTGCCTTTGAGTCTGGAAGCTAAGGAGGGAAGGGGAAAAGTAGATAATTTGGTCAAGACACTTTGATCTATGACCTCATGCATTGACATCTCCTTTCTGAAGGCTCAGTTTCCTTACTTTATACATTTGTTGTTGTTGTGGTTATGTGCCGTCGAGTCGATTCCGACCCATAGCGACCCTGTACAGGGTTTCCAAGGGTGTAAATCTTTACGGGAGTAGAAAGCCTCATCTTTCTCCCACGGAGCAGCTGGTAGTTTCGAACCGCTGACCTTAAGGTTCGCAGCCCGATTCGTAACCACTATGCTACCAGAGCTCCTATATTAATTTATACATGGAAGAAAGAAAATTCCCCTGCCTTGTTTGCTAGAAGAATTATCTGGATGACATGGGTGAGAGTGTTCTATACTCTTCAAACACTTGTACAAATCATAGAATTGGAATTATTGCGCTGAGGGCAAGAAGCCCTGTTCTAAACTTAAATAAGAAAAGTCTTAGAAAATGACAAAACTGCCCATCTATGAAGTAGAGGCTGAATGTGCTTGTGCATGTCTGCATATACATAGGTGTGCATATGTGTGCATGTGCATATGTGTATATACACACATGCATGTGCCTGTGATACATACTCAGTATAGCTTTTTGATTAGTTGAGGACCTTTCAAAAGCAAAATTATACTACTTTAAAAGTTTTTGGAAGACTTAACAAACAACTTAAGGTGTCCCTGGGTGGTGCAAAATTAAAATGTTCAGTAGCTTACCCAAAAGTTGGGTGTTTGAGTTTACCCAGTGACCTCAGAAAAAAGATCTGGTGATCAACTTCTGAAAAATCATGGACACCATACAAAGTACAGTTCTACTCTGACACACACAGCATCACTATGAGTTATAATTAATATGATGATACCTCATGTCATATTATCAGGAGGGACCATGAACATGTTATTAGAAGGGTTCATTCCCTAGAGAAGAACATCATATTTGAAAAAGTAGAGGGTCAGTACAAAAGATGAAGGTCTTCAACAAGATGGATTGACACAGTGACTACAATAATGGGTTCAAGCATAGCAATGGTTGTGAGGATGGTGCAAGACCTAATAGCAGTTGGTTCCATTGTACATAGGATCACTGTGAGTAAGAGCCAACTCATGGTACCTAACAACAGCAAACATCTTTACAAGAGCAGATCATCAAGTCTAGAATCTGATGGAGCCACTCATTGGGTTTGAACTGCCAACTTTTCAGTTAGCTGTGTAATGCTTATCTATTGCACCACCAGGGTTCCTTTCTCTATCTTTAGAAGACATAATCACCAGAGAAACTTATTAGAAATGATGGGAGCCACTGAGCCAGAGATTGCTCCCCACCTCAGGAGTCTAGCAAAAGTTGGCTTGATGGTGTCTGCCTCGGCAAAGGTCCACAGCACAAGGAGGAAGTGACCTTTAGCTCAATGAGCCGTAGAGCTAGTCAGCAGAAAAGCATGCAAATATTTCTGCTTGCCTACACAAACCAGCATAGTGGTTATGAATCGGGCTGCTAACCTCAGAGTCAGCAGTTCGAAACCACAGGCTTTCTGCTCCGGTAAAGATTTACAGCCTTGGAAACCCCGTACAAGGTCGCTATGAGTC
>NW_006408589.1:1009600-1018085 GCF_000296735.1 Chrysochloris asiatica
TTTTTTTCCCATGAGCTAGACTCCTTTCGAGTTATCACAGTCAAGTCTTCTTTGAGGCGGCATCTCTTCCCCAGTCGCATTTTGAGTGCCTTCCAACTTGAGGAGCTTATTTTCCTGCACTACATCTTGCAGTGTTTCTCTGCTATTCATAAGGTTTTCAGTGACTAAATGTTCAGAAGTACTTCGTCACTCTATCTTCCTAGTGTGTTTTTTTTTCTGGAAGCTCATCTGAAACCTGTCCACCATGGGTTACCCTGCTGGTATTTAAAATACTGGTGGCATAGCTTTTTGAATCACAGCAACTCACAAGCCACCACAGTAAGACAAACTGACAGACAAGTGGTGGCCATTTGGTTTTTAGTTGAAATTGTCACTTTAAATTTCAAAGAGATCCTTGTGCATGCATAGTAGAACCCTTCAGGGGTGGGGTGTCCATTGGCTCATGCATACCCTCTAGTCACCAAAATGGAGGTGCATAGACAGCGAGAGACAAATGAACAGATACCAGAAAAGAATGTCCACACCTGTATCTCCGTGGTTCTGTCAGGCGTTCGTGGCTAGCTTTTCACTACGGTTGTGTTATTTCCCTATACTTATTCAATTTGTATGCTAATCAAATAATTCGAGAAGTTGGACTATATAAAGAAGAACATGGTATCAGGATTGGAGAAAAAATCAAAAACAAGCTGTGGTATGCATATAATACTACCTACCTTGTCGAATGGGCTCAAGCAAGACAACAATTGTGAGGTTGGCCCAGGACCGGTGTTTTTTTTCTGTTGTGCACAGGGTCGCTATGAGTCAGTATTGACCTGATGGCACCTAACAACAACAACAACAAACCTTGCTTAAAGTGAGGAGGACTTAAACTTCTTACTGATGTTGATCAAGACAGCAACCTTCAGTATGGGTTGCACCTCAATGTAAAGAAAATAAAATCCTCACCACTGGACCAATAAATAACATCATATGAAGTGGAGAAAAGACTGAAGTTGTCGAAGACTTAATTTTGCTGAGATACACTGTCAACACTCATGGAAGCAGCAGTCAAGAAATCAAATGATGAATTGTATTAGGCAAATCTGCTGTGCAAGACCTCTTTAAAATATTGAAGAGCAAAAACATTACTTTGAGAATTTAGGCGTTCTGACACAAGTCATAGTATTTTCAGTATTCTCATATGCATGTGAAAGTTAGACTGGATAAGGAAGGTCTTAGAAAAATTGATGCATTTGAGTTATGATGTTGGAGAAGAATATTAGAAGTATCATGGACTGCCAGAAGTACAAACAAATCTGTTTGAAGAAGTACAACCAGATACTCCTTAGAGGCCAGGGGGATTAAGACTTGGTCTCTCATACTTTGGACATATTATCAGGAGGGACCAGTCCATAGAGAAGGACATCATGTTTGATAAAGTGAGCAGTCAACAAAAAAGAAGACCCTCAATGAGATGGATTGGCACAGTGGCCAGAGCAATGGGCTGAAATGTAACAATTGTGAGGTTGGCGCAGAACCAGGCAGTGTTTTGTTCTATTGTGCATAGGACTGTTACGAGCTAGAGACAACTCATCAGCACCTAACAACAACAACAACAACAACAACAGGACTAACTAGAGCTAGCAAATCAAGCCTGTGACTTATGACATATAGTATATTGATGAAAGTCAATTTTCTTTTACAATAAATATTCTGAGAATTTTAGAAAGTGAGCAGATTTATTAAAAATATTAACTATAGGTGGTTTGTCACTGTAGGATAAGCACTGGATCACAAGGTCAGCGGTTCAAACTCACCAGCTGCTCCTTGGAAACCCTATACAGTGTCACTATGGGTCAGAATTGACTTGATGGCACTAAACAACAGCATAGGTAGCTCTACATTATACAAAACATTGGGGAAAACATTAAGTGATGGTGAAGCATAGGAAAAATGGAAAGGATACAGGCATAACTCCTGGCCCCCAGCTCAGAGCTCAACACACACTCCTTAAGCCACTTTTATCTTTCCAGCAGCATGCTCACTATTGCACATTCATAGAAAGACCTTTTGCCGTCAAGTTGACCCGGACTCATGGTAACCCTGTGTATGTCAGAGTGGAACTGTGCTCCATAGAGTTTTCAATGGCTTATTTTTTTGTTAAAATTTTATTGTGAATTAAGTGATAGTTTACATGGAAGAACATTGGTTTTACACTCATCATTTCATTGCAATGATTATAGTCTCCTCTGTACATCATCATTCAACAGTATTTTTGCTTCAATTCCCTGAGGTTTATGTTTTTGGCTTTTTGTTTTTTTCAGAGTTTTCATTGTGAATTGAGTGACAATTTACATGGGAGAACATCAGCTTTACATTCATCCTATTGTATTTCATATTTCATTTCATTGCAATGATTACAATCCCCTCCAGTCATCATCATTCAACAGCATTTGCTTCCATTCCCTCTGTTTTTATTTGGATGTACACTGAAGTTCTCAGGAATATCTAACCATTCAAACAACCAAAGGGTATGCCCTGCAAGACTTCCCCCTGGCTGCCAGCACACAGACCCTCTCCTTCCTTGAGTCTAGAGTCCCCATGTGCTCTATCTTTCCACGTCATCATCTCTGCCTCCATCTCTGGCATCGCTGCTTCTCTGGATAGGGTCCTGCACTCCACTTTTCTCCCTTAATGGTCCCAGGGTCCTCTGTTCCTGGACTTCAAGATCAACTTATGTTACAAAATGTCTACCTTACATTTGCATCATTCACAATCAGTCTTCATAGCAATTATTCACTACTGAACCACAAGAATCTTATCCCCATCTCCTTTCACCAGCCCTGTATAGACAGGTTGGAAACCACTCAGTGGAGATTCTACCTTCCCCCACAGCCTCTGAAACTAGGCTCCCTCTTGAAAACTTGTAAGCCAGTCACTTCTTGCCTTTGTAGCCCCCCATTTTGGGTAGCCAATGTCTAAGTTGCCCATCCCTGTCAACCCTGTGTACAGAGGGGGTGGGAATGATCCTTGCTGTAAAGATTTGTTTCTTCTTTTAAGCTACTGCATCCATAAGTATAGGTAAGTTCAGCAAATTGTAGCAGATTACACTTTTTTTTTTCCTCTTCTTTCTTCCTCTAGTCAAGTTCTGATCATCTAGCCATTGAAGCTAGGTCAAATGACTACTATCTGCAAGTATGGGCGTTCTTGTGCATCTCCCCTCACTTCCTATCAGCTGGATGCTTCACTCTCTGCTTTAGCCCTCAGTGGCTATGTCCCTGTCCAAGGGTTGAGGGCATCTCCCCAACCTCCCCCGCAATTCCCCATCTTGTCCACTCCAGTTTACTCCACCTCAGATTCATGCCTATTAGATTTTCAGAGACTTGACTTTAAGTCATGGGCAACCTCATTCCCCACTGCCCTATCAGAGTGATCTGTACCAGCCTGGGACATAGGAACATTTTGAGAGTTGAATGATCTGAGCCCCAGATTGAGGGAGTGGTGGGTCAGTGCCAGACATCATTTTGCACTGGAGCTGGCAGGAAGGAAGGTGACCTTCAAAGCTCTCAGCTTCTGGATGTTACATAGTTTCTTTTGCTAAGAAGAGACAGCCCCAATATTGGAAGGTCACAAAATGTCTGGACAAGTCATCTAATCCCTCTGAGCCTCATTGTCCACATATAACTTGAGGATAATAACTGGTCCATATGAGTCATATGTCATACTTACAGATGCTCAACAACTTTTGATTGCTCTTCCTCTGGGTGATTTCTCATGTTAGGAAGCCACCTCCCCAAGGAAGAATCAGGATTTGTTCTCCAAACTTCCCTTTCAGCTAGGCACAGGCATGAAAAAAGGAAAACAGAAGAATAATTGATGCCACCATCATCATCACCACACGCTTCACCATCTCGTCTTGCTTCAAGATGCTAGACAGACAGACAGATAAAACTGAATCACACCTGCTTCCCATGGATAATAGGAAGCTTTCCAGGAAAGATTAGAGAGTCTCGGGCATCAAGTTTGAGCATAATCATGAAAGCCTTCTCATTCCTGTCTCTGCTTTTTCCAGTCCCTTTGCTCCTTCAACCTCCATTCTGGTCTCCCCATTCCCACTCTGACCCCTCCAATTTGTTCTCAAATATGCCTACACCCACTCTAGAGTATAAATCTGGTGATGGCTCTTTCCTGCTTATAATCATTCAGTAGCTCCTTGTGACATATTGTCTGTGTTGTTGAGCCAATAGTTGTCCTAGAAGACAGAGTAGAACTCCCCATAGAATTATATAGGCTGTATTCTTCTTCTTGTTTTTTTTTTTTTTCCACTTCATTTCATTGCAATGATTACAATCTCCTCCATGTTTCATCAAATAACCAAAGGGTACACTCCACAGGCCTGCCCAACGGCTGTCAGCACACAACCCCTCTCCCTCCCTGAGTCCAGTGTCCCCAGCCACTACCTCTGTTCATGTCATCGTCTCTGTCTACATTTCTGGCATCACTGCTTCTCTTGGTAGGTTCCCTCACTCCAATCTTCTTAATTGATGATCCCAGGGACCTCCGATCCTGGACTGAAAAATCAATCACTCCCCTCCTTTTGTTCAAAAACATCAAAAAAATCTACCTTTACATTTCTGACCCTCACAGTCAGTCCTGATGACAATTATTCATTATTGTACCACAAGATTCTTATTCTCATCTCCTTTCATTAGTCCCATCCTAACAGATTGGAAACCATTCAGTGGAGAGTCTACCTTCCCCCACACCATCTGGAACTAGGCTCCCTCTTGAAAGCTTGTAAGCCAGTCACTTCTTGCCTTTAAAGCACCCCCCCTCCCTTTTTGGTTAGCCAATGTCTAAGTTGCCCATCCCTGTCAATCCTGTGTACAGAGGGGTTTGGGAGTGATCCTTACTATAAAGATTTATTCCCTTTTTTGAGTTACTACATCCATAAGTAAAGGAGCTCTGGTAGCATGGTGGTTACAAATCGGGCTGCTAACCTCAGGGTCAGCAGTCTGAAACTACCAACAGTGCCATGGGAGAAAGATGAGGCTTCTGGTCCCATAAAGATTTGCAGATTTGGAAACCCTGTGCAGGGTCACTATAAGTTGGAACTGACTCCACAGTACTTAACAACAACAACATCCATAAGTATAGGTAAAGTTCATCAAATTGTTGCAGGTTACTCTTTTTTTCCCCCTCTTTTTTCTTCTTCTAGTTGATTTCTGATCATCCAGCTATTAAAGCCAGGTCAAGTGGGTACTAATCTGCAAGTATGGGTGTTCTTGTGCATCTCCCCTCACTTCATATCAGCTGGATGCTTCACTCTCCATTTTAGTCCTCTATGGCCATGTCACTGCCTCTGGGCCCAGGAGTCCATGGGTCTTGCCATACTGCTGGCCAACCAGGTCTCCACCAGGGTTCACAGGAGTCTATTGACTGTGGTCAGACTTAGCCCAACTTCATTACTGTTTTTCCCCCTCTTCCCCTTATTGGTGACCAACGTGTTCACCATAGGCTGAACAGATCACCAGATATTTTTTCCTGTGCTGTAGTAAATGGGTTCAAACTGATGATTTTTGGTTAGCAGTTGAGCATTTAAACATTATGCCACTAGGGTTTAATGTGACCTAGAGAGAAAAAAATAAAACCTTTGTTTTGAAGGCTTAGGATCTCATGGTACAACTCTGACATGTTGTTGTTGTTAGGTGTCATTGAGTTGATAGTGACTCATAGCAACCCTATGCACAACAGAATTAAACACTGCCTGGTCCTGGGCTAACCTCACAATTGTTGCCACACTTAAGCCCATTGACGCTGCCACTTTGCGAATACATCTTTCTGGGGGTCTTCCTCTTTGTCTCTGACCCTTCACCCTACCAGACATGGTATCTTTCTCCAGTGACAATATGTCCAAAAGATGATAGACAAAGTTTGGCCATACTGGTCTCTAAGTGCAGTTCTGGTTGCACTTCTTCCAAAACAAATCTGTTTGTTCTTTTAGCAGCTCAGGGTACTTTCAATATTTTCCTCCAACACCATAACTCAAATATATCAATTCTTCTAAGGTCTTCCTTATTCACTGTCCAGCTTTCACATGCATATGAGATTATTGAAAATATCATGGCTTGGGTCAGGTGCCTTTTAGTCCTCAAACTGACATTATTTGCTCTTCAACACTTTAAAAAGGTCTCATACAGCAGATTTGACTAGTAAACATGTCATTTGATTTCTTGACTGCTGCTTCCATGAGTGTTGATGGTTGATCCAAGAAGAATGACGTCCTTGACAACTTCAATCTTTTCTCCATTAATAAGAATTTTTTTTTATTGGTCCAATGGTAAGGATTTTTGTTTTCTTGACATTGAGATACAATCCATACTGAAGGCTGTGCTCTTTGATCTTCATCAGTCAGTATTTTAAGTCCTTTTCAATTTTAACCAGCAAGGTTGTATCATCTGCATATCGCAGGTTATTAAAGAGTCTTCCTCCAATACTGATGCCATGTTTTTCTTCATGCAACCCACTTCTTGGATTATTTGCTCAGCATATAGGTTGAATCACTTTGGTGAAAGAATAAAACCCTGTCGCACACCTTTCTTAGTTTTAAACCATTCAGTGTTCCTCCTCATGAGCTCAATTAAGTGTTCTGGAATACTCATAATTCACAATGTTGTCCATAGCTTGTCATGATCCACACAATCAAAAGTCTTTATGTAGTCAATAAAACACAGGTAAACATCTTTCTGGTAGTCTCAGCTTTCAGCCAAGATCCATTGTACATCCCTCATTCTATGGCCTCTTCTGAATTCGTCTTGAACCTCTGGAAGTTCTCTGTCAATGTATGCTTGCAGCCATTTCTGTATTACCTTTAGCAAAACTTTACTCGCATGGGACATCAAAGATATTGTCTGATGATTTCCACATTCTGTTGGGTCACCTCTCTTTGGAATGGGCACAAATACAAATCTCTTCCAATCAGTCGGCCAGATAGTTGTCTTCCTAATTTCTTGGCATAGATGAGTGAGTGCCTCCTGTGCCACATCACTTTCTTGAAAGAGTTCTATTTTCATTCCATCAATTCCTGTGCTTTCTCTTTTCAAATTCCTTCAATTCACCTTGGACTGTTTTCTTCCTTATCATTGGCACTTTACATAGTATTTTTGCATATGAACTCAAACATAGTTCATAAAAATAATGATCTGGATATAAAGAAGTGAATATTGTGCACAGTCCTAAAATCTTGTGAGTAGAACTCTGATTCAGAGCTATATGTCTCAACTCAGTAGGAATAAAACAGTAAGAAGACAAAACATAGAGAAGAGGCAAGTCCACAAGAGCCACAAGCTCATCTACACTGAGACTATCTTTTAGATAATTCACCAGCTGAAAAATATAAGTCAAACTTATTATTCTTTTACTTAACACGTGGAAATTACAACCGCACCTTCCTTGCTTTCATTGATTTAAACTGGTCTATGATGTGCTCAAAGTTGATTTTTTTTTTTTTTTTTCAGATTCTTCATCTAGATTTGTCAAAGTAAGGTCATACATTCTGCGTTGGCTGTTGTTGTTGTTAAGTGCCTTTAAGTTTGTTCCGACTCATAGTGACCCTGTACAAGGTTCCCAAGGAACAACTGGTAAATTTGAACCATCGATGTTGCAGTTTAAATTGGCCTTGTGGTCCAGGGCATTATCTCACAGCACCATACCAGGATTCTGACATGACTCATGTTGTTGTTGTTGTTATGTGCCGTGGAGTTGTTTCCAACTAATAACGACCCTGTACAGGGCTTCCGAGGCTGGATTTTTTTTTTTTAAATGTTTTATTGTGAATTATGTGATGGTTTACATGGGAGAACATTAGTTTTACATTCATCCTATAGAATATCGTTTCATTGCTATGATTACAATCCCTTCCATGCATCATCATCCAACCAAAGGGTATACACTACAAGCCTGCCACCTGGTCATCAGCACACAGCCCCTCTCCCTCTCTCTGTCTAAAGACCCCAACTGTTCCATCTCCCCACATCATCGTCTCTGCCTCCATCTCAGGCATCACTGCTTCTCTGGGTAGGGTCCCTCTCTCCTCTCTTCTCCCTTGATGGTCCCAGGAACCACCACTCCTAGGCTGAAGAGTTAATCACTCCCCTCCTTGCTACAAAATGTCTACCTTTACATTTCCAACCCTCACAAGCAGTCCTGATAGCAATAATTCACTAGTGTATCACAAAAGACCCATCCGCATTTCATTTCATCAGCCCCACCTAGACAGATTGTATACTACTTATTGGAGATTCTACCTTCCTTCACAACCTCTGAATCTAGGTTCCCTCTTGAAAGCTAGTAAGACAGTCACTTCTTGCCTTTGTAGCCCTCCCATTTTGGGTAGCCATGTCCAAGTTGCTCATCCTTGTCTTCTCTGTATATGAAGGGGGTGGGAATGATCCTTGCTGTAAGGATTTGTTCCCTCTTTTGAGCTACTGCATCCATAGGTGTGGGT
>NW_006408589.1:1019160-1023249 GCF_000296735.1 Chrysochloris asiatica
GAACAGTTGGTAGTTTTGAACTGCTGACCTTAAAGTTCATAGCCCATTTCATAACCACTGCCCTACCACTCATGTTGTTGTTGTTAAGTGCCGTTGAGTCGATTCCAACCCATAGCGACTCTGTATCAGGTTTCCAAGGAGCAGCTAGTGAGCTTGAACCACTGACCTTGTGGTTCAAATGACTTTGCAGTCTGGCGCATTTACCCAAAATGCTCTCAAATATAGAAGTATTAGTTTTAACTTGCTGAATGATCTTTGCTGCCAATGGAAACTGAGATGGTTAATAGAAACTGCTCAGTGGTATCCCCCTTCAAGTAGCATCAGAGGATGTGTTACACCTGCCATACCTCAGGCATACCTCTGACACCATCCCTATGATCATTGTGGATTGGATACTGTGGCCCACAGAGTTTTCATTGGCTAATTTTTGGAAGTAGATCATCAGGCCTTGGTTCCTAGTCCATCTTAGTCATTTAGCTTATCTAAAACTGTTCTGAATCTTATCAACAAGAAAATTTCCATTGACATATGAGTGGTTTTGCTTAAGAAGTGCATTGTCTGGGAATCAAACCCAGGTCTCCAGCATGGAAGGTGAGAATTCTGTCACTGAGCCACCACTGCCTCCAATAAATGGAGGTCATTATTTTTAACACTAAGAAAGAGAACTGAAGAAATATTGAGAGTGGAATTTATTTTTTTCACTCTAGGATTCACTAACAACAAAAGTCAGCCCCAGGGGAGATAAGAAGTTCCACAAGCTGTTCAAAACTCAATAGCTTCCAGCTCAGCTTAAAATTAAGTAACCATCCAGGTAGGTAGATGTTTTGTTTTGTTTACTTGTTTGCTTTGGGTTTTGTTAGTTTTCTGTCTGTAGTGGCCACCAACCTTGTGTATCCATGCAACATACAGATACTATTCAGGACCCTGGAGTGCATCTGAAGGCTTTCCCACTCACTATGTTCTACTAATGATTTTTATTTAATATTGAACACTCAAAAATGACTTTTTTTTTTTACCTGGCCTTCAACTCCATTGACCTTTGTAACTCACCATAGGTAGATTTCCCCTATACTTAGCAGTTTAATGTACTTATTGGTCCAAATCACTTTTTTTAAAAGATCATGTTGATTGTTTGACTCTTTTCATCTTTAAGTCTGTGTTCTTCTTTCTTAACCTGCTCAAATGTGACATAACCTTTTTGAATTTGTTCACATCATACATTCAATTAGAAAAAGCACAGTATCAAATTGGTGACATCTCACTGAACACAGAGCAATTTTGGATTCTGTATCTTAGCAATTAATTGGTGCCAAATCCATTGACAGAATTTTCTAAATGAATAAACTGCCAAACATTTTTTTTCCTATTTTTGCATGAACTCTAACTGCAGCAAATATATATTCACTCACACATGTATGTACTGGCCTTCCCTTCTGCTTTCCCTTGGACACAGTGATGGCACAGCAGAAAGAGAGCAGTACATTGTAGTGATTAAGTCACTGATTTCGTGATTGTGGAAGGGGGGAGTTGGACCACAGCTTGCCTCCTTTCCTGTGGTCCACAAATTAACCATTTGTTCAGCATCAGTGTTGGCTTGGCTTCTTGGACCAGATGAGAATGTGGACTGACTACCCTTGCTGGAACATCTTGACCAGAACGCACCCATCAGTAGATGGTGGTCTACTAGCACATTCTCCCTTCTTGTCCTGAGCTCATCTCAACATTCCCAGTAACTGCTTATATAGCCATGTGCATTATAGGGCACCTGGCCAAATTCTTAATCTATTTCCTATTGGGAGAGAAAAGAGTCATTGTGCAGTATAACAGGGAGCATGTAGACCATATCTCTGAATTGACTGCTGAATAAGACCTGCTGGTCATTGGGGGACCAACACCCATTATTGAAGCTAATCTTGCTAGTCTCTTCTTTTTGACAAAAGCATTGTTCTATTTTGTATTTGATAATGGCACATAAGATTCTAGTTCACAATCATCTCCCTAGTTCCTAGACACCTAAAGTAAAGTCCAAATTCTTCATCAGGGCCTGTGATTAAAGCAGGACTTTGCTAGAGTAAACTTATTGCAAGACTCAGATTTCTTGTCAGTATAATCTTTGGAGCAGTTTTGATTGATGCTTAAGAGAAAAGAGTATTTGCTCTCAGGGTTGTTTTTGAACCAGACAAACTGGATATATTAGTTCCCTATGGCTACTGTAACAAAGACTTATAAACTACTATAATATGTTATTGGAGTTCTGGTATAGTGCTATAGGGTAAGTACTGTACTGAAGATCAGTTTTAACCACAAGGTTGGTAGTTCAAACTCATCAGCTGTTCCTCAGAAACCCTATACGGGGTGGCTATGAATTGGAACTGACTAGACAGTACTTGAAAACATTATATGTTATTAGGTACTTTCAAGTTGATACTGACTCATAGTGACATTATGCACAACAGAATGAAACACGGTCTAGTACTGCACCATGCTCATAATCATTGTTACTCTTGAAACTCCTGCTGCCACCATTGTGCCAATCCGTCTTCTTGGGGGACTTCCTCTTTTTCTCTTTCCCCCACATTATCAAGCATGACGCTATTATCCAGAGACTGGCCCTCCTAGTAATATGTTCAAATTATGACAGATGAAGTCTGGCTATTCTGGATTCTATGGAGCATTCTGGCTGTACTTCTTCCAACACAGATCTGTTTGTTCTTCTGGCAGTCTATGGTATGTCTCCAACACCATAACTCAAATTTAACAAGACTTCTATGGTCCAACTTTCACATGCAAATAAGGATATTGAAAAGGTCACGGCTAAGTTCAGGTGCACTTTAGTCCTCTAACTGACATCTTTGCTCTTGAACACTTTCAAAAGATCTTCTACAGCAGATAAGCCTAATGCAATATGTCATTTGATTTCTCCACTGCTGCTTTCATGATGGTTGATGGTTGATCTTAGCAAAATGAATTATTTGACAACTTCAATCTTTTCTCCATTTATCATGATATTATTTGTCTGGTGGTGAGGATTTTTCTTTTCCTGACATTAGATGCAACCCATATTGAAGACAGTAAGCATTTTAAGTCCTCTTGGCTTTCAGCAAGAAGGTTGTATCATCTTATGTTGCTAATGAGTCTTCCTCCAATCCTGATGCCACATTTTCCTTCATATAATCCAACTTCTTGAATTATTAGTTCAGCATACAGATTTAATAAGTATGGTGAAAGAATATAGCCTTGGCACACACATTTTCTGTTTTAAAACTGTTCAGTAACCCCTTGTTCTGTTCAGCTGTCTCTTGGTCTATGTACAGGTACCTCATGAACACAATTACATTTTCTGGAATACCCATTCTTAACAATGTTACACATAGCTTGTCATCATCCACATAGTTGAAAGTCTTTGCATAGTCAATAAAGCACAGGTAAACATCTTTCTGGCATTCTCTTCTTTCAGCTAATAGCCATCTGAGGTCAGTAATGATATCCCTTTTCCCCTGTTCTTTTCTGCATCTGGCTTGAACCTTTGGCAGTTCACTGTAATGTACTACTGTAGTAGTTTATGAATTATCTTTATCAAAATCTTACTTATATTTGATATTGGTGATATTGTCTGATGACTTCCATATTCTGTTGGGTCACTTCCCTTTGGAATGAACACAAATATGAATCTCTTCCAAAATTGTTGGCATAGGTGAATGAGTGCCTCCAGTGCTACATAAGTTTATTAAAAGATTTCAATTGTGTTCTGTTGCTGGCGTCAGCATACGCAGATCCTGGGTTGATCAGTGGCCCTGTGACATGGATGAAAATCCAATTCTGAGGCCCTCCTCAGGATAGCGAGCCATGGACCCTGAAGGCCAAAGGAAATGACCTACTGACGTCCCGGGTTCATTGGTTTTTATGAACTCACTGGTTGGTTAACTCTGTATAATTTTCTTTGGTCCTAATATTGTTCATTCTATGCTTCTAACTCCAGTAATTGTAGCTTCTGAGAAAATGGTTTCTTTTACAATGCCTCTCTTAATGCCTCCACTGTGTTGGCAGTGCATGGAATCCTGGGAACAAATCTTTCTGAGGAACAAGCGA
>NW_006408589.1:1024129-1025196 GCF_000296735.1 Chrysochloris asiatica
TCTCTCTCTTTCTCTATCCCTTTTGCCGCCAGATCTCCCTTCTTTGTGACACCCACACTTCCTTGTCGAGGCTGGACCCCGATATAAGACCTCGACATTCCTGGCCCCCAATGTGGGGCACGAAGATTATGGTAAATAATTGTGCTCGGTCTGGTAAGGACCCTGTTTGGGGAATCCACGGTCCCCCAAATCAAAGAGTAGGGCTGGGAAGGAACAGGAAGGAGTTGAAGAGTATGCATCAGATAGAATTCTGTACTCGTTCCTTGTATCTTGAAATCCTTAAGAAACGTCTGCAAAAAAAGGGAATTCATTTTGTTGAAGGAAACTTGTCTGATTTTTTTCAGTTTATTCAGATGATTAGTCCCTGGTTACCCGAGAATGGAACATTAGATGAATCAGATTGGAAAAAGGTTGGTGTCGAAATAAAGAAGTATTACTCCCTTAACAGACCTGAAAATGTTCCAGTAGAGGCATTTGCCCTCTGGAATTTACTTTGTGACGCCTTAAACCCTCGTCATGAAACTATTCATTTTAAGCACTCTCTCTCTCCTCCAACTGGGGAATACCCTCTTTTACCCCACAAGCCTTCTGCTTTTTCTGTTCAGAACAACAGTGACCCAGAACAGGCTTTGTTGAAGAAAAAGGCTGCAGAATGTCATTTGGAGGATTTTTCCATTCAGGAAAAGCCAGGAATGTCGAGGTCTTATAGTTTTTCTGTTTTCTATCTCATTTATTTCTGCTCTTATCTTTATTATTTCTTTTCTTTTGGTGACTGTAGGCTCCCTCTGTTGGTCTGTTTCTAGTTGCTGGAGATGTTGTGTTAATGTGTCAATTTTTATTATTTCTTCTTTTTGAATGTGCACATTTATTGCAATAAACTTTCCTCTCAGCACGGTTTTCTCTGTGTCCCAAATATTTTGGTATGTTGTGTTTCATTCTCGTTTGTTTCTAGTAACTTTCTGTACTCACATTTAATTTCTTCTGTTATCCAGTTGTTCTTCAGCAGGGTGTTGTTCAGTCTCCATATATTAAACTTTATTTCATTGGTCTTCTTATTGCTGATTTCT
>NW_006408589.1:1025859-1033869 GCF_000296735.1 Chrysochloris asiatica
TTAATCCATTGACATTCAGTGTAATTATCAATAGGTATGGATTAACTGTTGTCATTATGTTAATTTTCTGTGGTGCTGTTTGTTCCTTTACTCTGCATGCCTTCTTGTGCTGAGTTCATGTTTTTTGTGCTATTTCTTGTTGGTTTCTTCTTACTTTTAATATTTCCCTGTTCCGCTCACATCTTAATTTTTATGGTAAATTGTGAAGTATTAATTTTCTTTGGGGTTACCCTATAGTCTGTTAAATTTTCCCTGCGTTTAAGAGGTTTATTGTATCCTGCAATCGACTCATCCTCCTCACCACCTGGATCTCTGTTCCTATATTTTCCCCTTCTTTGACATTTTTCATATTTTGATCTTTGGTTTGCCTCACAGGTCCTCTGAATTCATTACTGTAATTTCGTTCTGTTCTGAACTCTGCTATCTATCAACTGACTTCCAGGTGGTGTTGCCACATCTGCCAATGTCTGGTTGTTGTCTGTTCTTGCTGGTTTTCATTCCGAAGAACTCCCTGTATGATGTTTTGAAACACTGGATTGGATTTGGCAAAATCTCTTAGCATCTGTTTACCCTGGAATTTTTTATTGCACCATCTTATATGATTGACAGTTTTGTTGGATAGACAATACTTGGTTGGCAGTTTTTTCGTTTAGCATTTTAGATATGTCTCCCCAGTGCCTTCTTGCCTACATAGTTTCTGCTGAGAAGTCAGAGCTTAATCTCTTTTGCTTGCCTTTGTATGTAACATTTCTCTTTTCCCTGGACGCTTTTAGGTTTCTCTCCTTGTCTTTGATTTTGGAGAGCTTGATTATGATATGAGTCAGTGATTTTCTTTTGGAGTCTATTGTTCCTGGGGTTTGTTCAGCTTCTTCAATGTTTATCTTCTCATCCTTCAAGATGTTAGGAAATTTTTCTTCCAGAAGCTCTTCAACTATCTCTTCTTTGGACTTCTGTATTCTTCCTGTTCTGGAATGCCAATAATTCTTAAGTTATTCCTCTTCATGTTATCCAGCATGAATCCTAGACTCTCTTCAGATTTTTTAAATCCTTTTTTCTGCTTACTTTCCTATCTTAGCAGTATTGAGGGATTTTTCTTCCAGCTTGCTGATTCTGGTTTCCATCTCTTCCATTCTACTCCTTTGCCCTTTCAGTGTATTGTCCATTTTTGATATTTTGTTATTAATCATCTGGACTTCTTTTTTCAGGTTTTGAATTTTTTCCAATGCTGTATCTATCTTTTTTTTATTGCTCCTGTAGCACTTTCCTGGCTTCTTATTTATTTTCCTCCACCCCTTTACAGAGCATTTGAATTTGTTTCCATATCATTCTTCTGAATTCCTTCTCAGGTAGATCCAGAGCCTTCTTTCGTACTGGAAAGTCTGTGTCTGCTTCCAGCTCATTTGTCTCAGTTACTTTTTTTCTGTTTTAGGACACATGTTGAGATCTTTAATTGTGTTTTATTGGACATTTTCAGTAATTATGTGAGAGGAGCTCTGGTAGCGTAGTGGTTATGAATTGGAATGTGAACCTTAAGGTCAGCAGTTCAAAACTACCAGCTGCTCTGTGGGAGAAAGATGAGGCTTTCTACTCCCATAAAGATTTATAGCCTCGGAAACTCTGTAAAGGGTAGCTACGAGTCAAAATTGACTCGATGGAACTTAATAACAACAACAATGTGGGTTTTAATGCTTAAGTAGATGTATGTTGCTTCACTGTTAAGCTTACTGAGAGTTTCCTGGTGGATATGATCTGGAGATAACCTTCCTTTTTCATGTGTAATGTCTAGCAGCTGGCATTGGCTCTTATCCAGATGGTGGGTATTACCAGGTATGCTTGTCACTTGGCTATATGAGCACAGTTGCTGTCTCTTTTTGGGTAAGGTAGGGGGAGAAAGCTCCAACCCCTGGGAAAAGAGTGAGGCCAAAAGGACCAAAGACAGAAACAATATAAAAGCAGAGACAGAAACGACCAATCAGAAACAATAATAAAATTGTGATTGACTGTCCAATGGCCTTTACTATGCAGGCAGGGATATAGGGTTACATCAACTTTGGGGTTGGGTCCCAGAGTCAGAGTTAATAAGAAGCAGCCTGTGGGTTTCCTCCCTGTGTTATGAGAAAACTGTGGGTGCAATGGTGGACCCTTTAGAGGGTGTGCTGCTGCCCGCCTGAAGGCATCTGGGTTAGGCAGTGAGGTTATGATCAGATTGAAGAGGAAAAACACATTTAAAAATGAAAAGTGAAAGATGAAAAATCAGTCACACCTCTCTCTCCAGACACACAGCTCTACAAATTCTAGTGCTGGTTCACTGCCTCTGCTTGGCCATGGTCCCGCCCTCCAACCTCAGGACCTCTGGCTGCTGGGATCGATTCAGCTGGGTTGATTCAGAAATCACCGCATTTTGTGTCCATAGGCAGATTTCTCCATAGGTGGGTGTGGGAAACTGTTGCCCAAAACCTTAAACAAGATCCAAAACTCTGCATCTGTTTTGCAGACTGCTCTTGTTCTACTTTTTCTGGGTTTTAGCAGAGGAGCTTTCACTATCTGTCTATGCTTGCTGCTGTTGTTGTTTTTAAGTGCCATCGAGTCAGTTTCCTGTATAAGGTTTCTGAGGAGCAGCTGGTGAGCTTGAACTACCGATCTTGCAGTTCAAATGGCTTTACAGTCTGGCTCGTTAACCAACAGTGCCACACAAGGAGTTCTGGTAGTGTAGTAGTTACAAATCGGGCTGCTAACCTCAAGGTCGACAGTTCGAAACTTCTGGATGTTCCATGGGAGAAAGACGAAGCTCTCTGCTCCGGTAAAGATTTGCAGCCTCAGAAACCCTATGCAGGGTCACTATAAGTTGGAACAACTCCAAAATCTCTGCTTACGTGCCCCCAAACCGGAAGTCCCCCTTCCATCTTCTTTTGATGGTTTCTGCTTCATGCAATGATTTGCCCATATTATCCTTCAATAAATCAAGTCGAGGCTTCAATTTTTTCCTCAGTTCTTTCAGTTTGAGAAATGCTGAGCATGTTCTTCCTTTCTGGTTTTCTAACTCTAAGCTTTTGCACATTTCATTATAATACCTGACTTAGTCTTCTCAAGCTGCTCTTTAAAATTTTCTGTTCAGTTTTTTTGCCTACTCCTTTCTTCCATTTGTTTTAGCATCTCTACACTGGAGAGCAGGTTTCAGAGTCTCTTCTAACATCCATTTAGATCTTCTCCTTCTTTCTTGACTTCTTAATGATCTTTTGCTTTCATCCTGTATTATGTTCTTGATATCATTCCATAACTCTTCTGGTCTTTGGTCATTAGTGTCCAATGCATCACATCTGTTCTTGAAATGATCTCTAAAATCAGTTGTGATATATTCAACATCATATTTTGGCTCTTGTGGACTTGTTTTAGTTTTCTTCAGCTTCGCCCTGAACTTACATGTGAGCAATTGATGTTCAGTTCCACAGTCTGCCCTTAGTCTTGTTTGTCTGATGATATGGAGCTTTTCCACTTTCTCTTCCTACAGATACAGTCAATGATTTCTGTCTGTTCCACTTGGTGAGGTCCATGTGTACAGTCATTGTTTTACACTGTTTTTAAAATGTATTTGCAATGAATAAATCATTAGTCTTGCAAAATTCTATCATGTGATCTCCAGCATCATTTCTATCACTAATGCCAAATTTTCCAGTGACTGATCCTTCCTCTTTGTTTCCAACCTCTGCAATCTAATCACAAGTAATTATCAATGCATCTTGATTGTGTTTGTTTGATCAATTTCAGACTGGCTACTTGGTAGACTTCTTCACTTTTGTAATCACTGGTCTTAGTGACTGGCATGTACTTTTGAATACTGTTAAGATTAATTGGTCTTTTTTATAGACATATGGATAATATCCTATCACAAACAGCATTAAACTTCAAAATAGAACTGGAGATATTCTTTTTGATGATGAATACTATGCCAGTTCACTTCAATTTGTCATTCCTAGTATAGTAAACCATATAATTGTCAGATTCAAAATGGCCAATACCAGTTCATTTAAGTTCATTCATCATTAGGATATCAATCGTTATGTGTTCCATTTCATTTTTGACAATTTCAAATTTCTTAGTTTCATACTTCATACATTCCATGTTGCAATTGTTAATGGATATTCACAGCTGTTTCTCATTTTTAGTTGTACTACATCAACAAATGAAGGTAATGAAAACTTTACTTCATTGTGTCATCATGGTCTACTCTAATTTAAGGAGGCAGCTTTTCCCCATTTGAGTTTTGAGTGCCTTCCAGCCAGCACTATATCTGACAATATTCTGATGCTATTCATAATGTTTCAATATTTAATATTCTGGTGATATATGACCTTGTCCCCCTGTTATTCATAAGGTTTTCAGTGGCTAAACATTAACAAGTAGTCCACATCTCCTTTTTCCTAGTCTATCTTAATCTGGAAGATCAGCTGCAACCTGTCCATCATGGGTGACCCTGATGGTATTTAAAATAATGGTGGCATAACGTCCAATATCACAGCAACACACAAGCTACCACAGTATGGATGGTGACTATATATATATATATATATATATATATATATATATATATATATCCTGGTGTGGTGCTGTGGGTTAATATGTTGGACTGAAAAGTTAGTTTGATCTGTAAGGTTGGCAGTTCAAACTCACAAGCCACTCCTTGGAAACCCTATACAGGGTCACTATGGATCAGAACCGACTTGGTGGCCCTTAACAACAACAACAAATAGATAGATAAATAGTGTGTGTGTGTGTATGTGTGTGTGTGTGTGTGTGTTTGTGTTTACTCTTGCAGTTCTGGAGGCTGGAAGTCTGAAATCAAGGTATCAAGAGGGCTATGTTCCCTCTGAAGGCTCTATGTAAGAATCCTACCTTTCTAACTTCTGGTGGCTCCAGGTGCTCCTGAACTTGTTGTTTCATCATTGTTGTCTCTGCCTATGTAGTCACATCTCCTTCCTCCTCCTTTGCCTGTCTTCTCCTCTAAGCATATTTATAAGAAAACTTGTTCTTGCATTTAGTGCCCACCCTTCATCTATAATAATCTCATTTTGAGAGCCTTAACTTAATCACACCTGCAAAGATTAAAACAAATTTTTTTTTTTCCTAATAAGGGCATATTCACAGGATCCAGGGGTTAGGATGTGGGCATTGATCACCTAGGCTCAAATATCCATGAACAACTTACTACTCAAGTGTCCCATATAAGGTCCTTACTGTCGTGGCTTCCTTGCCTTCAACCCTGCTGTAATGGTTAAGATCATGAAGTTGAATTCCCAGGTTTCTATTTAGTACATGCACACTTCTAAATTGATAAAATGGATATAATGATAGGCCTAGCACAAAGGGTTTCTGTGAGAATTAAATCAAGTAATGTTGTATGCCTGTTGTATGGTTGTTGTTGTTGTGAAATGCCATCAAGTCAGTTCCGACCCATAGTGACCTTGTATAGGATTTCCAAAAAGCAGCTGGTGAGCTTGAACCACCAACGTTGCAGTTCAAATGGTTGCAGTCTGGCACATTATCCAACAGTGCCACACCAGAACTCCATAAAGAGTAGTTGTAGTAGTAGTAGTTGTTGTTGTTTTGTTAAATGCCATCGAGTCGATTCTGACCCATAGTGACCCTGTATAGAGTTCCCAAGGGGCAGCTGGTGAGCTTGAACCACCACCTTTGCAGTTCAAATGACTTTGCAGTCTGACACACGCCACCAATGACAGCAATAAGGCATTTCAAATATATCAGGGTCACTCTTGGTGAACAAGTTTCACCAGAGCTTCAAGACTAAGACTGACTAGGAAGAAAGGCTTGGTGTTCTACTTCCACAATTCAGTCAACGAAAACTCTATGGATCATAATGAACATTGTCCAATTGCTTTCTTTGTACATGTTATCAAGAAAGATCTGTCATTGGGGGAATACATAATATTTGATGAAGTAGAAAGCTATGGATGGTGAAGGAGACCCTTGGTGACATGGATTGAACAATAGCCACCACGATGTTATGTGATATATGCTGGTAATCCTGAGGATGATGCAGGGTCTGGCAACATTTCACTCTATTGTACATGAGGATGCCATGAATTGGAGTTGATTTGATGATATATCTATCTATATGTCTGTCTGTTAATACTAATTTCACAAATGGCTTGGAAATACCTATTTGAAGGTGTTCTCTGAGAGCTACATAAGAATACCAATAAAATTCCTGGCACATATTCAGTCCTCTGACTCTTTTCTTTCTACTCTTTCCTCCTTTTACTTTCCACTTAAAGATAATGGACACTTATGGGCCCATATGTACAATTTACATCCATTGTACATAGTCTATAGCCTTATACCCATGAGACTTTAAGAAAACATGGCACAGTAGTCAGGACTGTGAGGAGTTGTTGTTATTTTGAATGCATACAAAGATTGGTTCCAGACTATTGAATTTTTGTTACAGAAAGAAAATGAGTATGCATAGGATTGGGAGAAGTGTATCATGTGGTATGTGACTTGGTGGTCTGCACAAGAAGAACCTCATCTTCTGACGATCTAATGTTTCACAGGAAACCCATACCAGCTCTGGAAATCATCATCTGAAGCTGAAAGGCATGAAATAAGGAAGCAAGAATATTCAATGTATTAGAAGCTAAAATTTACCCAACAGCTCATCAATGTGAGACACATGCAGTCAGAGAATTGCCTCAGGCTGCTTGGGGATTTTCTCTCTTTTAGTTGCAGCTGTGAAGAGGGCTGAGATGTTGGGCGCTGAACTAACATTTCAAGAGTCGTGGACAACAGTTTTCTGCAAGAACTTTTATAAGTGCACATTACATAAAGATGGTGGCAGCAAAAGTATTGCCTTTATAAGAAAGAATGTCAAGGTTGGACCTGGACTACATTTTGCATCTGTTTCTCTTTCAAAGAAATCCCTGTGTGTTGCAAATGGTTAAGGTGTTCTGCTGTTAACCAAAAGGTTGGGAGTTTGAGTCCACTCAGATGTGCCTTGGAAGAAAGCCAAGGTGTTCTACTTTCAAATAAATCATTCATTGAGAATCCTATGAGGCACACTGTCATAGTTTCTTAATGCTGCTGTAACAGAAATAATCTACTTGGGTGACTTCAATGAATAGAAGTCCAAATGGAGGGTGCTGGATCTAGAGGAAGGCTCTCTGATCATGGGCATGCGGTTTCCATTCTCTTCTTCTATTGACAGCCTAGTCAGAATAATATTACATCCTCCCTGGAACCACCCCCTCTGCCGGAGAAGCCTTCACCCAGGGATCCTGTCAAAACTTCTCCATCCTCAGGCTTTCCAAAATCCTCCCTCTCTTATGTTATCAAGTCACCAAAAACTGGCCAGCAGGATAGTCTCTGAGGTTCTCAGACCATAGGTGTCTTGAATTTCAGATGTTCAAGACTCACCTGAATCCTGTTCTGCTGTTTCTCTAAGATGCATGGATTGCAGGATGCACTCTGAATGCAGCTTATTGTTTTTCTCTGTGACCCAAAAATGAATCCTGTGCTCAATATCAGATTGTTGGTCTTACTTCTTGTATGGGATCCCCAACTGAAGTATCCTCAATTGAATTCAGAGTAGCATCAGGAAGGACTTAAAAAGGGAAATGTTGGGAGGGTGGGGCTTGATGGCAGATAGGTTAGAGGTGCATATCCATTCTGGTGACAAGAGCAGGTGCCTGAACGAGTGGACACCCCCCACCACCAACACTGGTTTGTTCTCTGTCATGCATGTGCACAGATACTCTCACCATTTAAAGAAACAGGCAACTCAATCGCCAACCCTGAACAGTTTCTTAATAGGGAAAAGGCCAGAACAAGGGGTGTGGAGAGGAAGAGAAAAAAAAAAAAAAAAAAAGGCCTAAAATCAAATCCTGAGGTACAGCATAACAACCAACAGTGGCATCTTAAACTTTATCAGCCGGCCTTGAAAAAAAGAAGCTGAAAGAGGATATTAAAATCATACTCATATTAGGCTACAGATTATTA
>NW_006408589.1:1035149-1035662 GCF_000296735.1 Chrysochloris asiatica
ATCCAACAAAGCTATCAATCAAATATGATGCTGTAATCAAAACATTCCAGGATAAACAGAAGCTAAGGGATTTTTCCAAAGCCAACCCTGTGCTACAAAGCATCCTAAAGGGAGTTCTGTGGACTGAGAACCAAGAACAGACAACCAGAGATTGACATACAATGGCAGTACCTCCCAGAACTAAATAGACAGATGGAAGAGTTGAGAACAGAACAAAACTGTAAAAACGAACTCAGAGAATCTGGGAGGTCAGTCTATGAACAAAACAATTACAGTGTGAAAGACGGTAAACACATAGGAAAAGAGATCTAGATGGTGAGGTCAGGTAGATAAAACAGACTGCACTAAATGGAGGGAAAAGATAATGGAATATAAGATAACCTCAAAGAAAATTAATACTTTACAACATATCTAGAAAATGAAAATCCAAAAAGAAAATGGAAACATGAAAACTATGAGGAAAATCACAAGAAAGAACACAAAAACCATGAACTCAGCACAGGGAGACACACA
>NW_006408589.1:1035762-1046660 GCF_000296735.1 Chrysochloris asiatica
AGCAGAATTGAGAATCCAGAAATTAAACCATACACATACAGCCAACTGATTTTTTACAAATTGCCTAAGTATATTGCATGGGGAGGAGATAGTCTCTTCAACAGATGGTGCTGGCAAAACTGGAAAGTGATATGCAAAAGACTGAAACAAGACTTTTACCTCATACCTTATACTAAAACCAACTCCACATGGATTAAAGACCTAAATGTGAATCTCAGAATTACAAAGACTAAAGTGGGGGGAGACGTTCTTTGCTGGTTACTAGGATGTGGGTGGTGGGATGAAGGGAGGGAACGGAAGATGGAGCACAGGGTAGGGAATAGACAAAGTATAGTTTGGGTGCTGGGGAGGAGGGCAATACAAAATAAATGAGAGAGGAATGGAAGATCAAGGCGGATGGGAGAACGATTAGGCAGGTTCGCTTTGGGAAGAGGTAAATAGTGATGTATGCACAATCTTGGAAAAACAGGTCTCTGGGATACAGGGACTGAGGCATTGTTGGAAAGGGCAAAAGGGGGAAATAATGTTAAGATGTTTGGCTGTGTTTTGAATCTTGATTTCCCTTTCATACCATTATAAAATAGACACTTGAGGGGGAGAGACAGGAATCACCAGAAATATCACCATAGAAATCTTGTAAGTCCATCTTCTGTCTGTAATTGATTGGAATACCTAAAATGGGACTACAATGTGCTCAGTGAAGGAGGCTTCCTGTGGAGCCTCTGCATTATATAAGACCAGAGTTGGCATCATGAATCCTATCCAGAATCTTCTGAAGTAGGAAATTTCTACTTAAAGGACAAGCAGACCAGCCCAGAGCAGCTAGAATAACAGAACATACTTCTTGAAAGAAAGACTGACAGGAAAAATTAAAAAAAAAATAATAGTAATAATGGCAATCTGACTGGCTACTAGAAGAACAAGCAAGTTGCTCACCCAGGATACACCAAGGCAAGTGGTCGGGTCCCCTCAGGGAAAACCCCCTACCAAGATTAAGACTCAATGGGAATACACAAGCAGACATGCGTTCTGACTGGTGACCACGTTGGTCACTGCTAAGGGGAAGTGAGGGAAAAACAGCAATGAAGCAGCAAGCTAAGTCCTACCATGTTCAATAGACTCCTGTGAAACTGGGTGGAGACCTGGTTGGATAGCAGTGTAGTAAGACCTGGGGGCTCATGGGCCCAGAGTCAGTAACATAGCCACAGAGGACTAGAGTGGATAGTGAAGTGTCCTGCTGATAAAAAAAAAAAAAAGTGGGAGCATATGCACAAGAACTCCCACATTTGCAGATAATACCCACTTGACCTGGCTTCAATGGCTGGATGATCAGAACTCAACTAGAAGAAGAAAGAGGAAGAAAAGTGTAATCTGATACAATTTGATGAACTTGATCTACACTTATGGATGTAGTAGCTCAAAAAAGAGAACAAATCTTTACACCGAGGATCATTCCCACCCCCTCGATACACAGAATGGACAGGGATGGACAACTTGGACATTGGCTACCCAAAATGGGGGGCTACAAAGGCAAAAAGTGATTGGCTTACAAGCTTTCAAGAGGGAGCCTAGATCCAGAGGGCACGGAGGAATGTAGAATCTCCACCGAGTAGTATCCAATCTGTCTGGGTGGGGCTGGTGAAAGGAAATGGGGATGGCACTCACGTGCCACAATAGTGGATAATTGTTATCAGGACTGACTGAGGGTTGGAAATGTAAAGGTACACATTTTGTAGCAAAATTAAGGAAGTAGTTGATTTTGCAGGCCAGGAGTGGAGGTCCCTGGGGACCATCAAGGGAGAAGAGTAGAATGAGGGACCCTATCCAGAGAAGCAGTGATGGCAGAGATGGAGGCAGAGACAGCGATGTGGAAAGATGGAGCAGCTGAGGACTTTAGACCCAGATAGGGAGAGGAGCTGTGTGCTGACAAACGGGGGCAGGCTTGCAGGGTATATATCCTTTGGCTGTTTGATGATGCATGGAGGGGATTGTAACCATGTCAGTGAAATGATATATGATAGGATGAATGTAAAGCTAATATTCTCCCATGTAAACTATGACATAATTCACAATAAAACATTTTAAAAATATAAAATAAAAGGGAAATGTTGGTCCTATAAACTGATAAGGGATGGTGGGAAAAACTTCACAGGAGAAAGATGAGGCTGTCTATTCCTGTCAAGAATTACACAGTCTCAGAAACTTTATGGAGCAGATTTCATGGTATTTTCAATAGCCTCATATGCATGTGAAAGTTGGACAATAAATAAGTAAGGAAGATTGTAGAAGAATTGATGCATTTAAGCTATGGTTACATTGGAGAAGAATATGAAAATTAGCATGGACTTCCAGAAGAACAAACAAATCTGTACAGGAAGAATTACAGCAGAATGCTCCTTAGAAGTCAGGATGGTGAGATTGTCATCTCTTTTTACTTATTATCAGGAGGTACCAGTCTATGGAGAAGGACATCATGCTTGGTAAAGTGGAGGATCAGCATAAATAGAAGCCTCCCAATGAAATGGATTGGTGTAATGGCAGCAGTAATGGGTTCAAGCATGACAGTAATTATGAGGATGAAATAGGACAGAGCAGTGTTTCATTCATTGTGCATAGAGTCTCTATGAGTCAGAATCATCTTCAGGACACTGACCACAATTATTTGTCAAAGAAAAAATTCCATCAATGTTGAAACATGGTAAAGATGACTATTATTCAAAGAGAAATTGAAAGAGAGTGTATTGGAACAAAGAAATGGATGGAAGGAGTATTGTGTAATTCATGGATAGAACCAATAGAGTGGGGGTAGTAAGAGACACCACAGGGAAGTCTGAACTTCATTTCCCTGAGACAGTGAGATTTTAAAGAAAGTTCAGGGGGACTGTGGGTGGAGGGCGCTTATTCTGACAAACCAGTTTGTTAGGATTATTTTTTTTTTCTTCCTTCTTCCTTCCTTCCTTTCTTCCATGTTAAAACTATCTTGCTCTTGAGGAACCCAAGAGACAAGAAGGGAGAGATAAGGAAGGAGAACCTAAAGTTATTCAAAGAGAGTAAATCATTAAGTCTTTGTCACTTCCTTGCTATACCAGTTAAATCCAGTTGCTGTCAACTCCATCTCATAGTGACTGCATGTATGTTAGATTAGAACTGTGCTTCATAGGAATTTTAATGGCTGTTTTTAAGAAGTAGATGGTCAGTTCTTTTATTCAAAGTATGTCTGGGTGGACTGGTAACCCCAGTTAGCAATTATTCTTAGTTAGTAACCAAGAATGTTAACTGTTTGTAGTTTCCAGGGACTCTTCCTAGCAGTAAGCCCATTGCCATTAAGTTGATTCTGACTCATATAAACCCTGTATGGAGTTCTCTAGACTGTCAAACTTTATGGAAACAGATAGACTCATCTTTTCCCTTTGGAGTGATTGGTGATTTTTTGAACTGCTGACCTTGCAATTAGCAGCTCAGTGCCTAATCCATAGCATCCTGCTATTTTCCAGAACAAATAAGGTGGGGGTATGTCTTTTAACAAAGGGTAAAATTCAGTTAATTCAATTTTATTACTCTAATATGTATATAGTGGTCCATACTTCTTTATTTCTTTCTCCCATTGATAGATATTTGGGTTGTTTCCACTTCTGAGAGATTAAAAACACGACTATATCTCCATGGGCAAAGTAGGCTGCCTCTTAATGGTTTCTCAAATGTATCCGATGATGTCTGAGCAGAAAGGAAACTCAGGACAGAGAGGAAAAGGAGAAACTAGTATTGCTAGGGCCAGGCTAGATCCTGGTTAAGGAGGCAGTTGCGTTGTGTGCTTGGATAACACAGAAACCAATTCAGATCCCAAATTTCTAACATCAGACACCTCACCCAAAGGTCTACACACCTGTGCAGAGTTGTTTGACCCCTGGGGCTACAGGTTCATGTGAACTGCACAGGCCATTTCAGCCTGTGTAGATTTGCAAAACCTCTTTCCCATGACTGTTGATAATTTGCATCAAGTTCTTTGTGAGTTTCAGAAGTCAGTCTGGAAGCCAAGCAATTGAGGCAGTTTAATTTTAGCTCATTTCTCCTTATAAAAGTTAGCTGTTTATGAGAAATCTAAAAATTTCTTTTTTCCCAGAAGAATTTTCTTTCAGGCTTGAAATAGTCTTGTGTGGTGGCACACTCATGGGGTAATACACGTGAGGCTGATCAAATGACTTGTCCTAAGCTTCATGGCCCTAAAATTAGCCTTGTAATTTCACTGAGAGCCTCCAATGGCTCCTCTCCAGCTTTCTTTGCTTCTGCCCCAATGGCTGATGACTTCAGACCTGATTTTTCCTGACTCTAACTTTAAGGCAGACAACCACTTTTGAAAGTGCCATAGATTTACAGGAGTGGGTACTAAGGGAGGCTCCTCAGGGTTTTCCCTCAATGCTTCTGAGGTGTCTGTTTTGGAAGAAGTATAGCCAGATGCTCATTGGAAGTGAGAATGGACATATACTATCAGGAGAGATTAGTCCCTGGAGGGTAGGAACCATGCTATACACATTTTTCTAGGACAACATCGAGCCTTATGGAATCAGATAGACTTTGGCTGAAGTTTGAGCTCCATCACAAAGTAGTTGTGTGACCTTGAACTTAATTGGATTTACTTTCAGACTTTGCAACCATATGATGGGAATAAATTTAGTATCAACCTTGTAAGGAAGTTATGAGGATGCAGGTGTTTTCTTAAGAAACACTTAAGAAAGAATCTGACACAGAGTGAATGCTTAATTGTTGTTGCTGTTGTGAAGTGCTGTCGAGACGGTTCCGACCCATAGCAACACTGTATAGGGTTTCCGAGGAGAAGCTGGTGAGCTTGAACCACAGACCTTGCAGTTCAAACAGATTTGCAGTCTGGTGCATTAACCCACAGCACCACACCAGGCATTCAATTGGCTACATTGATGGGGTCTCCAAGTGGCACCAACAGTTGGCACTCAACTACTAACCTAAATGTTATTGATTTTAACCCATCCACAAATGCTATGGAAGAAAGTCCTGGTGATTTGCTTCTGTAAAGATTGTAGCCAAGAAAATCCTATGAATCACAGTTCTGCTTTGAAACATATGGAGTCACCATGAGTCTGAATCAACTCCACGGCAATGGGTTTTCAAATACTGATGGAGTTGTTGTCACTTTCAACATTTAGCATATTTCCTGGGTCAGAGTAGTTGGTCAGTTAGAATGAGTGACATACACATTCATTGCATGATGCGGTCAGAATTCAGAGAAGTGCCTGAAACATCCCAGGACTTTGGGCAGTTTTAATAGTGCCTAAGTGTTTTCTTAACTAATTCAAAGTCAGCCACACTCTAACAGTCTTCTGTGTCAACCAGAGCCCAAGGACATAGAATACTATACACATCCTTTCACCTGAACCTTTGGTAGGTATTCTGGTAAAATCTTGGCAGCTATGGCTCATGGGGCTCTGAGATCTCTTGTTTCCTTTTCTTCATCTGACTTTAAATTTTCATGACTTTTTCACTAGATCCTAGGGAATTTTAAAGGCAAATTATCATATCACTGAAATATCCTGATATGACAGCTGCTGCTTTGTGCAGTGACATTTCAGAGTTTTCGGCAACAATGATAAGCTCACTCAGAGATATTGGTATGGTGCTAGGGGATCATGAACTGCAATGTGCTTTCTGGTAATTTAAATACAGTTAAAAATAATAATGATTCTCATTCTTCTTAGAATTTGATCTGTGCTGTTAGAATATTATACTTTACAGGACTATTTGAATGCACATATGGAGCATTTTAGATTTCTGGTGTGGTGCTATAGGAGAGGCACTGGAGGGCTGGTGGGAAAAGTGTACCCACCAGCCACTTTTCAGGAACCTTATATAGGGTTGCTAGAGTCAGAACTGACTTGATGGTATTTAACAAAAACAACAAAGAATTTTATGCTGGTGGTATAATGATAATTTTATTATGTGTCATTCTGAGCAGTAGCAATTCATTTGAGAGTTAAACCCTTATATTCTTAGACAACATAGAATCCCTGCAATTGAGGGGATTCTCAGAAAATACAGCCTTTATATGTATTGCTGGTGAGAGGATGGATTAGTGTGAACATCAGAGAGAGCAATCTGGAAGCACCTAATCATGGGGTCTCAGGAGTCAGAAGTGACTCAACATCTTTAAAAAAACATAATAATAACATTGAAAGTGCATATACTTAGAAATTTCACCTCTCGTCATACTTTTTAGAACAGTGATCTCCAGATATTTTGGTTATGTACTCAACGGTTTAAAAAAAAAAAAAAAATTGCATGCACTCTCAGTGTAAATATTTATTTATAATTTATATGTATATAACTATGTGTTTTTTAACATAAATATAATTAAAGACAATCAGAAATTTTTAAATGAAGTCTTTATTAAATAGAAATAGAATTTCTACCATATTCTTCCTGTACCTATATAGATTGCCTTAACATTATCTTAGAAATGCATGGCCCCATTTTGGAGACACATACAAATTATATATATATATATATATATATACACACACACACACACAAAGGCAGCTGATATCAAACATGCAATAGCAAATAATTAGAAACAACTTACGTGTCTTTCAATAGTGGAATTGATTAACTTACCAGTTTTTAACTAAAAATTAGATGCAGGTATAATATAAAAAAATATCAAATTATAAAACATCTACTGAATTATCACATATTTAAATTCTTTAAACAGGTAGAACAATATTTATTTTATTTTGTAAATGGATACTTATATGTAGTCAAAGTAAAGCCACATCTATGGACAGAATACATAAGAACTTTGAGATAGTGGTTCATATTTCCAAAGAGCAGACACAGAGATAAAGTCAGAAAGGGTAAGAGAGGGGAAATAAATTTTATTCCTCATTCAATCATTGGTCTTACTATCTTGTTCCTTTTAAGTTAATATTTCTTTTATTATCCTTTTTTAAGAATGTGTATGTAACAAATTATTTGCCATTTCAGCACTCTTTACATATAAACTCCAGCAGCATTAATTATATCCATCATGTTGTTCAACTGCCACTCTTACGCATTCTCAAAAATTTTCTTCACTTATGGATTCCTGGTACGGTGCTGTAGGATCAACACTGGACTGCTAATAGAAAGGTTAGCAGTGCAAATCTACCAGCCACTCTTGGAAACCATAAACAGGGTGGCTCTGAGTCAGAATTGACTTGATGACACTTAACAGTGTCTCCTAGATATTGAATCTGCCTGTCCCTCTCCATCTTACCTCTACCCCCCCTGTTGTTGTTGTTGCTGTTAGCTATCAGCGAGTCAGTTCCAACTTATAGTGACCCTGTGCACAACAGAAGGAAACAATGCCCTGTCCTGTTCCATTCTCACAATTGTTATATTTGAGCCCATTGTTGCTGCCACTGTGTGGATCTCAACCCTCTAGTAACCATAAATAAAATTCAGTCTCTATACACTTGCCTATTACAGATATTTCATATAAGTGGAAAGTGACTGACTTATTTCATCAAAATACTGTTTCAAGTTCTGCCACTTTTAATATTCTTTTTATATTTGGTCTGATTATGATTGTCCAGGTGTGGTTTTCTTCATATTTATTCTGCTTAGAGTTTGGAGTATTCCTTGAATCTGTGGCCTTCATCAGTTTTGGAAAATTCATGGATATCTTTGTATGTATATTGTTTTTCATTCTCTCTTTTCCTTAAACTCACTGCCATTGAGTCAATTTCAACTCATAGTGATCTTATATAGGGTTTTCAAGGCTGTAAATCTTTATGGAAGTAGAAAGTCTCATCTTTCTCCTGCAGAGTAGTTGGTGGTTTTGAACTGCTGACTTTGCAGTTAGCAGTCCAATGTTTACCCTACAGTGCCACCACAGCCCCTTATGACCCTCCAATTACATGCATTTAGTACCTTCACCATGTCTCATACTCTCCCATACCCTTTCCTGTATTTTCTGTGATAAAATCTGGGTATTTACTATTGAATTGTCTTCTTGTTTATTAATTCTCACTTCAGTTGTATCTAACCTGATGAAAATGTTATTGATTTCAGTTATACTATTTTTAACTTCTGAATTACTAATTTCAGTTATATTCGTTTTGACTTCTAGACTTTCATTTTCTAGTGAAATCATCAACTTGTCATTTATTCTCTTGAAAATTATCTACTTGTCATTTATTCTCTTGAAAATACTAATCACAGTAATTTTAATATTCATGCCTGGTAGTCTCAAAATATAGATGTGCTACGGATTTCTTTCTATTATCTGTTTTCCTGCTTGGTTTTTGTTTTTCTTCTCTTTATTTCTGATTACTTTTTCTATTGTTTTCTGGAATGCATAATAGTTTTTAAATAAAATGTCAGACACTGTGTATGAAAAAATATCTGAGGTAATGTGAGATTTTTCTTTCAGAGAGGATTTATTTTTGTTATCTAAGATTGAATTGATTAGGATATGGGGTTCAGTCTTTGTAAGGTCTACTTTATGGCTGGTTTGCAGTTATTTTGATCAGAGGTTCCACTATTTCTCAAAGCACTGATTGAGGTATAAGAGAAGCAGGCTAAGATACCAAGGAGTTGAGTAGAACTCTTGACACTTTCACAAAGCTAGGTTACAAAGCCTGGAGCTCTGGTCCTATGAAATAGGAAGAACCCTAGTAAACACATCAAGCTCTAGTTGTGACAGCAAAAATTTAGTATGAATGCAGATCAAAGAACAGAATGTAAATTAAATAATATTGTATTTTTTGTTCTTATGAAAGTTTAGTAGAGAATGTCTTTGGTTTAGGAGTAAGGAATGCCTTGCTTCAAATCCCAGCTGTGCAATTCACAAGCTATGTGACTTATCTAGGAGCTCCTTGCTCTCTCTAAGATTCAGTTTCCCTAGGAATCCTGGGGTGGTGCTGTAAGGTAAGAACTGGATTGCTAAATGCAAGGTTGCTGGTTCAAACACACCAACAAGTCCTTGGAAATTCTATACAGGATCACTATGAGTCAGAACTGACTCAAATGCACTTAAGGCCAGCAACAATTGGGCAAAGTGTGAACGATGCAGAAAGCATCAAAAGAAGATGGAAGAGAACAAATTAGATGGCAGATAGCGTAGAAGGATAGTGAGGAGCTCCATCAGTAACAACACAGAATACTGGATCAAGCAGGCTCAGGGAATGGTCCCAGAACTCTTAAGCACATGTAGAGGAATATTTAGAAAGTTGGAAGGCTTACAGCCAGTGGAATTTGTATCAGAAGCAAGAAATCCAGTGCTTTCTAATCCAAGGCACTCAGCTGCTCCATGAGTGGCCATCTTGGGCAAGACAGAACAGGGGAAGGATCAGAGCAGTCATGGATGCCCTACAGATGCATGGAGATAAAGGAAGAAGAGTGAAAAGGTTAGCCCATCTCCTGATCACATCTACCTGGAGGCAATCAGAAAACATAAAAAATACCAAAAACACACACCCATCTAAATATTAAGGCCACAGCTAACTACTGAATATGCCCCAAAAAACAGAAACAGATGACCATAGCAGCACATGTCCAGAAATGAGAAAAAGTTACTGAGACAAATGAGATGAAGGTAGACCTATACTCCATACTGGAAGAAGGGCAGGCTTTGGAAATGCCTGAGAAGGAATTCAGAAAAATTAGTATAAAATGTATCAAAACACTATAAAGGAGTTGAGAAAAATAAGAAAGAAGTCAGGAAAGCACTACAAGAACACTCATATAAGATAGATATAGCATTGGAAACAATTCAAAACCTACAGAAAGAGGTCCAAATGATTGATAATAGAATATCATAAATGGAAAATACACTGAAAGGGCAAAGGAGTAGAATTGACGAGATGGAAACCAGAACTAGTGAGCTGGAAGATACATCGCTCAATGATACTAAGATAGAAGAACAAGAAGAAAAAAGGATAAAAAAAATCTGAAGAAGGTCTAGTATTTATGTTGGACACCATGAAGAGGAATAACTGAAGAATTATCAGCATTCCAGTACAGGAAGAATCACACAAGTCCACAGAGGAGATAGTTGAAAGCTGATGGAAGAAAATTTCCCTAACATCCAGAAAAGTGAAATGATGAGCATTTAAGAAGCTCTAAAAAAATGAATGGACAGAAACATCACAAAAGTAAGCTTGTAAGCCTGTCTTCAGCCTATAACTGATTGGAATACCTTAAAGGGGGCTAGAAATTACCCAGTGAAAGAGACTTCCTGTGGAGATTCTGCATGGCATAGGACCATAGGTGGAAACCAGAATCCCATCCAGAATTGTTTGAGGTAGGAAATTTCCACTGGAAAGGATGAGTAGAACAGCCTGGACTGGCTAGAAGAACAGAAGATACTTCATGAAGAAAGATCAGCAGGAAAAATCAGAAACAATAATGGTAGTATGATTGACTGCTGCAAGAACAAGTAAGCTGTTCACCCGGGAGCCATCAAGGCAAGTGATTGGGTCTCCTCAGAGCAAACTCCCTTCCAAGACTAAGACTCAAGGGGAATACACAAGCAGGCATGTGGTATGGCTGGTAATCACGTTAGTCACCAATAAGGGTAAGAGGGGAAAAAACAGCAATGAATTTGGGATCTAAGTCTGACCACATTCAATAGACTCCTGTGAACCTGGGAGGAGACCAGGATGACCAGTAGTTACAGCAAGACCTAGGGACTCCTGGACCCAGAGGCAATGACATGGCCACAGAGGACTAGAGCAGAGAATGAAGCAACCAGCTGATATGAAGTGAAGGGAAATGCACAAGAACACCCATACTTTCAGATAGTACCCACTTGACCTGGCTTTGATGGCTGTATGATCAGAACTTGACTACATGAAGAAAGAAGAGGGAAGAAGAAGAAAAAAATAAGAGTA
>NW_006408589.1:1050780-1065287 GCF_000296735.1 Chrysochloris asiatica
GAAAATCTCTCAGCACAGTTCTTAATACCAAGTAATCACTAGACAGACAATTATAACTTTGAGAAACTGATCTGTAATAATTTGTAGGAAGAACCTATTGATTAAGCAGCACTCTGCATGGTAGACACTCTCCCTGTGTTGTTTTAGGAAAGTATTTTCCAAAATGTGTTCTTTGGAAATATCATATAATGTATTTTGAGCACATAAATGCACAATTTAGACCTACAAACACACATGTTTTAGAAAAAAAACAAGTTTAGGAAATTTTGTATCCAATACAATTAAATGGTTTTTTATTGCAAGTTTTTTTTTGCAATTTTTATTGCCAAGTGGGAATCCACTTTGTAAATAAAAATACAGGAGAGATTAATGTTGATAGCATTCCTCACATTTCTTGGACCGAAGAATATTTTCTTAATGGAGCATTTGTTTGGGAGGTATTCGAGAAATAATTTAGCGCTTAGCAGTTTAGAAAGGCCTTCTTCATTTGCATCTCACAATGATCTTGAGAAGATGAGGAAGAGACAATGCTCATCTCTCCCATGTCTAAGATTTGGAAACAGATCTCCAAGAATTTAATTTGCTTTTATAGTTGTCACCTAATAAGTAATAAGGTTAGTTGGTTTTCTGATTGATAAATACCTTCTCCAAGGTCCTGCTACCCCAGAATGGTAGTAAAGCCACATGATTAGCAAATGGCAAGGACAGAATTCCAATCCATTCCTTCTGGACCTAAGTGAGGTACATAACTCTGATATACTGAGCTTCTTTGTGAGTGTGTGCAAATACGTATTTATGTGTGTATGCATGCATGTATGTGAGTGTGTTTAAATGTGCGTGTGAATGTGTGAGTGTGTTATTGTATGAGTGAGTGTGTTAATATGTATGTGGGAGTGTGCACATGTATGTGTGGGTATCATGTGTGTATGTCTAGTAAGAAATATGTGTGATATGTTTCCCTTGTCAAGTAGTTATCCTGACATTGCTTTATGCTGGAAATGCAATGCCCCCTATGGAGGCATGGAGCATGACCATTCAGCAGTCTGTGCATGATCAATGTAAGCAATAATGGGGTGAACCAATCAGGACAGGGTGATAATAGAAAGTATAATTGTGTGCTATTTGAAAACTGTCATCGTGATGATGGTTCTTAAAATTCATTTTGAAATGTCTGGTCATTTAATAGCCTGATTAATTCCCAGCACTTTTTTTTCCTCCTATATTTAGACTACCTTACCCATTCATCTGGAGTTCTGGTGTGACACTGCGGGTTAATGCGCCAAACTTCAAAGCCATTTGAACTGCCAGGTCAGTGGTTCAAGCTCACCAGTGGCTCCTTGGTAACCCTATAGAGTGTCAATATGGGTCGGAACCAACTCGATGGCACTTAACAACTACAAACCCATTCATGAATTAAAAAACAATTTAAAAAAAATAGCTTATATGTGTTTGGCACTATGCCCAGGATTCAATGAAGAAAGAGCTCTTTCCTCAAGGATATCAAGTCTATGGTTGTTGTTAAATGCTGTAGCATTAGTTCCAACTCATAGTGGCACTATATAGGGTTGCCAAGGAGCAGAACTTGAGATTCAAACTGCCCTTGTAGTCCAGTGCAGTGTTAAGTCTATGGTGGAGACATACAAATAAATAGGCTATTCGTATTGAGAATAGAGTTCTGGTGTGGCATTCTAGGATAAAGCACTGGACCTTAAGGTCAATCAGAACCACAAGATCAGTGATTCAAATTCACCAGCTGCTTCCTGGAAACTATACAGGATTGCTATGAGTCAGAACTGACTAGGCGGCACTTAACAACAATTGCAACATAGAGAATGGTGGGAGTTCCTGGGTGGTGCAAATGGTTAACAGATTTGATTGCTAATGGAAAGGTTGGAGGTTTGAGTTCAGCAGAGGTGGCTCCAGTGATCTACTTCCGAAAAAACAGCCTTCAAAAACTCAAGGAGGCAGAGTTCTATTTAAAAAAAAAAAAAAATGGTTAAATGACTGGCATATGGGAATTCTTGAAGTTGACATGAGGTGAATCTGTTGGACAACAACGGATTTTTATGGAGCATGATAAGTGCTGTGTTGGCCAGAATACAAGAGGCTGATGAGGGGCAATAGAGGAACTTAACTGGTTCAGGGGAAAAGAGGAAGACTTGTCAGAGAAACTGAAGCTGAGACTGAGAACTGCAGGACAAGTGGTGGTAGCTGTGTGCCGTGGAGTCAGTTCCAACTCACAGCAACCCTGTACAGGATTTCCGAGGCTGTAAATCTTTACGGGAGCAGGATGCCCGCCTCATCTTTCTCCCACAGAGCAGCAGGCCAAGTAGTAGTTGGCAAAACACAGCTGGGATTGAAGAAAGAGTCAGAGGTAAAGAAGAGATTTTGGAATGCCTCTAGAGGTAAATGGAAGTATAATGGTTAACTATGCAGCTGCTAACTGAAATGCCAGCAGTTTGAACCCACCAGCCACTCTGCAGGAGAAAGGTGTGGTAGTTTGCTTCTATAACAATTACAATCTAGGAAACCCTATGGAGCAGTTCTTCTCTGTGCTGTAGAGTTGCTAAGAGTCAGAATCAACTTTACTGCAATTATTTCCTAGAAGAGCAAAGACGTCAGCTTGAGGACTAAGGTGCATCTGACCCAAGCCATGGTATTTTCAATAACCTCATATGGATGTGAAAGCTGGACAGTGAATAAGGAAGATTGTAGAAGAATTGATGCCTTTGAATTGTGGTGTTGGAGGAGAATACTAAAAGTGCCATGGACTGCCAAAAGAACCAATAGATCTGTTTTGGAAGAAGTGCAGCCAGAGTGCTCCTTGGAGGCCAAGATGGCTAAACTTCATCTCTCATACTTTGGACATGTTGTCAGGAGGGAACAGTTGCTGGAGAAGGATGTCATGCTGGGTAAGGTGGAGGGTCAGAGAAAAAGAGGAAGACCCCCAACGAGATGGATCGGCCAGGTGGCATCATTGATGGCATCAAGTGTGGCAGCAGTAGTGAGGTTGGCCCAGGATCAGACATTGTTTCATTCTGCTGGCATGGGGTTGCTATGAGTCAGTTCTAACTTGATGGTACCTGACAACAAGAATATTTCCTAGAGGTAAAAGTGCAAGACTGGCTTAAGAAGTTTAAAGGTGTTCTGAATGTCTGGGGCTAGAGAAGAAATAATGCAGAAAACATCAATAAACCATCCCTCTACTAGTACTCTGTACTCAACTAGATTCAATAATTATTTGCAATGGTCACCCAGAACCATATAACAGTTACAAGGGGCTTATGAGGGAAGTTAACTGGTTACAATTCAGGGTCAGAAATGCTCAATGTATAGTTGTTTCTCCTCAGTTGTGCCCACAGACAGGTCAGTGTTACAGAGCTCTTTCAGGGCTGTTGATAAAGGCTCACAGGACACATCACTCCACTATAAGGTTGAGTGTGAAGGCACTCTGCTCTAACTCCATGGGTCAGCAAACCTAGCTTCTCCAATTAAGTGCCTGGAAGAGAAAGCCTCTTTTCCAAAGTCACTGAGCAAGTAAGACTGAGTGTTGAGAAAAGAAGATGTGAGAAATGTGTTCTGGCTCTTGGTGCTACTGCTGCTTCTCTATCACTCCTCCGGTGGCATAGCTTTCTGTCCCTAAGTTGAGGAAGTTCAGTATGCAGGGTTCTTGGGATCAAAAGATACTCTCCACTCCTGGCTTAAGCTTTTGAGATGGCTCATTTAAAATGCACATTAGAGTTCCAAGTTTTTACAATCACAATTAACCCTTAACAATCACAATGGAATCATGTCATCCTATCAACATCTTCTCCTACCTTTGATTATTCAAACCCATCAGGAAAAAGTTGTTTTGTGGGATCTACAAAGACTATAAGGAGCTCTGGTAGCATGGTGGTTACAAATCGGGCTGCGAACTACAAGGTCAGCAGTCTGAAACTACCAGCTGTTCCATGGGAGAAAGATGAGGCTTTCTACTCCCGTAAAGATTCACAGCCTCGGAAACCCTGTAGTCAGAACCAACTCCCTGGCACATCACCACTACCACAAAGACTATGGGTAGAAGAGCCACTATTCTCTGTCCTGAAAGTGCTCAAAAGACTCTTTCATCACTCCCCAAACATAGATACTCCATAGTCAATGATGGAAACTTGTATGGAGTCTCATTTGTGTTAAATTGGATTAAATATCCAGTGGGAAGAAGGAAAAGGTTGGTGGTTAAGGCAATGCTGAAAAAAGAGGGTCTGAATGAGTCTGGGTTAAGAAGGTTCAGGGGCTTAAGGGGTTTGAGAGGTTGGATCCAGATGCATGCACACCACAGGCCTTTAACTTTGTTTGCATGGAGATGGCATCATCTACTAGAGAACTTTGTGTGGTCCATAGATTTGAATGATAACATCCTTCGCAATAACAGGATTATGTGGTGACTTGAATCTTAGCCTGTAACAGAATTTTTATTTGTTTGATTTTGGTTTATTTTCTATGAAAATAAGTTGTATATAAGGGAAATAGTATTTAGGGAAAATAATAATTAACATTTCTCTAACACTCATTATGGAGGACTTAACATTAAAACCCCTCTTAAGAATGAGATCTGTTACTTTTATAAAGAAACAACCTTTCTTTTTAAAAATGCTTTACAGAATAATTGTGAAAAGAGTAGAAAGAATTTCCATATACTCCATATCCAGTTTCCTTATTATTAACATTTTATATAAGTATGGTACATTTTGTTAAAACTAATGAACCAATCAATATTCATATATTATTCTTCATTAATGCTCAGAGTTTATCATACAATGCAGCAGGCATACCCTGTATTTGATAACCTTGACAGTTTTAAGGAGTTCTGGTCAGGTAGGATGCTGCTCTATAGCGATTTGTCTGATGTTTCTCAGAAATAGACTTGGATCATGTGATTTTTGGAGCAAGAAGACAGAAGTTAAGTGCCATTTTCATTCAGTCATATCACGGGTACACACTATCAATTTGACTTATCATAGTTCACTTTGACCTTGATCACCTGTTTGAGGCAGTGTTTGTCAGGTGTCTCCACAGTTGTTAGGTGCCATTGAGTCTATTCTGGCTCATGGCAATCCAGGGTGACAAAGCAGAACTGTCCCAAAAGCTTTTCTGTGCTGTAATCTTGATGGGGACAATTGCTAGGTCTTTCTCCTGTGGAGTCATTGGGTGAGTCTGAACTGCCAGTCTTGTGGTCAGCACTTAGCCATTGGGTCACCAGACCTCTCCACTCTAAAGGGGTGTTTTTTTGTTCTGTTTTCTTTTCATCTTCTCATCCTGTACTGTACCTTCCCATCTTTATCTCCTGTGCTCCTTGTAAGGAAGTCACTGTGCACAGCCCACATTTAGAGACTGGAGGGTTATAGCTTCAAGATGGTAGAGCATTTACATAAATTATTTGGCAACATTTTCTTGGAAAATGTGCCTGTTCTTTCTCATGTATTTGTTTAATCATTTATTTATATTACTATAACTCCATGGATATTTATTTACTACTTTGAGATAAAACCCAATGCTTCTTTATTTATTTTGTTACTTAAAAGATATTTCATGAGTTTGGATAGTTTCCTCCTTCATGATCTGTTCATTGAGGTTGTCCATTTCATTGCTGGTCTATAATATAAAAACAAAACAAAACAAAATATTGTCATTGAGTTAATCCCTGTTCATAGCAACCTTATAGTACTGCCCCATAAGGATTCCAAAGCCGTGATCTTTATGGAAGCAACTGCCACATCTTTATCTTGTGGAGCAACTGGTAGATTGGAACTGCCAGTCTTTGGGTTACCAGCTGATTATTTTAACCACTATGCCACTAGGGCTCCTTCATTTCATCTAAGTTATAAAATGTATGGCACTGAGTTGTTCATATTATCCGCTTATTATCCTTTTAATGCATAGGGCATCAGTTGTGATGAGCATGCTTTCATTTCTAATATTGGTGATTTTCATCTCCTCTTTGATTCTTGCTTAGTCAGAGGTACATCAATTTTATTGATCTTTCAAAACACCAGTGTTTGTTGTGTTGATTTTCTCTATTGTGTTTTTGTTTTCAATATCATTGATTTCTACTCTAGTTGTTTTGTTTTTTTTTTTTATCGTTTCTTTTCACCTGCTTGTTTTAGGTTTAAATCGTTTTTCTTTCTTGAGCTTCTTATGTAAGGAGCCCTATTGGTGCAATGGTTAAGTGCTTGGCTGCTAATCAGGTCAGCAGTTTGTAACTACCAGCCACTCTGTGAGAGAAAATATCTGGCAATCTGCTCCCATAAAGATTTCAGCCTAGGAAACCCTTTGGGGCATCTCTACTGTGCCACATAGGGCCACTGGAGTTGTAATCAACTTGGAGATGTCACACACATACAGTTTTCTAGGTAGAAACTGAAGTTATAGATTTTAGATCTTTTTCAAATACATACAGATAATACTAGATGGTTTTTCTTGAAGCACTGTTATCACAGCATCCTCCAAATTTAAATAAGTTGTATTTTAATTTTCATTGAGTTTAAAATACATGTTAAATTTCCTTTAATATTTCTTCAGTGACTCATGCATTACTTAGAACTGTGTGCTTTAATCTCTTATATTTAGGAATTTACCCCTTAACTTTCTGTTATTTTAATTTTAATTCTAATCTTTTAAGTTTGTTAGGGTATGTTTTATGGCCCCAAATTTTCTATTTTAGGGAATATTCCATGTGAACTTGAGAATATTGTGTATTCTGTTATTTTGGGATGGAGTATTGTGTGAATGTCAATTAGATCCAATTGATTGATGATGTTATTTATTTTAACAATATCCTTACTGATAGTCTGCCTACTAGATCTATAAATTACTGACAAAGGGAGTTGAAGTCTCAAGTTACAATAATGAATCTATTTCTTATTTCATTGTTTCAGCTTTTGCTCTCATATTTTGATACTCTGTTGTTAAGTGCATACATACTTAGGATTCCTATGTCTTTTTGGACAACTGAAATCTTTGTCATTACAAAATGTCCCTCTCAAATTTTAAATCCTTAATAAATTTCCTTTTTCTGAAGTTAATACAGTTACTCTTTTTTTATTATTATTATTAGTGCTAGTATGGTATATCTTTCTCTATCCTAAAGGAATATACTTAAAGTGAATGTTTTGTTGATGACATAGAGTTGGATCATGTTTTCTTGTGTGTGTGTGTGTTTTCTGACAGTGTATCTCAATTGGTGTTATTAGTCAATTCATATGTAAAGCAATTGTTGATATACTTGGATAATAATCATCATGTTTGTAACTGTTTCTGTTTGTTGCATTTGATCTTTGGTTCTTGACTCCTACCTCTTTTTGCTCTGATATTAATTTAACATTTTATATATAGGCAGTCCTGAGATTATAAATGAGTTGTGTTTCTAAGTCTGTTTTAGGAAAATGTTGAACATCTAACATAATAATTTAGTAATAATAATGATAATATTTGGATGAGGGTTGCAAAGTCATATGCATTTACAATTACAAATCAATGTTGTTGTTAAGTGCTTTTGCATAGGTTCTGACTCACAGTTATCCTGTACAGGTTTCCAAGGAGCACCTGGTGGGTTTGAACTGCCAACCTTGCATCTAACACTCCATTGCTTATCCTACAGCACGATATTAGGACTCCAAAAAACAGTGTATGTATTTCAAATTTTCTATGTAACAGGCTTTATAAGGATGGTTAGTAATAACAAGGTAATACATAAATAGGACGTTCATAACCAGGGGACTGCCTGTAATACGTTTTTATATCCTCTCTGAGCAAATCAGACTCCTGGTGTGGTGCTGTAGGATCAGCACTGGACTGTGAACCACAAAGTCAACAGTTCAAACCCACCAGCTGCTCCTTGGAAACCCTATACACTCCATGGCACTTAACAACAACTTAGCATATCAAGTGTACTTTAAAATTTTTTTGATAGTGATTGTTCTAGTTTCCAATAAATTTTTTACTAAATTTACCTTCAAGCAATACCATTCTGCCTTTTTTTTTTTTTTTTTAATTATTTAGCATATTATAGTGTGGCACTTTGGGTTAATGGACTGGACTACAAAGTCAGTTTGAACCACAAGGTCGGTGGTTCAAGCTCACCAGCCGCTCCTTGGGAACCTATACAGGGTGGCTATGAATCAGAACAGACTTGACAGTACTTAACAACAACAACAACATTTATAGTACAAAACCAAAACCAAACCCACTACCATTGAGTCAATTCAAGTCATGTTCTTGTTGTTCGGTGACGTAGAGTCAGTTCTAGCTCACAGCGACCCTATGCATATTGTTGTTAGGAGTCCTTGTGTGGCACTGTGGATAGGGTTTCTGGGATTGTAAATATAGTAGCAGATAGCCTCATTTTTGTGAGTGACTGGTGGATTTTGGTTCAAACCCCCAAGCTGATCTCAGAAACCCTATAGAGAGTCTCTATGAGTATGATTTAACTCAATGGCACAAAACAACAAAAATGACAACAACATTATAACATATGGGTAAGTGAAATTAATAACAGTAGTGCCATAGGCATGGGAGGCTATTACAATGTACTTGTACTACAGGATGTAGCCCTAGTTACATTGTGGGTAGGCATTGGGCTGCTAATGATTATAATCCCCTCCATGTATCATCAGTTAACAGTATTCTCTCTATTCATTTTAGCTCTTTTTTTTTTTTTTAAACACTCAGGCATATATAATAATTTACACCAACAAAGGGCACAATTTGCAAGCCTACCTCCTGACTGCCAGCTCTCAGTCCCTCTCTTTCCATGCATCTAGAGTCCTCAGCTGCTCCTTCTCTCTATGTCCCCATCTTTACCTCCATTTCTGGTATCGCTGCTTTTCTGGATAAGGTCCAGCATTCTGCTTCTACTCTTCTCCCTTCATGATACTTGGGTCCTTTGTTTCTGGACTGTAGGATTAACTACTCTCCTCTGTTTTTGTTACAAAATCTCTACCTTTACAATTGTGACAGTCGCAATTATTCATGATAACAATTACTCACTACTGAATCATAAGAAGCTTATCCCCATGTCTTTTTACCAGACCCATCTAGACAAGATGAAAACTATTCAGTGGGGACTCTACCTTCCACCCCATACTCTTAAATTAAATACCCTCTTGAAACCTTGTAAGCCAGTCACTTCATGCCTTTATCAGTCCTCATTTTAGGTAGCCAATGTCTAAGTTGCAGGACTCATATCTTTAATGACTATTATTACTTTAAACATTATCTTTTAGATCAACTCATAATCAGAAAAATAAAATATTTATGTTAACTTCATTTATTATTTATCTGATAATATATATATATAATATATTTTATTTAGATAGTCCCAGGTTTCTGACCTATATAATTTTCCTCTTTTCTAAATAACGCTTTTTAACCTTTCTTACAAGGCAAGCCTGCTGGTAATAAATTTTAAATTTCAACTTTTGTGTGTGTGTGTATGTCACTGTCTAAAATTTTCATTATTCCTTCACTTTGGAAGGTAGTTTTCTGAATATAGAATCCTAGGTTGGTAGCTTTTCTTTTATTACTCTAAATGTTTTACTCCATTCTCATCTTTCAAGATGTCAGGGAGATTTTCTTCCAGAAGCTCTTCAACTATTTCCTCTGTGGACTTGTGTGATTCTTCCTGTTCTAGAATGCCAATAATTCTTAAGTTGTTCCTCTTTATGTTATCCAGCATGAATTTTAGACTCTCTTTAGATTTTTTAAATCCTTTTTTAAGCTTGCTCTTCTATTTTAGTAGTATTGAGAGATTTATCTTCCAGATCGCTAGTTCTGGCTTTCATCTCTTCTATTCTGCTTCTTTCCCCTTTCAGTGTATTACCCATTTCTGGTATTTTATTATTAATCATCTGGACCTCTTTTTTGCAGGTTTTGAATTGTTTTCAGTGGTATATCAATCTTGTTTGATTGCTCTTGTAATACTTTCCTGACTTCTTCCTTGTCTTCCCCCGAACCCTTTTCAGAGCATTTGAATTTGTTTCCATTTCACTCTTGATTTCGTTCTCAGGCAAACCCAAACCTGCTCTTCCTCTTCTGGGGAACCTTTGTCTGTCTCCAGTGCATTTGTCTCAGTTGCTCTTTGCTGGTTTTGGACATGTTTTGAGATCCTTTGTTGTACTGGAGATATTTTGTTTGTCATTTCCAGTAGTTATGTGGGTTTTTTAACACTTAAATGGATGTTTGTTGTTGTATTATTAAGCTTACTGGGTGTCTCCTGGTGGTTTTGATCAGGAGATAGGCTTCCCATTTTGCAGCTGTTATTGACTCTTGTCTCAATGGTGGAATATTATGGGGTATGGTTGTAACTTGGCTATATGGCCATGATTGCTGACTCTTCTTGGGTAACGTAGGGAGAAAAAGCTCCCACCTCTTGGAAAAATGTGTGAACAAAAGGTCCCAAAGTAGAAGCAATATAAAAGCAGAGACAAGAACCTCCACTTTGAAACAAAAATAAAACTATGGCCGACTGTCCAGTCACCTTGCTACACAGGCTGTGTGTACCATAGATGCCTGTAGTAGTGGGTGGGGGTGTCCACTTGTTTAGGCCCCTCCTCTAGTCACCACTGTAGAGGTGCACAGATAGCTATTGAGAACTTAAATGGGAGAAAGATTGTTTATTATTTTGTCTCTGAAGGTCAGTTAAGTATCTGCGTGTGCACATCATAATACTTGAAATAGTTGCATCTTTTTATGTTGGGGTTTTACAGATTGTTCATATGACTTGTCTGTCAGGCCAAACCTGCTTTTTTTTCTTTCTGGATAGACAGGAGTTAATGGCCCCACACAAGTTTACTTTAGGGCTTGGACCCACAGGCAGAAGTCAAAGGCAGCAGCCAAATGATTTGCCCTTGGATTAATGGGGCTCTTTCTCTCTGTGCCATTGGAAAGCTGTGGTCTCAATGCTGGACTTTTTGGGGGGTGCGCACCCACCTGCCTGAAGGCGTCTGGCCTGGGAAAAGAAGGCATGACAGAGAAGAGGAGGGGAAAAAAAAAAACTATGTAGAATCCCTCCACACCTCCTTTTGCAAATGCCACTCTGCAGATTTTAGTGTAGGTTTCCTGTGCCAGACTGGCTGTAGCCCCGCCCTCTGACTTCCACCAAGGGGAAATGGCTGCAGAGGAAATCCCATGTCTTGACTGATTTCTAAAACGCAATGTTTTCCTTTCTATTGTGATTTTTGCACTGGTAGTTATGAGAAACTGATGCCCTGACTCTTATCCAGAGCTGTGGTGCAGTTTCATGACAGCTGGGTCTCTGAGTTTTCAGCCCCTCCCCCATGAAGCTTGTCCTACCTGACTCTGCTCTGCTGCTGCCAAACCGGAAGTGCAATTTTATTTTACTTACAATGGACATTACCTATTGCATAACAAGAATAAAGGGATAAGAAAAAGTAATTTGTAATATTTTAAAAAATAAGATACTGGGCACAACCACATCTTTTTTGATGGCTTTGTCCAGTATAAGTTAAAAGCATTTTGCAGGCAAAATCTCTGTTTGGTTTTCTAGTTATTAGTTAAGCTGAAATAAGCACAGTGTTGAGACCAGGTAGTAGCTGCTGTTAACCTAGTTTTTGGAATGAGTGTCCTGAGAGATGTGGGGAGCCTGGAACCTGCTGAGGCTCATTCAGCGGGAAGTCAGATATAAGGCCATTTTATCAAAAGCCTGCTTGGCCAACGCTGTGAAGAAAATTACAAAGAAGACAGGGGGTGAGTTTTCAGGTTAGTCAACTGTCAAAGATATCAGGCACAAGAGGTCTATATCTGATTCTCCTTATGTTTTCCATCAATTAGATAGATGATCTGGTCATCTTTCTGTCCCAACATGTCTAGGCTAGGCCCTCAGTGGAATGAGGAGAAATGAATGAGCAAGGCTAAGGCAGAATATTTCAGGAAGGATTTTCTAGAACATTCTGGGAAGACTGGCATATTTCCAGACAAATTGAGTACCTGGCTGAAAGAAGGATGGATATTTTCCTGGAAATACTAATAATCCTTTTTTGGGGGTGGGGTGGTGGAGGGATGGTGGTGGTGAAAAGTGGAGATACATGTTTTGCAATTTTTAAATTATGCAATATATCTTATATGTAAAATCCCATATAAACAATATGTTGTTACTGTTATTAAGTGCTGTGAAGTCAGTTCAGACTCATAGCAACTGCTATAGAGTTTCCAAAGAGCATCTGGTGAGTTTGAACCACCAACCTCATGGTTCAAACTGACGTTGCAGTCCAATGCATTAACCCACATACTCCATAAGCAATATATGCATTGTAAAATAAAAAAATAAAATGATAAAAATGGTATCTACCTATTAATTTTGGATATAGAATATTACTGATACTTTTGCAACCTCTGTATGGCCCTTCCTAAACCTATGCCTTTCTACCTTCATCCTCTCCAGGAATACCTGGATTTTGGTGGATCAGTTGTTAAATGGTAAGCTGCTAGCCACTAAATTGGTGATTGAAACTCACCAGCTACAGCACCGAAGAAAGATGAAGCTGTCTGTGTTTGTAAGGATTTACAATCTCAGAAACCCTAAGGAGCAATTCTACTCTGTCCTATAGTGTCACTACGAGTTAGAATCAACTCAAAAGCAGTAAGATTAGTTTTGGGTTTTGGTCCCTTGATTTTTTTTTTTTCTTAATTCTACATGAATAAATTTGTTGTTATAGTTAGGTGCCATCGAGTTGGTACCAACTCATAGCAACCTTATGCACAGCAGAATGAAACACTGCCTGGTCCTGGACCAGCATCACAATTGTTGCCATGCTTGAGCCCAATGAAGTCCCTGACAACTTCAGTCTATTCTCCGTTGATAAGAATGTTGTTGATTGGTCCAGTGGTGAGGAATTTTGTTTTATTTTCATTGAGATGCAATCCATACCAAAGGCTGTGCTCATTGATCTTCATCAGTAAATATTTTAAGTCTTCTTCACTTTCAGCAAGGAAGGTTGTATCATCTGCATATTGCCAGTTGTTAATGAGTTTTCCTCCAATCCTGATGCCATGTTTTTCTTCATAGAATCCAGCTTCTTGGATTGTTTGCTCAGCATACAGGATGAATAAGTATGGTGAAAGAATGCAACCCTGTCACACACCTTTCTTAATTTTAAACCATTCAGTGTTCCCATGTTCTGTTTGAACAACTGCCTCTTGGTCCAGGTACAGATTCCTCATGAGCACAGTTAAGTGTTCTGGAATACTCATACTTCACAATACTATCCATAGCTTGTCATAATTCACACAATCAAAAGACTTTGTGTAGTTAATAAAGCAAAAGTAAACATTTTTCTCATATTCTCTGCTTTCAGCCAAGATCCATCAGACATCAGCAATGATATCCCTCGTTCCTCAGCCTCTTCTGAATCCTGCTTGAACCTTCGGAAGTTCTCTGTCAATGTATGCTTGCAGCAGTTTCTATATTACCTTTAGTAAAATTTTACTCTCATGGGATATTGAAGAGGTTGTCCAATGATTTCTACATTCCATTGGGTCACCTTTCTTTGGAATGGGCACAAATATGGATCTCTTCCAATCAGTCGGCCAGATTGTTGTCTTCCAAATTTCTTGCCACAGATAAGTGAGTGCCTCCTGTGCTGCGTCACTTTCTTGAAATATTTCATTGTTTATTCCATCAATTCCTGGTGCCTTGTTCTTTGCCAATTCCTTCAATGCACCTTGAACTTCCTCCTTCAGTATCATTGGCTCTTGATCATATGCTACCTCTTGAAATGGTCGAACATAAGCCATTTCGTTTTGGTGCAGTGACTCTATATATTCCTACCATCTTCTTTGGATACTTTCTGCATCATTCAATAATTTGCCCAGAGAATCTTTCAATAACAAAGATCGAGGCTTGAATTTTTCCTTCAGTTCCCCCAGCTTGAGAAATGCTGAGCATGTTCTTCCTTTTTGGTTTTCTGATAACAGATCTTTGCACATTTTGTTATAATATTTGGCTTTGTCTTCTCAAGCTCATCCTTTGAAATTTTCTGTTCAGCTCTTGTACCTCCTCATTTCTTCCATTTGCTTTAGCATCTCTACGCTGGAGAGCAAGTTGCAGTGTTTATTCTGACATCCATTTTGACCTTTTCCTTCTTTCTTGTCTTCTTAATGACTTTTTGCTTTCTTCCTGTTTGATGTTCTTAATGTCATTCCACAACTCTTCTGGTCTTTGGTCTTTAGTGGTTAATGTATCAAATCTGTTCTTCAAATGACCTCTAAATTTAGGCTGGATATGTTCAAAGTCATATTTTGGCTCTCATAGACTTGTTTTCATTATCTTCAGCTTCAGTTTGAATTTGCCTAGGAGCAATTGATGGTCTATTCCACAGTCTGCCCCTGACCTTGTTTTCATTGATGATATTGAGATTTTCCATCATCTCTTTCCACATATGTAGTCAATTTGATTTCTATATATTCCATCTGGTGATGTCCGTTTGTATAGTAGTCTCTTATGCTGTCTA
>NW_006408589.1:1065783-1068028 GCF_000296735.1 Chrysochloris asiatica
GAGAGAGAGAGAGAGATGCTGTGGGCTAATGTGTCATACCCTATACAGGGTCTCTATGGGTCAGAATCAACTCGACGGCACTTGACATCAACAATATATATATATTCAGGTTGGCTAATAGTATATGTTGTTGTTAAGTCATGTTAGTTCTTACTCATAGCAACCCAGTTTCTGAGGAACGGTTAATGGGTTTGAACCACTGGCTTTAGGGTTAGCAGTCCAGTGCCTATCATACATATTACAATGTTTTTTAAAAAAAATGATTGTATTAATTCACATTGTCATTAATAATTTATGACAGTTTGTATTTTTCCATGTTAATTTTGGTATTTCCACACTTTAAAAAAAATTGCCAATATAGGGGATGCTTATACTTTGCATTGTCCTTACTCTTGCTAATGTTAAGCATCTTTCCATATGTCCATGGATAGTTTGTGTTAATACTCCTGTGAAATATCTTTTTTTTTTTTCCCTTTTGGGTTGTCATTCTTTTATTAGCTCATAAGCAATCTTGGTGTGTCCAGGTAAATATTTTGTCAGTTATGTACTGTTATCTTCTCTAAGTTAGTCACTTAACTTCTTAGTGTTATATGGTGAATATTTTTCATTTTAATGTAGTTGAATTTATCAATCATCCATCTTTGGAATTTCTACTTTTTATGTCTTATTTAGAATATCCTTTCCTCCCTTGAAGTAAAAAATATCTTCTCCCATTCTTCCTTTTAAATTTTTATCAATTAGCATTTAATTTTCATTATAGTTAACATTTAATTAACAAAGTACTTCTCAATAGATAATTTACGCTAAATAATTGTTTGTTGTGATGGCTGTCTTGTGCCTCCTAGATAGTGTCTACTAGATGCCAACAGCATTCCCTCTCCCCAGGTGTGACAAAATTTTTCTCCATGCATTGCCAAATATCCCCTTGGTGTATGGTTGTGAGATTTAGCAAACAAAATTATAGGATGCCTGATGAAATTTGATTTTAAGATAAACATCAAAGATTTTTTGAGTAAAAATTAAATTCATGCAATAATTGGAACATAGTTTGAAACATTCTTAAATGAAAAAAATGATAGAGATTCAGAACTGATTAGTGGTAGCCAGGGATTAAGGAGGAGGGAAGAGAAGAAAATGTCTGTTCTTACAAAATAATATGATGAAGGATTCTTAACATGAAACCTTTGTATCTTGACTGTGGAGGTGTAATTAACTTGTGTAATAAAATTGTATAGAATGAAATACACACAGTGATGTGTACAAAACTGAGGAAATATGAATAAGACTAATGGATTATTTCAACATCTATTCATACTGTTTTGATATTGAATGTGGCATTGTATGATAGCTACCATTGGGAGAAATTAGCTGAAAGATATACACTTCTCATCTACAAGTACCTCAAAAATAAAAGTTAAAAAGAAATAAACCCTATGAGCTTCCTAAATAAATTAACATATAGTGGTGTTGTGGGTTAATGCGTCAGACTGCAAAGCCTTTTGAATTGCAATGTAGGTGGTTCAAGCTCACCAGCTGCTCCTTGGAAACCCAGTATACAGGGTCACCCTGGGTCAGATTTGACTCAACCACATTTAACAACAACAACAACAGTAACATATCATTAATTAGGTCATTTTGAAATGATAAAATTTTGGACATATTGGATTTAAAATATAGTATTGAAGTTTCTAAAAGCTGCTGGTATTTAGAGTGTGTCTGCACTGTAGGATAAACATTGGACTGCTAACTGCAAGGTTGGCAGTTCAAATTCACCAGCCACTCCTCAGAAACCCATATAGGAATCAACTTGATGGCACTTAACAATAATAGTGTCTCTATAGATAAATTTGTGAAAATGTGATGTCTTGTAACAATACTGAATCTTCCACTGCATGGGAATGGTATATCTCTCCATGAATGCAGGTTTTCTTCATTTTTTGGAACTGACTCCATGGCATATAACTAACAAACCAACCAAACAGGCTCCTGATATTCTCTGCTTTCAGCCAAAATCTCTCTGATGTCACCAAAATCCTTTGTTCCACATCCTCTTCTGAATCTTGCTTGAATGTCTAGCTAGAAAAATCCACACAACTGGACCAATACATAACACCATGATAAACTGGAAAAGACTGAAGATGTCAAAGACCTCCTTTGAGTTGGAGCCATAATCAACACTCATGGAAGTAGCAGTCAACAAATAATATAGCATATTGCATTAGGGACATCTGCTTCAAAATATCTT
>NW_006408589.1:1068623-1070698 GCF_000296735.1 Chrysochloris asiatica
TTGAACATTTCTTAGTTTCTATACTGTTTTGGTTCCACACTATCCCAGTCTCTTCATGCTATATAAATTATTCATGTGCCTCCTATGCTTTATTTAGTTGTTCATCAGTCATATAAAATCTGCTTCTACTTCACTTCATTTGAGACTCTGTTCAAATATTTGTTTTATCAGAAGCACCTTCCCAGAACTCTAGAGAAAATAGAAAGTCATGCACTGGCATTTCCATCTCCCTTACGACTTTTAGTGTTCTCTGTAGACTGTAACATTTTCTGACATGTACGTTTATTTATTTGTCTATTGAATCTTCCCCTTATACTAAAAGCCAGCTTCATAAAGGCAGGGACTTTGATTTATTCACTGCTACTATTTTGTCCCCAAGATGTATTTTCCAGAGGGCATAGAAGAAGCCTAGGTGGTGCAGCGGTTAAGCACTTGGCTGCTAACTGACAAATCAATGGTGTGAATCCTCAACAAACCATGGCAGAAAGATGTGGCAACCTTCTTCTGAAATTTTCTGACTTGTACACCCAATAGGGCAGTTCTGCTCTGCTTTAAAAAGCAACTGTGAAAAGAAGAAATACTGCATAAGACCATTATTGTAAAAGCTTAAGAAAAAATATCTACACTAAAAGGGGGAAAAAAAAAATTGTTGGTTACTGGGGGTGTGGGGGTGGGGAGAGGGGAGGGAGGAGAAGGTAGAGCACAAGGTAAGGAATAGAAACACAATAGTTTGGGTGTTGTGGGGGCAATACACAAGAAGGGGGAGGGGAATGTAAGAACAAGGTGGATAGAAGAACATTTAGGCAGGTTTGCATGGAGTAAATGGAACAGAGGTAAATAGTGATGTATGCTCAGGCTTGAAACAATAGGGCTCTGTGATACAGGGATTGAGGCTCAGTTTGAATGAGTAAAAGAGGGGAAATAATGTTAAGATGCTTGTCTCTCTTATGAATCTTGGTTTCCATTGCCTACTATTGTAAAACAGACCCGTGAGGGGGAGAGAAAGGAATAGCCAGCAACATCACTATAGAAAACTTGTAATCCATCTTCAGCCAATAACTGATTGGTGGTGGTGGTATGCCATGGAGTTGGTTCCGACTCATAGTGATCCTTTACAGGGTTTCAGACACTGTAAATCTTTATGGGAGCAGAACGCCTCATCTTTCTCTCATGGAACAGCTGGTAGTTTTGAACTGCTGACCTTGAGGTTAGCAACCCAATTCATAACCACTATGCTACCAGAGCTCCTTAGCTAATTGAAATACCTGAAATGTGTCTAGAAATTGACCAGTGAAAGAGGCTTCCTGTGGAGCCTTTGCATTGTATAAGACCTTCCGTGGAATCCTGATCCCCATCCAGAATCTTCTGAGGTGGGAAATTTCCACTTGAAAGGACAAGCAGACTAGCCTGGAGCAGCAAGAGGAATAGAAGATACTTCTTGAAAGAAAGACCAGCTGGAAAAATCAAAAACTATAATGGCAGTCTGATTGACTACTACAAGAACAAGCACATTGTTCACCAGGAAGTCATCAAGGCAAACAATCAAGTCCTCTCAGGGCAAACCACCTTACAAGACTGAAACTCAAAGGAAATACATGTAATCTTGCTGGTGGCCACGTTGGTCTACCAATAAAGGGAAGTGGGGTAAAAACAGCAATGAAGGTGGGAGCTAAGTCTGACCGCATTCAATAGACTCCTGTCATCCTGGATTGAGACCTGGTTGGCCAACAGTATAGCAAGACCTGGGACTCCTGAGCCCATGGACAGGGGCATAGCCACAGAAGACTAGAGTGCAGAGTGAAGTGTCCAGCTGACATGAAGTGAGGGAAGATGCACAAGAACGCCCATACTTGCAAATAGTACCCATTTGACCTGGCTTCAATGGCCAGATGATCAGAATTCGACTGGAGGAAGAAAGCAGAGGGGAAAAATGTGTAATCTGCTACAATTTGGTGAATTTGACCTATAATTATGGGTTTAGTAGCTGAAAAGAGGAAACAAATATTTATAGCAAGGATCATTCCCACCCTCTGTGTACACAAGATTGACAGGATGGGCAACTTAGACACTGGCTA
>NW_006408589.1:1074368-1114760 GCF_000296735.1 Chrysochloris asiatica
AGAATGAAACACTGCTCAGTCCTGGGCTAACCTCACAATTGTTGCCACACTTGAGCCCATTGATGCTTCCACTTTGCCAATCCATCTCTCTGAGGGTCTTCCTCTTTATTTTTTCTGACCTTCCACTTTACCAAATAAGATATCCTTTTCCAGAGACTGGTCCCTCCTGACAATATGTCTGAAAAATGAGAGACGAAGTCTGGCCATTCAGGCCTCCAAGGAGCACTCTGGCTGTGCTTCTTCCAACACAGTTCTGTTTGTTTTTTTGGCAGCTCATGACACTTTCAATAGTCTCCTCCAACACCATATCTCAAATGCATCAATTCTACGTGTTTTCGTATTCACTGGCCAGCTTTTGCATGTATATGAGGTTATTGAAAATACCATGGCTGGGTCAGGCACACATTAGTCTTCAAGCTGACATTTTTGCTCTTTAACACTTTAAATAGGTCTTGTACAACAGATTTGCTTAATGAAATATGTCATTTGATTTCTTGACTGCTGATTCCACAAGTGTTGATAGTTGATCCAAGAAGAATGAAGGCCTTGACAACTTAAATGTTTTCTCTGTTGATAAGAATGTTGTTTATTGGTTCAGTGGTGAAGATTTTTGTTTTCTTGACATTGAGATGCAATCCATACCAAAGGCTATGGTCTTTGATCTTCATTAGTAAGTATTTTAAGTCCTCTTCACTGTCAGCAAGCAAGGTTGTATCATCTCCATATTGCAGGTTGTTAATAAACCTTGACTCTTGATGCCATGTTTTTCTTCATACAACCCAGTTTCTTGGATTACAGGTTGAATAAATATGGTGAAAGAATACAATCCTGTTACATACCTATCCTAATTTAAAACCATTCAGTGTTCCTGTGTTCTCTTCAAAAACTTGCCTCTTGGTCTATGTACAGGTTCCTCATGAACACAATTAAATGTTCTGGAATACCATACTTCACAATGTTGTCCATACGTTGTCATGATCCACACAATCGAAGGTCTTTTCATAGTCAATAAAGTATAGCTAAACATCTTTCTGTAAATCACAGGGGAACACTACTAATTTTGAATCATTTTAATCAAAATTTTAACTTGTAGTCTGGGGGCGTCACAGAGATAGTATTAATTCTGTTCTTAAACCCAAGTAAGAGTTTACCCATGAAGAAATTCTTAGAAGAGATTCCTTTCTTCTTTTCTAGCAACAAAATTTTTTGTCTTCTCAAGCTGCCCTTTGAAATTTTGTCTTCAGCTCTTTTACTTCATCATGTAGTTTTTCTTTTGCTTTAGATGCTCTGTGTTGGAGAGTCAGTTTCCAAGTGTCCTCTGATACTCATTTGATTATTATTATTATTATTATTTTGTTTACTTCATCTATGAAAACAGAAACAGTGCAATCCCTGAAAGCAAGTTGCTCTCACCAATGAGAGTCCTGGACTTTGCTTTAGGCTAAGGACACCTTGAGAAGATGAAGTCAAGTATTAAAGTGAAATGTGCCAAGACAGAAGTCAGAAAATGAAAGGAAAGAATCCACTTCACAGTTCTCAAACTGAAAGAACAGCAGAAAAAACTCAAGCCTCAACTTGCAATATTGAGGTTTTCTATGGACACAATCTCAAATGGCACAGGAATCATCCAAAGAAGATGGAAGAAATGCAAAGAATCACTGTAACAAAAAAAACAAAAAACAAAACAAAAAAAAACTTGTCAGCATCCAACCATTTCAGGAGGTAGTAGATGATTAAAAACAAATGGCACTGAAGGAAGAAGTTCCAGCTACACTGAAGGCATTGGTTTTTAAAAAGACTCAAGGAATAGTGAGAGTTACAGTTGAGATGTTTCAGCAAGTAGATACAATCCTGCAACTGCTGACACATTTGTGCCAATAAATTTGGAAGGCAGGTACCTGAACAACCTACTGGAAGAAATCATTTGTACTCATTCCAAAGAAAGGTGACCCAATGGAATGTAAAATGTTTGAACAATACCATTAATATCACATGCATGTAAAATTTTTAAATGGTTACAGCAGTACATTAACAGGGATCTGCCAGAAATTCCAACCAGATTTCAGAGAGGACATGAAATGAGGGATACCATTGCTGATGCCAAATGAGATCTGAATGCAGAGAACACCAGAAAGATGTTTACATGTGCTTTGTTGATTATGTAAAGACATTCGACTATATGTACCATAACAAACTAAGGGTAGCATTATGAAGAATGGGAATTCCAGAACACTTAATTATGTTCATGACAAACCTGTATGGGGATCAAGAGGCAGTCATTAAAAAAAAAAAAGGAATATTGAATAATTTAAAACCAGGAAAAGTGTGTTAGGGGTTATGGTTTTATCCTTTCACCATACTTACTCAATCTGTTTCCTGAGTAAATAATCTGATGAACTATATGAAGAACATGGAGTGAGGATTGGAGGACGACTCATTAACAACCTGCAATATGCAGATGATACAACCTTGCTTGCTTAAAGTGAAGAGGATATGAAGGGCTTACTGATAAAGATGAAAAACTACAACCTTCAGTGTGGATTATACTTCAATGCAAAGGAAACAAAAATCCTCACAGCCTGGACCAATAAACAACATCATGATAAGCAGAGAAAACATTGACGTTTCCAAGGATTTCATTTCATTCGGATCCACAATCAACAACTATGGAAAACAGCAGTCAAGACATCAAACAATGAATTGCATTGGGCAAATTTGCTACAAAAATACCTCTTTACAAGTGTTAAAGGGCAAAGATGTCACTTTTAAGATTGAGGTGTGCCTGACCCAAGTCATGGTAACTTTCTTTAATCTCTTCATATATGTGCAAACACAAGACAATGATTAAGGAGACTGAGTATACCAGGGACTGCCAGAAGAATGACAACATCTCTTTGGAAAGAAGTAAAGCCTGAATGCCCCTTAGAAGCAAGGATAGCAAATCTCATCTAACACTGAACATTTATTAGGAGGGTGTAATCCCTGTAGAAAGACATCTTGTTTAGTAAGTTAGAGAGTCAGGGAAAACGAGAAAAATCTTCAATAAGATGGACTGGTATAGTAACTACAAATAATAGGCTCCAATTTAGCAATCATTGTAAGAATGGCATAGAACTTGGCAGTATTTTATTCTGCTGAACATAGGATTACTATGACTCAAAACCTACTCAGCAGAACATAACAACTCTTTCTTCCTTTAGCATTTCTGTAAAAACAAAAATAGCCTGAGGATTCTCTTCATAGTCTCAAAACTCAATATGCTTTCAATAATGAAATCTCACAAATTTTCCCCAGTTAAGTATTTTTCATGTTATCTAAGAATAAGCTTAGAGCTGATAAAGAATGTTTTCATGAGTGCCCTATATTTCTGTTCTGTCATGTGTTATGAATTGCACCATAGACTGCTTGGCAGGAAATCAGAAAAAACAAACAGGTGATCACTGGCCCATTAATAGAATATGGAAGTTAAAGGTGCTAACTCATGAGAACTCCTTCTCAAATAGTATGAGGGGCAGGGGTCTCAATTACTCTGAGGTCTTTGCAGTGTCTGGAAATTTCCTAAGTACTAAACACATGCCTATTACTTTATTCAGTCAATTGTATTATTTAAGAAATAATTTAGTTCTCCAACAATGGAAAATCCACCACATAATAGCAGTTCATTGCCTTCATGGACTTTAAATGCTATTGCATTTAAAACATTGTGATAAAGAAACAGTGGTAATGTAGAAAAATGCATATGATATAACATGAAATTAAAACATCAGTGAAATTAGTAAAATTACAGTGGCTGCCAGCCACTCACAATGACTAGCTTGACTATGATCCTGTAAACCTGCCTCCTGTTGTGGCTGGAGGTTGTCCAGGACCAGGTTTCATGCTGAGATGGTGAATTCCAATCCTCTCATGCTGGAATATTTGAGCACTGGAATGAAATCTTTGGATATGGAAGAAGAATGAAGCTAAATCGGCTATAGGTTCCTGACTTGGGTTGAAAAGTTGCAGAGACCTTTGGATTGGCTTCATTTCTGGCCCTTACTGAAGTCTAATGAATCATCTTTTACTTTGTACTGATTTTTCCCCTTATGTTTGTAATTTTATTTACTGTTCACTTGTAAAATGGCATCCATGGGTAGTGGAAACAATGAAATGTTTCCTGCTAACCAAAAGGTTGACAGTTGAAGCACCCCCAGAAATCCCTCAGAAGAAAGACCTGGCAATATATATATTTTTAAAACATCAGCACAGTCCACCATGATGCACATGGAGTCATTCTGAATAGGAATCAACTTGATGACAGCTGCATTTGTTTTTGTTTTGCATTTTGTTTTATTTCTTAAATAGTAAAGCAAGCCCATAGTCAAACGCAGGCTTTGGATACTCACTTCCCTGAAGCTCTGTTTTTCACCTTTTTCCTTGTCTCTGGGAAACGATCTTTTGCATGAGTCATCTCATTCCTTAGGCAAAGTGGTTTTTTCCTTGCTTCAAAAGGCACTGTGATTTAATCACAAATAATTGCTTCTCCGAAAGATCGGCATTTTACATCCCTCAGATTTGCTGTCTTTCAAATCAAACAGCTCAGTGAATCATTAAGCACGTCAGTATAATAAAAACTTCTCCCTGTTTAAAAACCCACCGCTTTCTCCCACGTGTCTCCTGAAGTTTCTTCTCCTTGTATTGATTGATCATGATGGAAATACTTCTCTCACCCTATCATTATACTATCAAGAATGTTGTTAAAGACGCAGGGAGCTCAGTTCCTCTCCTGGTTAAAATGAAGGAACTAGCATTTATAAGTGCTTTAAATACAACATCTCATTCATAACAAACTTGAGAAGAGAGGTGTGGACATTATCATTTTCAAGATGAGGAGATTGAGATTGAGATTGAGAGAGGGGTTAAAAGGTGATAAGCAGGTAGTGTAGCCCAGTGACTGCAACTTCAGGTCTGAAATCAGAGAGATGAAGTCCTTTCCCCACACTTCTTTACAAGACAAAGGGTTGAACCTACCTCACCCTTAGGTCTTTTATCTGTAAAATTGTAAGAATCTGACTAATCCTAGTACCACCATCATTGCATTGTTTGAAGATTAACATGGTTTCAACTCATAGCAACCCTGTATAGGATTTCCAAGGAGTGACTAGTGAGTTTGAACCACCATCCTTGCAGTTCAAATCAACCTTGAGGTCAAGTGCTTATTCTATGGCACCACACCAGGACTCCAAGAGGATTAACATAGGATGGTATTTATTTGCTGTCATTAATACCAAATAACCAACTGCTATGGAATCCTGGAGTGGCTTTGTGGGCTTATGTATCAGACTGCAAAGTCGTTTGAACTGCAAGGTCGGTGGTTCAAGCTCACCAGCTGCTCTTGGAAACACTATACAGGGTCCCTATGGGTCAGAATTGACTCAATCTACAGGACTACCTAGATTGCATAGGTTTCATAGGAATTAAGCATTTGAATAATTCTGCAGGCTCAGGAGACATTGGACTGTCCCTTATTGTTGGGTGCTTAGCCCCAGGGCAGTTAAGACAAGTACACAGTGGCCCAGGAATGTGAGAACCTGATGTGGGCTGTGGATGGAGAGTGGACTTAATCAACTGTTCCAGAAATGGGATAGATGGGCCTCCAGCCAGGCCCTCAAAGCTATGCCAAGATGTCATTTTAACAAAATGGCATTGCACTGTGGAATATTCTAAATTGAATGCACATTATATGGTACACACACACATACACATACACATACAAATTTGACTGTGTAAATATACTAATACTATTCTTGGAGAAGAAGTTGTCTAACTGCCTGTCTGCCTCTGCTGACACAGTCTTCCCAGTGTCCTCTTCACCCTAATGGGGTTGCTAACCTGTTTAGTTATATCAGAAGACATTTACGGAATTGTGTTTCTAGTGGGCTGAATTGCTGTGCATTAAAGCTCTCTTCCATTCCTGCTCCCTACCAGTAACCCTGTCTGTTCTGTGTAGAAGGGACAGAGAGCAAGGTTGGTGATTCCTGGATCCCTGGCATCGCTCTCTTCTGCTTGTATCTTCCATGAGTCTACAAGGGTAGCTGGAGCTAGAATTAGTCATCCCTGGCCCTCTCTATGCGTTCCTTCATGCCACCAGCCAAGGATGGAAAAAGCTAAATATTAGGTGTCTAATACCAACCCAGTTCTTTCAGATGCTCCTCCTTGACTGGCAGGATGGCTGCAACCCGAGTTCCATTTGATCTCAGTTCTCTGTGTCTACCTCTTTCAGGAATTAGTGGTATCATTTCCAGGAAATAGTGATGAGTGAAAGGGAAGATGTGAGCACTACAAGATTCCTGACTATAAATCCAGGGATCTTAAGAGCTTCTGGAATAAGGAATATTTTCATTGTACCCCTCCCCCCATAAAAATATGTTTAACTTCTCGTGCCTGTGAATGTGACATTACTTGGAAATAGGATATTTGAAAATTTAATTAGTTAAGGATCTAAAGACAAATTGATCCTGAATTTAGCAAGATCTCTGAAACCAATGACTGGTGTCCTTATGAGAACAGGCAAGAACACAGAAACACAGATAAGAAGGCCATGTGAGAAAGAAGACAGAGATTGGAGTGATATGTCTATAAAGTAATGCATGACAAGAGTGTTAGCAGACACCAAAAGCTAGAGGAACCCTCCGAAAAGCATGACGCTACTGACATCATGACTTCCAATTTCTATGCTCAAAATTGTTGCATCAATTCATTGACAGGCCATAGTCAGAAATTCAAGCCAGATTCAGAAGAAGATGTAGAACAAGGGATATCATTGATGACATCAGATGGGTCTTAGTTTAAAGAAGATAAAACCAGAAAGTTGTTTACTTATGCTTTACTGTCTGTACAAAGGCTTTCAACTGTACAGATCATGACAAACATTTTGCAGAATGGGAATTTCAAAGACATTGGTCTTCCCAGGCCAATAAGCAGTCATTGGAACAGAACATGGAGATAATGAATGGTTTCACATCTGGAAAGCTGTGTTTCAGGTTTGTATCCTTTCCCCATACTTATCAATCTGCATGCTGAGCAAATAATCCAAGAAACTGGATTGTATGAATAAGAACATGGCATCAGCATTGTAAGAAGACTCAATAGCAACATGAATATATAGATGATACACCTTGCTTTCTAGAAGCAAAGAGGACTTAAAACACTTACTGTTGAAGTAAAAAGACCTCTTTAAATTGTTCAAGAGCAAAGATGTCAGTTTGAAGACTAAGATGCGCCTGACCCAAGTCATGGTAGTTTCAATACCCTCATATGCATGTAAAAGTTGGGCAATGAATATGGAAGACTGGTGCATTTGAATTATGGCGTTGGAGAAAAATATTTAAAGCACCATGGACTGATAGAAGAATAAACAAATCTGTTTTGGAAATACAGCCAGATTGCTCCTTGGAAGCAAGGCTAGTGAAACTTCAGCTCTCATACTTCAGACATGTTTTCAGGAGGGACCAGTCCCTGGAAAAGAACATAATGCTTGGCTAAGTGGAGGGTTAGCAAAAATAGGAAGAACTTCAATGAGATGGATTGGCACAGTGGCAGCAGCAATGGGCTGAAGCATACCATCAATTGTGAGGTTGGTGTAGGACTGGGCAGTGTTTCTGTTGATACCAAAACAACTCACAGAAAAGCATAAATAGGAGTGTTTGGACATCTGCAAACAAAATTTGGACAGATACTCAAAGATAAGTAAAAGTTTCTTTAAGAAAATCATTACTGGTGATAAGACATGAATTCATCACTATGAGCCTGAAAATAAATGGTAGGGTATGGAATGGGAACATCCTCAATTGCTGACCAAGAAAAAGTTCAAAAGTTAACCATCAGCTAGAAAATCGATGCTTATAGTTTTCTGAGATTCTCAAGGGCCAGTATTGGAAAATTATCAGGGAAAAGGTTTAACAATCAACAGAGCTTAAAACAGTGATATGCTCATTGAATAGCTTTTGCCTATATTTGGGATTAAATGCAGAGGACTGCTATCCAAGGGCATTGTGATCTTGCATGAAAATGCATGTCCCTATACCTCTACCCACACTATTGACACTTTGCCAAAACTTTGTTTTAAGGTGTTAAAACATCCTTCTGATAGTCCTGATCTTGCTCCATCAGACTTTTACCTGTTTGGTCTCCTGAAAGCAGGCTTTTGATGATGAAGATTCATCTTGGATGAAGAAGTGACGATAACAGAACACTTGTGTCTCACAGCTCAGCCTAAAACATTTTAAACAAGGGAATAAAAGAGCTTGTTGATAGATGGACAATATGTATTGAAAAACAAAGATATTATCTTGAAGATGATGTATTTGTCTTTTTTTAAAGTTGATTTTAAAAAATTCTACAGTCAAAGTGTGGGTAATTTTTTACTTAGGTCTCATATATTTACCAGAGTTAAGGAAAAAAATAAATATTTTTCAGGCTAGCCTTGTTTTAAAAGCACACACAGAAACATACTGTATTGCTTTTCTCCACCTGGAGCTAAGATAGTTGTTGCTTTTGTTGTTAACTACAGTTGAATTGCATAGTGATTCATTGTTGACTGTAGTTCTAACACATAGTGACCCTGTATACAATTTCTCATCTGTAAGTCTTTATGGCAGCAGAAAGCCTCATCTTTTCTCTAGGTGGGCTCACACCACTGGCCTTGTGGTTAATAGTTCAGTGCTTATTCTACACACCTTGAGCCACAGAACCCCAACTCCATACCCTACACACACTGGCCAGAAAGCACCTGTCCTTCTGGCCTACTTGTTTTAAGAACCCCCATCATTGCACAGCCATTGTGTCAGGGAAGACACCCCATCCCTGATATATGAATCAGCATGGGCATAATGAGTTCTGTGTATTGGCTCTCTTATAAGCTCATTCAGCTAACAAAGCAGTCCTGAGTGGGGAAAGGGTATACAACATGAGTATGCAATGGCCCTTATCTCCTTGAATCTTAACCATCCAGAGGAGTTATTGGTTGGATTCCAAGTTGCCTCTTAGGAAAGCAGAGACCAGGCTCTAAAAAGGGTACAAGTAAGTAAGTTGACTCAGCTTTTTCTAATGGTGAGATACCTATGAAAGATGAATTCAGGAGGTGCTGTAGAATAAACATTGGATGACAAACCACAAATTTGATGGTTCAAACCCACCAACTGATCCTCGGAAACCCTGTCCAGGGTCACTGTGAGTTGGAACGAACTCAATAGCACTTAGCAACAATAGCAAGAAAGAAAACTCACTTCACAGTTTTACTCCAAACTCTAAAATCCAAGGTTAGTTGAAGTAAAACAACTTACTTTAACATCTAAAACTAAAAGATAATTTGTTCTCTTAATATAGTCTCAAACTTAGTCTTTTATATATATAATTCATTTATGCTCACTCCTCCACACCCTTCAACTATTTCAAATCAAAAGGTTTTACTGTACTTTTAATTATTTCTCAGGCTTGTATGATATCTCTCTAATGCATGTTGTCCCTGAAAAGATTTTTTAAATGGGCGATCTACATTCTTTTCCTAACTTCTGTGAAAACCTTACTGAACACTTCTGCGCAAGGAATGAATGTTGGATGTTTGTGAAATTGGGTAGCAAATTAATACGTTGTATTGAATCACTATGCAATTCAACTGTAATTATCAACAAAAGCAACAACTATCTTAGCTCCAGGTGGAGAAAAGCAATACAGTATGTTTCTGTGTGTGCTTTTAAAACAAGGCTAGCCTGAAAAAAATTTACAACGTATTAATTTTTGTTATTGTTAAGATGTTAGATGTTAACACTCACAGTGACATTAACCACAGAGAACAAAACACTGTCTGGTCCAGCACCATCCTCCCAATTACTGTTACGTTTGAGCCTATTGTGGCTATCACTGTGTCAATCCATTTCATTGGGGGCCTTTGTCTTGTTCGCTGACCCTCAACTTTAGTAAGCATGTTACCCTTCTCCAGAAACTGGTTTCTTCCGAGAACATGTCCAAAGAATGAGAAATGACATTTCTCCATCCTTATTTCTAGTTAGTTGTACTTCTTCCAAGACAGAGAGGTTTGTTCTACTAGCACTTCATGATACTTTCAATATCCTTCGTCAACACTGTAATTCAAATGCATCGATCACCAGGTATTTTCTTTAGTGGAGAGATTGCTGGGTTCAAACTGTTGATCTTTTGGTTAGCAGTTGAGTACTTAACCACTGCACCACTAGGGCTCCTTTACTATCAGTCAAAACCAAACTACCAGCAAATTGATTCTGACTCATAGCCATTCTATAGAAGGCTTCTGAAACTATAAATCTTTACAGGAGCAGATAGTCTCACCTTTCTTCTGAGTTGTAGCTAGTGAGTTTGAACCATTGACCTTTTAGTTGACAGCCTAATGCCTAACCCACAACATCACAACTTTTCCTTTTAGGGTAGAATAGGACTCTCAAAATCCAATGTACAAGCCCAGAAAGATGATGAAAACAAGTGAAGTAGAACCAGGTATAAGACATAATATAATGGTGGTGACTGGGGCCAACTGAAGATTTATATCATATTGAAATATCAGCTCATTGTTCCTAGATTTCCCAATGTTCCAAGAGAAAAAGAAAATCTAGATTTATATGTAAAAATCTCTGGTATTTGTGATGTTCAAATGCCAAATAGCTAGAATATGCCCAAGGACCAAATGTATTTTACAGTCCACCAGTTTATAATCCCAAGCCAAAATCCATGTGGTGCAAAGGGTTAATGCACTTGCCTGCTAACCAAAAGATTTGTATTCACTCAGAGGTACCCTGGAAGAAAGGCCTGGCAATCCAGTTCTTCATGATTACCAATTGAAAACTCCACTGAGCATATTTGTGTGTGTGTGTTCAGAAGGCTTTGCATATCTTCTGTTAATGTTTTATTGGAATTATATGATAGTTTACTCCACTGAGCATATTTTACTGACACAAATGGGGTTGCCATGAGTCTGAATCAGCTCAATGGCAACTTTTTTTTTATTATTATTATTCTAATGACCAGAATAGTAATTTGGGGCTATATTCAAAAGAAACTTGAGTGTATCCCTATGAAGTTTTTCTTCTACAAGTGTTTGGGAGCCTTTCTATGTTCTATTTTTGTTTTTAATAGCAAAGTGGCAGAAACAGATGTGGAGAAACAGAAATGGAAGAAACAGAAATGAATAATGGCTGCTGCTTGAGAGTGACTGTGGGTCTGAAAGGACAGCACCTTTGGGAGAGAAATGCAAGAGGTGGTATGGAGAAGACACTGAGAACAAGGGAGAGAAGGGGCAGAAAGTGTTGTAGTTGGTTTTAGTCTTTTAGCTGAGTGCCACCATTTCCAGGAGGACTGAGTGGTCTATACCACAATGCTGATTTGGCCATCACATCTGTCAGTGATGCTTCCTTTGCTGCATATGTTGCAAACAGCTCACCAAGCACAAGGGCTGCCTGCCTCCTTAACCTCTCTCTTACTCACTTCCCCTTAGAGCTTTGCTATTTTTAATGTCTCCTTCCCACCACCCTAAAACCTCATCCCTTTGTTTTTCTTTCCCTCTCTCCCCCTTTCATCGTTCCATTTCCTTCAACAAGCTCCCCTTCTCCATGTGCTTTCCCTCCTGTGGGCAGCCCACCCACCTACCCTCCTCTTGCAAATGAGGCTTTTAAAGCTAATGAGCTCAGTTTTTTGATCCAGCACAGAAGTTGTGCACTTAAAAAAGTGGGACCAGGTGACTTTGGCCTATTTTTAGTGGCTGCAATTTGTAGACTGTGGTTTATATTACCACAGCAGCATTCTGCTCCATGCCAGAACCACCAGATCTGTGGATTTGTGACATTTGCGGTTAGCACAGGGTTGATCTGGTGAGACAGTCCTATTACATCATGTGTTGGAAGCCTGATCTTCCAGTCTTCCCCTGGAACTAGTCAGAAACAGGGTGAGAGGAAGGGACTGGAGAGAGGGGAAAATGTGAGCTGATGTGTTCTTGCAGCTTGGCCCATCCCCTTTCTGTGTCCCTAACTGTGCTATCCCTTCCTCTTAGTCACCCAATGTCCCATCCTCCATTCCCCAAATGAACCCCTGGAACCAAAGTGTCTGCTCTTGGGAAGAGTCAGGATATGAAAGAGAAGGAAAGTGATTTATTGACCCTATTGTAGAGTGTCCTTTGAGACTAAATTGTTTAGGTCTCTACAGGTGGTACAGGTGATGTGTGCTGGTCTAGTGACTGAAAAGTTATCAGTTTGAAACTACTCAGTGGGACCACAGAAGAAAGGACTGGTGATCTGCTTTAACAAAAGATTGCTATTGCTGCTATTGTTGTTAAATGCTGTGGAGTCGGTTCCGACCCATAGCAACCCTGTACGGGGTTTCTGAGGCTGTAAATCTTTACGGGACCAGAGAGCCTCATCTTTCTCCCGCGGAACAGCTGTAGTTTCAAACTGCTGACTGTGGGATTAGCAGCCCGATTCATAACCACTACGCTACCAGAGCTCCTTCAAAAAAAGATTAAGTTACCCAAAATAACAACCTAAAGGGAAGAATTCTTCATATCAAAGATCAGGCTTGCCTCTTTAGTACCATGGGGTGATAAGAATGGGCAATTTAGACTTCAGCTATCAAAATGGGTGGCTATAAATTATGAAGTGGCTGGCTTACAAGCTTTCAAGGGGGTGCATAGTGTGGGTGGGTAAGATACAATCCCCACTGAATAATTTTCCTCTTGTCCAGATGGGTCTGGTGATGAGGGGGATAGGATTTTATGATTCAATTATGAGTAATTGTTATCAGGTCTAATGGTGATTGTCACAACTATAAATTTAGAAGAAATATAACTAAAAGTGGGGAGACTTAATCTGTCATTTCAGAAACAGAGGACCCTAGGACCATCAAGAAGGAAGAACACGAGAAGAGCAAGGAACCCTAACCAGAAAAGCAAGGACAATAGAGATGGCGGCAGAGGCAATGGCATGGATAGACAGAGCAGCAGAGGACTCTAGGACTATGGACTGAGAAAGGCTGTGTGCCCGAAGGCAGGAGACTGGCTTGCAAAACATGCCCTTTGGACATTTAAATGAATATGTATTTACAATGTGGTATGTGTACATCAAGAAAAGGTAATAGAGGTAAATACTGATAACTAAGAGTGCATAGAAAGGATTGTAATCATTATAGTGATTTGCTCAATGTAAAATTAAGTTCTGACCTTCACTAACTCAATTCACAATAAAAACTTTTAAAAACATGTGGAAGGAAGACTAGAGCCAAGAAAATACTACGTAATTCAGCTCTACTCTATAACCTGTAACCTGTGGGGTTGCCTTTAGTCAGAATAGACTTGACAGCAACAGGTTTGGTTTGGTTATCAACACTGACACTCTCAAAACAGGCTTGACTAATTACACCAGTTTCTTGCTCAGATTTAAGGGATCTGATACTGAAACTGAAGTATTGGTAGCTACTGAGAAGTGAAGGATTTCATGATATCTGAAGGAGAGCTAATGATCTATCTATCATAAAATACTGCTCAACAAGAAGATGGGACAAACTGTTGATATATGAAATTACGTGGATGAATCTCAAATGGCTGTGGTAAGTGGAAGAAGCCAGACACAAGCTCCCAGCTCTAAAATCTATGTATATGAGAATCTGAAAATCACAAGCCCATAAACAATATTGAGTTCCCCAATAAAAAGGTAAACACAGGATTACCAGTATTTACTTATTAATCTATAGTGAACAATTTCACTTTTTTTTTTTAACTAAAGATTATGCTTCTAGGTATGTCTGGCATCTCTCTCTCAATCCCATAACACCTTCTTCCTACAGAAGAAAAAAAAAATATATATATATATATATATTTTTTTTTTAAAATATACAGCCCCTGACATGAATGGAATGCCCACTAAGAAAGGTAAGCATGAGCTTACTTGTGCTTACTGACTTGTCTGTATTGAATAATTTCACATGCTTTTTTCCTGAACACAGGTAAGCCTTGCTTACCTTTCTCCAGCCCCGCCAATAGGAAAATTAGTCAGTTCTGTAGTTGTAATGGGATGTGACTAAGGGGTGGTCTATGTCCAAGGGGTGAAAGGAAAGTGGCATAATACAAATAGTCTTATTTGTAATGTTGTTACATGTCCATAGATATTTTTTCAAAACCGAAAGATTTGTGTATTTAAATTGTAAGCCTAGAAATGTGAGATGTATTGTTTGATTTAAGTTAAGAAACAAAGGAAGAGGAAGAGGAGAAGGAAGACAAAGGAGAAGGAGGGGGGAGGAGGAGAAGAAGCCAAGAAGACCAATAGATCAATTATGATATCAGAACCATTCCCCTAGTCCTGGTGTGGTGCTGCAGAAATAGCACAGGACTGTAAACTGCAAGTCAGTCATTCAAATCCACCAGCTGCTCCTTGGAAACTCTATACAGCAGGGGTGGGGAAATTTTTCAGCCAAAATTTATAGCATCATTCAAGGGCCATAAAAAATTATCAGCTTAAAAATTAGCCTGTTATACAAAGCACTGCTTAAGAAGAAGAATAAGGTTGGAAACCTCTCATTACCTGATTTCAAAACGTATTACATGGCTAGAGTGGTCAAAACAGCTTGGTACTGGTACAATGAGATACATTGATCAATGGAACAGAATTGAGTATCCAGAAATTAACCCATCAATATACAACCAACTGATTTTTGATAAAGTGCCTAAACATATCACATGGGAGGTTTCTTCAACAGATGGTGCTGGCAGAATTGGAAAGCAATATGCAAAATGATTGAAACAAGACCTTTACCTCACGCCTTATACAAAAACCAACTCAGCATGGATTAAAGACCTAAATGTGAATACCAGAATTATGAAGGCCATCAATGAAAAAATAGGGACAAATTAGAGGGCTCTAATTCAGGGCTCTGGTAGTGGAATGGTTACGAATCGGGCTGCTAACCCCAAGATCGGAAGTTTGAAACTACCAGCTGTTCCATGAGAGAAAGATGAGGCTTTCTTCTCCCGTAAAGATTTACAGGCTCGGAAACCCTGTGCAGGGTCACTATGAGTCGGAACTGACTCCGTCGTACTTAACAACAACAACAATTCAGGGCATACACAGACTACCAAACATTTTGAAAACTACACAAACTAAAGTAGATAAAAGAGATGATTTGGACATATGAAAAATTAAAAACTATGTGCATCAAAAGACTTCATCAAAAGAGTATAAATGGAACCCAGAGAATGGGAAAAATCTTTTGCAATGACACATCAGACAAGGGACTCATTCTAAAATATATAAGAAACTACAACACCTCTACAAGAAAAAGACAAACAACCCAATTTAAAAATGGGCACAGGCAATGACATAGCCACAGAAGACTAGAGTGGAGAGTGAAGCGTCCAGCTGATAAGAGAGGGCATATGCATAAGAACACCCACACTTGCAGATAATACCCACTTGCTTCACTGGCTTCAATGACTGGATGATTAGAGCTCAACTAGAAGAAGAAAGAAGAGAAAAAAGAGTAATCTGATACAATTTGATGAACTTGACCTACACCTGTGGATGCAGTAGCTCAAAAGAGGGAACAAGCTCTACAGCAAGGATCATTCCCACTCCCTCCAAACACAGAGTAGACAGGGATGGGCAACTTGGACATTGGCTACCCAAAGTGGGGAGCTACAGAGGCAAGAAGTGACTGGCTTACAAGCTTTCAAGAGGGAGCCTAGATTCAGAGGGCATGGAGGAAGGTAGATCTCCACTGAGTAGTATCCAATCTGTTTGGGTAGGGCTGATGAAAGGAGATGGGGATAAGTCTTTTGTGATACAATAGTGAATAGTTGTAATTAAAACTGATTGTGTGGGTTGGAAATGTAAAGGTAGATGTTTTGTAGCAAAGGAGGGGAGTGATTGAATTTGCAGTTCAGGAGTGGAAGTCCCTGGGACCATCAAGGGAGAAGAATGGAGAGCGGGACCCTACCCAGAGAAACAGTGATGCCAGAGATGGAGGCAGAGATAATGACGTGGAGAGATGGAGCGACTTGGAACTTTAGACCCAGAGAGGAAGAGGGACTGTTTGCTGAAGACCGGGGGACAGGTTTTCAGGGTATATCCTTTGGTTGGTTGATGATGCATGGAAGGGATTGTAACCATGGCAATGAAATGATATACGATAGGATGAATGTAAAGCTAATGTTCTCCAATGTAAAATGTCACATAATTCACAATAAAACATTAAAAAAAAAAAAAAATGAACACAGGACATGAACAGACACTTCACCAAGGCGGAGTTACAGGCAGCCAACAAACGTATGAAGAAATGTTCACAATCACTATCCATTAGAGAGATGCAAATCAAAACAACAATGAGATATCATCTCACACCAGCAATAACAGCAAAGATAAAAAAAGTAGAGGACAATAAATGCTGGCAAGGATGTGAAGAGACAGTGATGCTCCTGCATTGCTGGTGGGATTGCAAAATGGTCCAACCACTCTGGAAAGCAATATGGTGCTTCCTCAGAAGGTTGGGAATAGAAATACCTTATGATTCAGCAATTCCTCTACTTGGTATTTACCACAAGAAATACGAGCCATTAACACGAATAGATATATGCACACCAATGTTCATAGAAGCACTATTTAAAAGAGCAAAAAGATGGAGATAGTCTAGGTGCTCATCAATTGAAGAATGGATAAACAAACTGTGGTACATACACACACTGGAATATTATGCAACATTTGAAGAATAACAAGGAAGCTGCAAGCCACCACATAATGTGGATGAAACTTGAGGACATTATGCTGAGTGAAATCCGTCAGTCACAAACAGAGAAATACTGCATAGGACCACTATTATAAAAGACTAAGAAAAAGAACCCATACTGAAAGGGGAGGGAAAAGTCTTTGTTGGTTACTGTGAGGTGAGGGGCGGGGTGAGAGGAGGGAGGAGAAGGTGGAACACAGATTAGGGAATAGACATAGGATAGCTTGGGTGCTGGGGCGGGGGAAAGGGGAGTCAATACACAAGAAGGGGGAGGGGAATAGAAGATCAATGCAGATGGGAGAAGAGTTAGGCAGGTTTGCATTAGCTAAGCGAGACAGATCTGTTTTGGAAGAAGTGCAGCCAGAGTGCTCCTTGGGGGTCAGGATGGCTAAGCTTCGTCTCTCCTCCTTTGGACGTATTGTCCGGAGGAAACAATTGTTGGAGAAGGATGTCATGCTGGGTAGGGTGGAGGGTCAGAGAAAAAGAGGAAGACCCCCAACGAGATGGATCAGCCAGGTGGCATCATTGATGGACTCAAGTGTGGCAGTGGTAGTGAGGTTGGCCCAGGATCGGACATTGTTTCATTCTGCTTTGCATGGGGTCGCTGTGAGTCAGTTCCGACTCGATAGCTCCTGAAAACAACAAAAACAAGTGAGACAGAGGTAAATAGTGATGCATGCACAACCTTGGAACAATGGGGCTCTGGGATACAGGGATCGAGGCATAGTTTGAATGGGTAAAAGGGGGGAAATAATGTTAAGATGCTTGGCTATCTTTTGAATCCTGGCTTCCCTTGCATACCATTGTAAAATAGACATTTGAGGGGGAGAGAAAGGAATAACCAGAAACATCACCACAGAAATCTTGTAAGTCCCTCTTCTGCCTATATCTGATTAGAATACCTAACAGGGGGCTACAACTTGTCCAGTGAAGGAGGCTTCCTGTGGAGTTTTTGCATTGCATAAAACCATAGGTGGAATCCTGAACCCCATTCAGAATCTTCTGAGGTGAGAAATTTCCACTTGAAAGGAAAAGCAGATCAGCCTGGAGTGGCTAGAACAGAAGATACTTCTTGAAAGAAAGACTGATAGGAAAAAATGAAAAACAATAACAGCACTCTGACTGACTACTACAAGAACAAGCAAATTTTTTGTCCAGGAGCCATCGAGGCAAGTGGTCGGGTCCCCTCAGGGTAAACCCCCTTCCAAGACTAAGACTCAAGAGGAATACACAGCAGGCATGCAGTCTGACTGGTGACCACGTTGGTCACCGATAAGGGGAAGTGAGGGAAAAACAGCAATGAAGTTGTGGGCTAAGTCCGACCACGTTCAATAGACTCCTGTGAAACCGGGTGGAGACCTGGTCGGCCAGCAGTATGGCAAGACCTGGGGACTCCTGGGCCCAGAGACAGTGACATAAACACAGAGGACTAGAGTGGAAGACTGGAAGTGTCAAGCTGATAAGAAATGAGGGGATATGCACAAGAACACACACACTAGCAGATAATACTTACTTGACCAGCCTTCAATGGCTGGATGATCAGAGCTCAACTAGAAGAAGAAAGAAGAGGAAAAAAAAAAGTTATCTGATAAACTTGACCTACACGTATGGATGCAGTAGCTCAAAAGAGGGAACAAATCTTTATAGTGAGGATCATTCCCACCTCCTCAGTACACAGAATAGACAGGGATGGGCAACTTGGACATTGGCTACCCAAAATGGGGGAGGCTACAAAGGCAAGAAGTGATTGGCTTACAAGCTTTCAAGAGGGGGCCTAGATCCAGAGGTCATGGAAGAAGGTAGAATCGCCACTGAGTAGCATCCAATCTGTCTGTGCAGGGCTGATGAAAGGAGATGTGGATAGGTCTTTTGTGGTACAATAGTGAATATTTGCTATCAGAACTGACTGTTAGGGTTGGAAACATAAAGGTAGACATTTTGTAGCAAAAGGAGGGGAGTGATTGACTTTGCAGTCCAGGAGCAGAAGTCCCTGAGACCATCAAGGGAGAAGAGTGGAGTGTGGGACCCTACTCAGAGAAACAGTGATGCCAGTGATGGAGGCAGAGATGATGACGTAGAGAGATGAAGTGGCTGGGGACTCTAGACCCAGAGAGGGAGAGGGGGCTGTGTGCTGGCAACCGAAGGGTAGGCTTGTGGTTGTTTGATTATGCATGGAGAGGATTATAATCATGGTAATTAAATGAAATAAGAGAGCATGAATGCAAGGCTAATGTTCTCCCATGCAAACTATCACATAATTCACAATAAAAACCTAAAAAAAAAATTAGCCTGCTATATTTGGTCAAACATTTAATTAACTCACCCCTTAGTGTGATGTCAGAGTCCTGGTGTGGTGTTGTGGATTAATATGCTGGACTACAAAACCAGTTTGAAATGCAAGGTGTATGGTTTAAACTCACTACAAAGCTGGTTTGAAGTGCAAGGTCGGTGATTTAAGCTCCTTGGAAACCCTATACAGGGTAACTTAGTCAGAACCCACTCAAAGCACTTAACAACAACAATAATGTGATGTCCTAGTGTGGCACTGTAGGACAATGAGCTTGACTACAAGGTTGGTTTGAACTGCAAGATCAGCAGTTCATACCCACTAGTCACTCCTTGGAAACCCTATACAGGGTCTCTATGAGTCAGAACCAACTCGACAGCACTTAACAACAACACAATATGATGGCTGGAACTGCGGTTGCTTTGATAGGGTCATACCAAATGATTTTGTGTGTCTTATTCCGTGTGGCGCTACGGGTTAATGTGCCAGATTGCAAAGGCATTTGAACTGCAAGGTCGGCATTTCAAGCTCACCAGCTGGTCCTTGGAAACTCTATACAGGGTCTCTATGGGTCAGAACCGACTCGATGGCTCTTCACAACAACACAACAACATACCTCCCACAAAGTTCTGGTATGGCATTGTGGGTTAATGCGCTGGACTTGCAAAATCAGTTTGAACTTCAAGGTCCGTGGTTCAAGCTCACCAGCCACTCCTCAGAAACCCTACACAGGGTCACTATAGGTCAAAACTGACTGGAAGGCACCTAACAACAACAACATACCTCCCACAGGTCAGACATTCCCCACCAATGTGATACAGGGTAGCTATGAGTCAGAATTGACTTGATGGCACTCAACAACAACAACCCCTAGTTAAAGTCAGCAATTTTCATGTGAACAGGACTTAGTAGCTCTACTGAGTCTGGCTAAGACTTTTGGAATCTCTCCCAGCTCTCCTAGCTCCACTACTTTCTACCTGTGTGACTTTGGCACATTACTGCACCTGTTTGTCAGCCTAAAATTACATAATAGTGCATTTGATCTTCACACATACATACTTACACACAAAACTTTATAAAATAAAAACGTTCATCACCCACACTCCAATAATGAGAAAGCTAGTCTATGGAAGATTCTTCCAAATCTTTTAGCTCACATATTAAAAAGTAACTGAAATCATTTCCCAAATTTGCTAACAACTCTTAACATTTGCATTCTATTACTAATAATAGTAATATTTATTCAATCTGTATGCTGAGCCAATAATCTGAGAAGCTGGATTATGTGAAGAAAAACGTGGCATCAAGATTAGAGGAAGATTTATTAACAATCTGTGATATACAGATGATACAATCTTGCTTGCTGAAAAGTGAAGAGGACTTAAAATACTTACTCATGAAGATTAAAGACAACAGCCTTCGGTATGGATTGCATCTCAACGTAAAGAAAACAAAAATCTTTACCACTGGATGAATAAACAACATCTATATAAATGGAAAAAAGATTGAAGTTGTCAAACTTAATTTTGTTCAGATCAACCATCAACATTCATGGAAGCATCAGCCAAGAAATCAAATAACGTATTGCATTAGGCAAATCTGCTGCACAAGTTCTTTTAAAGTGTTGAAGAACAAAGATGTCAATTTGAGGACCAAGGTGCCTCTGCCCCAAGCCATGATATTTTCAATAGCCTTGTATGTATACGAAAATTGGACAGTGAATAAGGAAGACCATGGAATAATTGATGCTTTTGTGTTATGGTGTTGGAGGAGAATAATAAAAGTACTACGGGCTTCCAAAAGAACAAAGCAATTGGTGTTGGAAGACGTACAGCCAGAGTGTTCCTTGGATGCCAGGATGGCCAAACTTTGTCTCTCATACTTTGGACATGTTGTCCAGAGGGATCAGTTGCTAAAGAAAGATATCATGTTTGGTAAAGTGGTGGGTCGGAGAAAAAGAGGAAGACCCCCGATGAGATGGATTGGAACAGCGGCGGCAGGAATGGATGGACTCAGGAGTTAGTCCAGGATTGGGCAGTGTTTCATTCTGTTGTACATAGGGTTATTATGAGTCAGTACTGACTCAATGGCACCTAACAACAACAACTAATAGCAAGTTTGAAGCTGAAAAAACTTTTCTATAGTACCAATTAAAAAAAATAGATTTTGATCAATTGTCACAAAAGAAATACTGAATTATCTTCTATTCTCTGCACAGAAAATATTGCAGAATTTTTGTAGCAAAATTTGTAGGAGTAAAAGAATTATAAAGATATGTTAAGCAGTTTATCCCCACAAATGTTACATTATTTTGTTTTATATTCAAAGTAAATATGCACTTCCATACCTACTTTTGTATTTACACTTTTACGTATTTTTATAAACTATCTCCCCAACTTGGAAGAAGGCTCCACAAACCCTAATCTAACCCTGTTAGCAAGGTTTGGTTTGTATTTACATTACCTTCCATTTTAAATAATGCTCTTGGGCATTGTCAGTGAAATACAGTTGTGCATCATAATAATTGGCATTTGTTGAACACTGACAATGTGTCAGGCACATGGAATACTTAACTTGTACCATTGTTATTGTTGTGAAGTGCTTTCAAGTCGGTTCCCACTTATAGTGACCCTGTATAGGGTTACCAAGGAGCAGTTGGTGAGTTTGAACTGCCAACCTTGCAGTTCAAACCAACTTTGCGGCCCGGTGGTTTAGAAGGAAGTATTATTATTACCATCCCTATTTTACAGCTCATAAGCTTCTCCTTGGAAACCCTATAGAGGGTCGCTATGGGTTGGAATTGACTTGACGACACTTAACAACAACAACAACATCTTACAGATAAAAACATTGAGACTCTGAACAGGTATTAATGAGGCAAAGTCACACTAATAGGTAGTGGTCCAGTAGAACTTAAATTCAGAGTTTGTCTCTATTGTTCTTGCTCTTTAACTACGTTAATCTGCCCAAATGAAGGGAGCACCAACAATTTCCTTGGTACCTTGTCCACATTATGTCGTTTAATCTTACCCAGGCTGGGAGGTTGATGCTTATGTCACCTTTTTACAAAAAAAGGCATCTGAGGGTGAAGTGACCTGTCCCAGTCCAATCAACAAAGGAGAGGAGCCAGCACTCAGGCCACAAACGCTAGACCAAAGCAGTAGCTGTTTCTGCAGGAATGCAGTGTGATTTCCCAGTGTTGCATTAGGCCCAGATGCCCATTCACCCTCTGCCGATGCCCAGTCATCCCACCCTTGGCCTCCTCTCCCAGCCCCTTCTCCAGAAAAGCGGTGTCCAGATCCCGGGGCCCTGCAGACTCCCCACATAGCCTATCTGCTAATCTGGAGACACCATAGTGAATCTGTCAAGAATCCTTCTAACACCTGTCTTCTTTCCTTTTGAAACCTGACAACTCCTTGCTGTCTTAAAGCAAGAATTATTATTATTACTCAATTTGTTTTTCCTAAAGGGGAGAAATAAAGGCTTTTCTTATTCTTCTCAGTTCTCTGGAAGCAGAATGGCAGTGCAAGAGCCTGTGTTTCTGGGCTCTCCTTCTGTGGCTTGGCCAAGCTCCTAGAGTTAGATATGGGAATTCAGAGGTAAGAAAGCAAACATTGCCTCATTAAAACTTGTGAGCCTGCTGGATTCATTAATCATCTTGCCTTATACTCTCTGATAAATTAGTTCATTGCTATTAATCATACAACTTGTGGGAGGGAGCTGCCGGTTGTCACTGCTTTCCTCTTAGTCCCTTCTCTACCCACGTCCAGAGCCTGTAATAGAACCTGGGTCAGGAGGGTAAAGGCTTGCAAGGTGATAATGGGCAACTTGTCCTGGGGGCCTTGGACTGTGAGTATGTCTGTCTTGTTAGGACGTGAATCTTCTTACCATGGGAGTAAAGTGATATTGGCCAGTCCTTGGGAGTGCCAGGTGTGGTGCTGTGTATAAAGAAAAGGTTAGCTATGGACGTCAAGATTTACTTAGAATGGAAAAAGGAATCACTGAATGTTAAAAAATTAAGAAAAATAAACATAAACAGTACAGATGCAGAAAATAACATACCATTGGTATTAATAAACTGCCTGACACCCCCCACAATACTTCTTATTCCACCAGTTTTTACAACAAAACTTTTGTAATATTGTCTGTAGAGACTAGAAAGATATTCGATGTTTCTTCTATTATGGCTGATCAAACTTTTTTTTATTATTGGTAATTTAGGAAAGTTTTTTTCTGCTCCATAATTCTTTGTTAGTCATGTATATGTTAAAGGTTGTTTTCAAATGTGGGGAACTCCTTTCAGTTCTTTTCTTAGTATGTGAGCTAAAAGATTTGGTAAACATGACATTACTACTCCCCCCATGAGTATGTTGTTGTTTAGTGTGATTGATTCGATTCTGACTCATAACAACCCTGTATAGGGTTTCCAAGGAGAGGTTGGTGGGTTTGAACTGCTGACCTTGTGATTAACAGTCCAGTGCTGATTCTACAGAACCACACTAGGACTCCACCATGGGTATGTTGTTGCTCTTGTTAAGGGCTGCCGTATCGGTTCTAACTCATAGCAACCCTGTATGGGGTTTCTGAGTATAGTGGTCCCCATTTTAAAGATAAGGAGATAGAGGCTGAGCTGGGATTGGAGCTCTTGTGTGTGGTACCTAACAGCTCTGAGTCACAGAGGTGTTGAAGGCCACAGCCCATCGCATCCACCTTAACTACTAATGGGCAGAGTAGGAGGAATGTGGACTTTAAAGTCAGACACACCTAGTTGAAAAGTAAAAAGGTCTGCTATGTTTTAATTTACCTCCAAATCTCCGTTTTATCATTCATAGAATGGAAATTTTAACACATTTTTCACAGGACTTTGAGGATTAAATAAGAAGCTGCAGGAAGTGCCTTGCACAGTGTGTGGCAAGTAAGATGCACCATAAATGATAATTTTCTTCCAATACCCCTTTTGCCCAGAGGTAGTGTGGGCACTGCCTCTCAGGGGAAAATATCTGACAAATTTGTCCAAACTAGGGGACTGGACTTTAACCTAGTCACTTCCCAACTCACTTCCAGCCACAAATTGACAATCCAACAGGCAGGCACTATATAAGCATGCCCCAGTACCTTTGTGAATGTTGTGCCTTCTGCCTGGGACCCAACCTCTCATCTACAGTTACCTAGCTAACTCTGACTCATTGTTCAGTCCCAATTCAACACTCTCCTTTTCTAGGAAGTCTTTTCTAATCCTACTACTCAGAATTCCCTGCATCCTCTGACACTGGGAAAAAGGAGCTAATCCATAAAAAGCTCACAATCAACTGGATCAGCACATCTCCCAGTTCTCAGCCAGTCATCTAATTATTTGCCCTGCAGGATCATGTCTGAATTATACTAAATCAATGGGAACTAATGAGGTGTCAGGGAGTAGGGCTGTGAACAGGAGTCACTTGAAAGTTTGTTCTTTTTGTTCAAGATCAAATTTTCCCCAAACTTTCAAAACACTCAACAATTTTGATTTTAATTCCTTAGTAAAATTCATAGACTTCCCAACACAAATTAGCTCTGGGATTTGACTTTTAATAATCAGATTTCAAGAGAGTTAACTTTTCATTCATTACTTAATTTGTCTAAAGATTCATTTGATCATTGACTTGCAATACATATTTACCCACTCTGTGCTGGAGCCATAAGAACCACAAAGACGTCCATGTGACTCCTGTCCCCCATAGCGATGACCTTGACACATGGTGACCCCATGCACATGGTGACCCCATGCACAAAACACATCCTGATCTTGGGCCATCTTTATGATTAGTTTCAAATCAAACCATTAAAATTCACTGGGTTTTTATTGGTTGAGTTCTAGAAGTAGATCACCAGGCCTTTATTCCTAGTGATCTTAGCTAGAAGCTCCACTGAAGCCTGCTCAACATCAAAGTAACATGAAAACAGAAAGGTGGTAGTAGAAGAAGTGCAGCCAGAATGTTCCCTGGAAGCTAGGATGGCCAGACTTCGTCTCTCATACTTCGGACATATTGTCAGGAGGGATCAGTTACTGGAGAAAGAGATCATGTTTGGTAAAGTGGAGAATCAGAGGAAAAGAGGACGACCCTGAATGAGATGGATTGGCACAGTGGCAGCAGCAATGGGCTCAAACATAGGAATGATTGTGAGGTTAGCACAGGACTGGGCAGTGTTTCATTTTTTTGTATGCAACAGCAACAACATTGCTTGTTTTAATGGAAAATATTTTAATTAACTTTCTCTAACTGATATCTGCCTTGAACAATTTCTGAATTTCACAAGTTTTGTTATTGTTGTGTTTGCCTACTTGGGAGTGCAGTGCCACTCCCAAGTAAGATAAGCACTGGACTGCAAACAATAAGGTAAGTGGTTTGAGCCCACCAGCTGTTCCATGGGAGAAAGATGAGGCTTTCTACTCCTACTAAGATATACAGGGATGCTAAGAGTCAGAACCAACTTGACGGCACTTAACAACAATAGCCTGTTAGAATAGTTGGTGTTAATGAGATTGTTGTTGTTGTTAAGTGCAGTCTAGTTGGCTCTAACTCATAGCAACTCTATAGAAGGTTTCTGAGGACTAACTGGTAAGGTTGCACTACCAACTTCACTGTTCACACTGACTTTGCAATTTAGTGCATTAACCCACAGTGTCATACCACGATATGTATGTGATAACGAGATAATGTTTGTGAAATATTTAGCAGCAAGACTAGAATATAATAAGTCATCAAATAAACACTTTTTATTTCTAGAAGCAAAATGCAATAAATCTTTTTATGATATGTAATAAAACTGTTGTCATTTCAGCATTCTTCATATGCCTATTTCAGTGACAGTGTATGTTTATCATATTGTTCAATCAACACATTATATTGTTAAATGCCATCAATTCAATTCCAACTCATAGTGACCCTGTATAAGGTTTCTGAGGAATGACTAGTAAGTTGAAACTGCCAGCCTTGAGAATCAAACTGATCTTGTGGTAGAGTGCTTGTCCTATAGTACCATACCAGGACTCCAACACCCTGATCTGCTCTCCCAATTTTGTAATCACCTTTAACTAAATTCAGTGTTCTCTAAACATCAGTCCTCCTATCCCTCTCCCTCCCACCTGTGTCAGGTAACCATGGATAAATTTTGCTCTTTCTAGACTTGCTTACTCTTTTACACCAGTGAGGTCAGATAATGTTTGCCCTTTGTTGATCGACTTCTTTCAGTCAACATAAATGTTTTCAAGATTCACCCATGTCTTAATTTTTAAACCAATTAGCATTTAAAGTAGATGAATGTAAGATTTTTAATCAGGAAATATATATTATCAAATAAGATTGCTAATGATAGACACTTACAAATACAAGTATTCGAGAAAGTTCTTATAAATGTACTTTGAACTTTACAATAATCTTCCCTCTTTTCAAATACAGTGGTGGTGGGGATTATGTGCTGTGGAGTCGGTTCTGACTCATAGTGACCTTGTGCAGGGTTTCTGAGGCTGTAACTCTTTATGGGAGCAGAAAGCTTCATCTTTCTCCGACAGAAAAGCTGGTAGTTTCTAACTGCTGACCTTGCGGTTCACAGTCTAATTCGTAAGCACTGCACTACCAGAGTTCCTTCTAAAATAAAGTAAAACTTGCAAAAATCATAACCTATGTAAAGCAGAAATACACCAGAGTAGGAAAACAACTATTTTCCACTAACAGAGGGCAATAGAAAAGGGGTAATACTGCATGCACCCTGTCAAAGATAGACAACTTGAGATACCCAGAAGAACAATGCAGTCTCACAGAGTTTTCACTGTAATTTGAGATTTTCAGTTAACCGTTAAATCCTCCTGTTGTCCACTCTAGATGAATGATGTCAATTTCATCAGTCAAAGATGATACTTAAGACATAGCTCAATTGTCCTCCCAGATTCAACAACTATTTGAAGAGAGAGGAAGAAGAAAGTATTAAGGAAAATATGAATAAATGCTCCAAATAGGAATAAAGAATGAAGGAGTTGGGGGAAGGCTCACTGGTTTTAGAAATCCAAATTGGGAAAACATCTTTTGGAAGCATTAGTTCAAGTTTAACATTCAGCAGAGAGAGAAGTTAAATATGAGGTACCAGAATGAGGAAATCAGGATGGACTTATCGGTAAAAAAGACTCTGGTTTTGAGTCCTATCGAGATGATTGAACCAGCTGTGTGACATTGGTCACCTTACCTCCCACTCCCCTTGGTTGTAAAAGCATGACGTATCATTGCCATCATAAAGCATCATGAGGATCAGATAGATGTGAAGGGACAGAGGCAGAATAGCAATTCAGGGGCCATTCTAAAGCATTATTCTTACCCTGTTTACCGAGACTGGAGTGCTGGTGTGACACTGGACAACAAGGTTGGTTTGAACCACAAGGTTGGCACTTCAAACTCATCAGTCACTCCTTGGAAACCCTATACAGGGTCGCTGTGAGTCAGAACCAACTTGAGAGCACTTAACAACAACAGCTTTACCTAGATAAAGCACCAACAGAATAAGAAGGAAAACAAATGTCATACTGCTGTGTTCACAAATGCAGTGGAAGCTTTGTGCTTCAGGATGAAATGTTTTTTCTACTAATTGAGTTTCTGGGTGGTGTAATAAGTTAACACACTCAGCTACTAAAGAAAGGGTTGGAGGTTCAAATCTGCCCAGAGATGCATTGGAAGAAAGACCTGGCAATCTACTTCTTATAAAGTAGCCACTGAAAATTCTAAGGGGCTCATGTCTCTCCTGACACACATGGAGTCACGATGAGTTGGAATCAACTTTGCAGAAACTGTCTTGAGTTTTTAGCATTTTTCATTTTTTTAACTGATGGAAATATTGGTTTGGTATGTCTAATTGAAGGGAGATTGTGCAAAAATAAAAATTGTGAAATCACAATTAAAAATAGACAGAAATAAAAAAATGGAGATGAGCAGGAACATAAAGTATAAATAGGTTAAAGATAGTGTCTTTTTTGTATTAGAAAGAGATTCAGTAGAAGCATGGAGAGCAGATATATTGAAATAGTGTTAAATTCTGCAACATGTTTGAAGTTGTGCCATTTGGTTACTCTAGAGTTAACAGAGTGGAGAAGTCAGGAAGGAGAAAGAGCAGGCTTGATTGAAGATCAGTAGGTCCCAAAGGGAGAAAAGCAAAAAGATATGAGGCCATCTATGCCCAAAAGAAAGGCCAGCAGAGGATCTGACTTAATAATGGCAAAGTCTTATTTAGAAAATAATTTATTCTCCAGTTACCTATTCATCAGGATACAAGTTAACCATCTCCACCTTTCATCTATTCTTCCATCTCTGTCCTTTCAGTTAATTGTGGCTGGTCCCATAAAACCACCTAACTATAGCAGGCAGGAGTTCAGACAAGGGGTACTAATCTAGATATGTCTCCCACTATACCTTATTTATTTCTCATCTAGCTCTAAGGGATGTGTCTTAAGAACGAGCGTTTCCTCTTCAAATTCAGTATTTCTAATAACCTACTTGATGGCAACTAACAACAACAACAACAATATACTATACTGTCTTCTTTCCCCAGGAGAATACATCAGGGATCATCAGGCTGTTGCTCCTCTTTTTTAAAGTTTGGGAAAAAGAAAGTATTGCGGAGTTGTAAAACTGAAGTTGTGACAATCTAAAAGTCACCCTGATGAACCTATGAGCTGCTACTGATGTAAACCACTTGCCAGGACTTTATAAATAGCAACTTGTACCTACACTGTACCTCATCTGCACAGATCAGAAAGAACATTAGAAGAACATTAAAATGTCAAGTGGGTTACTTCTGAAATGCGACCTACCTTATTACCTTGTGAGGGGGAAAAAGCTGTCAAGAATTCAAATCTTTCTGGTTGCTTTGAGTATAGTTGAAGGCTGCCATGCCTCTTCCTGGTCACTCATAACTGAAGTACCACTCAGGGCATTAGCTACTTTCACTGAGATAGAACTATCTGAAATAATGGGGCAATTATTGTGGGGAGACTTCTGTTTGGTGTTTTTTCTAAGCAAGTTCATGCTCTTTCCAGTGAAGCTGGCTGTCTTGTAGAACCAACTACCTCTTCCATTGCTTTCTAAAAACAAACCTTTAGGCTTTTTTTCCTGCTGAAAATTTCACCACTGATTGCTTTGGGGAAATATCACCAGGCTTGTAAGTAACCAGCTGGAAGCACTGACAAGTCCAAACATCTCACAAAACTTTACTATTCATCCCTCCTGCTGTCTGGTGGCCATCAAAAATTCCAAAACATGGGGGAATGTTGACAGGTTCAGCAGAGAATAAAAACCTGTAACAAGAAGATCTAACCTTAAGACAACTTACAATTTGGAGAAATCATCTAGAATAGGTGAAGACTATCCCATATGTCTAACACCCCTGAGTGGTAAGAACAGTTAGTATGCTTGGCTACTAACCAAAAAGTTGCTAGTTCAAGTCCACACAGAGGTACATTGGAAGAACATATCTGGAAATCTACTTAGAAAAATCCCCTATGGCACACATATCTACTGTGACACACATGGGTTCTCCATGAATCACAGTTGATAGCAACTAGTTCAGTTTGGTTTGGTATACCTAGTACTGTCAGGAATAAGGTTTAAGGTGCATTTGATTCAGGGACCATTCATTGGCCATCATTTTGAGAGTCAAGGGGAAAAACATGAGGTCTCTGGGAGTTTCTAAGTTATGAATTTTTTAGTTTCCTCTTTGTAGGAGTTGTGGGGGTGAGATTAGCCTCTAATGAAGCTGAGGATGTTGGGAGAATTTCATGTAAAACAGTGAACAGCAAAGACCAGTGTGGTCATGATGGTGGGCCACCTCCCTTTTGCCCATTGCAGACACTGTCCTTCTCCTCTGGTACTCCCCCAAATAAAAGCTACAGAGGATGTCCATCTTGGCTCAAGAAGAACCCATAACTCTGTAATTCTTGTCACCTACTTCGAATCGACATCTGCTTAGTGATGCACTCAGTTTAATAAATAGAAGTAAAAAATTATTGCTTAAATAAAGAAGCTGGTTCACATGTTGGTTCACATGACTGAAAATGGCAAGAAATGAGGATAGCTTCAGGTAAGGCTTAACCCCAGGTGATCCCTTACGAACCATTGGCCACAAGGATGATGGCCAAAACTGCCACTGACAGACTGCTTTCCTATTGGCAAGACAAAAACCATTTCCATTGAGTCAACTCCAATTCATGTCAAAGTTAATCTGTGCTCCAGAGGGTTTTCATGGTTGTGACCTTTTGGAAGAAAGTTATCAGATGTTTCTTCCAAGGCACCTCTCTGGGTGGACTCAACCTCTAATTTTTCAGTTAGTAACTGAGTGCCATAACCATTTGCATCACCCAGGGACTCCATTTGCAGGATACTCTTCTAAACTGTCACCAGTTGCTCCGTGGAAACCCTAAACAGGGTTAATATGAGTGGGAACCGACTCAACAACACTTAACAACAACAACAACAGCTTCTAAACTGTTTCACATTTAACCCATCTAATTTGCAGAAAAAAACTTTCTGGCATGGATATTTCCACCGCCCCTCTTTACCAAAGAAGAGACAGAACCACAGAGAGGGTCTAAGTTCACATGACTAGCAGGCAGTGAAACTGAGGCTCAAAAAGAGGTCACTTTATACCAAAGCACCAACTCTTAACCACTAGGCTGCATCACATCTATGCTGGAGTGAATTGGAATTGCTTGCTAACCTTGAGAATCTCATTCTTCTACAGGGAAAACAGAATAAAGAGATAATCAGGAAGTGATGTGAGGCATGGGATGTTATATGAAGTAAGACTGGATACATATGGCCCTGCAAATCTATCTGACAGCTCCATCCATGCAGCAAACCCAATCCAAATCACCCAAGCAAGTCACCTTTCCACCCATCTAGACGTGAAGCATTTCATATTTTTTTTGGCAACAGTAGTGAGGTTGGCCCAGGATCGGGCAGTGTTTCGTTCTGCTGTGCATAGGATCACTATGGGTCTGCAGGGCATAGGATCACCAACTCGATGGCACCTAACAACAACAACAACAACAGACAAACCACTGTGACAATGGCTTCAGCAGGGCTCATCCCAGCTGTCTGTATTTTTAAAAAAAGGTTACATTGGTCATAATTACTGGTGTCTCCTTCAAAAGAGGAAAATCCCTTGCCACGAGATACATTTGCATTTATCTATGGAAAGATCTCAACAGCCTCCTCTTGAGATGATATGGAACTGCTACATCAGGGTCAAATGGAAGTGGAGCCTCACGGCATGTGTAGGGAACATTGGCAAGGACAGAGTTCAGGACTCAGACCCACATGGGCTGCAATCCCAGCCTGACCACTTCTCAGTGACTTTGAGCAAATCTTATCTCTTCTCCCTTTTCTTACCTGTAAAATGGAGATAATACCTACCTTTTAAAACTGATGATTAAATGTAATAATATAGACAGACCTCTTGAGTACACTGTTGCATATTAAACAGGCAATAAATGCTTGTTGCTTTTGTAATTTTCATTGATCTTTGGAATCATTCAGTGATTTAGATGCACACCAAACTTTTGGACAAAATATTTAGGGTCTCTAAACATATAAACTAAGGAGCTCTGGCAGCATAGTGGTTACGAATCGGGCTGCGACCCTTAAGGTCAGCGGTTCGAAACTACCAGCCGCTCCGTGGGAGAAAGATCAGGCTTTCTACTCCCGTAAAGATTTACACCCTCAGAAACCCTGTACAGGGTCGCTATGGGTCAGAACCGACTCGACGGCACTTAACAACAGCAACAAACATATAAACTAATCCTGGGAGGTACAAATGGTTAATGTGCTCAGCTGCTAACTGAAAGGTTGGAGGTTGAAATCCACCTCAAGGTGCCTGGAAAGAATGCCCTGGCAGTCTGCTTCCAAAAAATTCAGTCACTGAAAAGCCAATGGCACATAGTTCTGCTCTGACAATCCTACGGTTATCCTAAGTTGGAGTCAACTCAGTGGTAACTGGCTTTTGACATGTAAGCGCAGTCCATGGTCCAGTAATTGAAATCTTATCAGTTTTATTCTCTGCTCTCTGTTGAGGATACAGTAATTCCTATTTAGTGTCTGGGAGGTCCATTAAAACCATCCATTTAATTGAGAAAACTGTCTGTTTTAGCTGTACACATGCATCATGATTCAGTCTGCATGGATGGCAGGAGTCTAAATAACCAACTGATTAGGCATAATGCAGAAGCAACCATTGCTGGAGAAAAGCTTTAATTTGATCACTTGTGATTCATGCAATGAATATTTCTGAATGTCTACTATATGCCAGACAGAATTTTATAACTGCTGGGAACACAGCGGTCAACAGAACTGGCAGAAAACATTGTTTCATTTATGCTTATATTCTCAGAGGTGTTTCTCATGGAAGGATAGTTATAGGGCAGGGTAGAAAGTGGATTGGTGAGGGGAGGGGCAGACTGTTGACAGGGAGGTCTGTTAAGAGTCTGTTGCATCCCACACAAATTTCAAGTGGAGAGATACGGTGTGGTGTGAACTAGGGTCAAGGGGTGGTAACAGGCTTAGGGTAGATTGAGGAAGGATAAGGAGAGGCATAAAGGTCCATCTGGATTCTGACCTTGGGGTTCCCTGCCCTGACGACACACACACCTGCTCAGCACTGGAACATCTTTGGCTAGGTGGGTTTATTAGCTGGACAATGACACCACAGAAGAAAATGCTGAAGCTAAAATTCTACCCCATTATCAGATTAGTACTTAGATACACCATCACCCAACTCCTGTCCTACTCTCTAAGAGTTGTCCTATGTTCTACAGTAGTCTGAGCACAAATGTAACCACAAATTGTTCTCTATTTTAATAAAAAGTCTTCAGGGAAACATCCAGCTCCCTCAGAGAAGTTAACAGAGCGTGTTGTTTCCTGGCCTTGCCTCTGTCCCTATCCCATTGTCCCTGTCTGTTCTGTGCCCTAGCAACCCTGGTCACTCCACATGGCTTCTGCCAAGAAGACCCTTTCCCCCAACTCCCTGGGACTTGTCAAAACCCCAGTTCAAAGAGCAAAGCATCCTTAGGCTTTCCTGCCAGCAGAGGAAGACCACAGCCCACTGTGCATTCTCAGGAGAGTTTGTGAATCCTTCTTCTGTAGATACATTTCCCGTTGTTCTGCCCTCAGTGGGGGGCTGAAAAATGGGTCACTGGATACTTTAGCCAAATGTATGTACAGGACAGGATAGGATGGAGTATTGTTACCTGTGGCCCTGAACAGAAAATAGCAGGGTCAAGGTGGTGGGAAGAAGGTGGTGAGCCCCATCATTCAGCCAGAGCATGAGTCTGGGCATGACATAGTCTTTCTCCACTAGACCTCTGCAGATGTTAGTGCCAAGGCTCTTGAGTCAGTGTCCCCCACCAAATATCCTCTGGGTGAACCAGCATCTCCATAGAAACACATGTGACCCCCATGTGTTACCAAGTCACCCTCACCAAGGGAATGAGAGAGTGTTCTGGGGTTATTCCATGGAAGCATGAGCCCTGCATCTTTTCCCTCCAGGTTTCAGCTCTCTGGAGAACCTGAACTGAACAGGAGGCAGTTCAATGCTAGAAAGTGGTCCAGAGAATAAGTGTTTGAAGAATCTGTGTGTTCAAACAACTGACAGCACCACAATGTCACACAATGCAGTGTTAGGTGAGAAACAGCCGCAGGCTCAGAAGAGTCAATAAATTCTAGCTGTGGCACAAATCTCCTGACTCTATGATTTGACTTTCTAGGGCTGTATTTAACATCATGACACAGCATCCATTTCCAGCCCCCAAAGCATGCTGCCTGGCACACACATATTCATTTAGTCAATTAAAGGGAAATGAGATGACATTGAAACTTGTCCAATTCTGATTGCGATAAGTGAAGACACCCTAGAGGGTCACAGAATCACCTGCTGGAGGTGACAATGCAGTAGGGGAGGCATTTGTCAAAGCATCTTTTCACTCCTACCTGCCATTCCACCAGAAGCAGCACAGCCAAATCAGCAAAGTAGAAGAAAGGAGATGGACATGGATCCACGCAACCCTCCTTCCAAAACTCAGCTTTTTCTTTGTGGTGAGATCTTGGACAAGTCGCACTTCCTATTTGATCCTCAGTCTCCTCTTCAGTGTTAATGGGGCATAATTTCTCCTTTCAAGTGTGGATTAGTGATGTTGTCATCGTTCTCATGGTCATTGTTAGCTGTCACTGAGTCAGCCTTCAAATCACAGTGTACAAATGAACAAAATGCTATCAAGTCCTGGGTCACCTCTACGATCGGTTACAGATTAGATCATAGTGATCCATAGATACACACTGACTGACTTCCAGAAATAGATTTCCAGGCTTTTCTTCCTAGCCCATTTCAGTCTGGAAGCTCTACTGAAACCTGTTCAAGCGTCATAGCAACGCACAAGCCTTCACTGACAGACAGGAAGTGGTTGCACATGAGGTCAGGAATTGAACCTGAATCTCCCATAGGGAGAGAAAAGATTCTACCACTGCCACTTTATACAGATTAAATAATGCAGGGACAGTACTGGCACAGTGTGTGTCAAGAGCTCTACAAAATGATACTGGTTCCACATGATAAAAGACCTCACCATCTGCTCCCATAATGATTGTTGTTGTTGTTAAGTACCATTATGTTGATTCTGACTCACAGAAACCCTACCAGTCCCATACCAGGACTCCCCAATAATGATTAGAGCATAAGAAACTATATGGCACAGTTCTATTCTGTTGTAAGGGTCACTACGAGTAATCATTGACTTAGCAGCACACAACAGCAAAAAGAACACTTATAATACAAAACCAGTTCTTGCAAGAAGCTCACACATATTTTTCATTCATGCCTCTTTAGCATCATGGACCAGGTAGGTGGAAACTTGAGCAGTCTGTTTGCTGCTGTTAAGTGCCAATAAATCAGCACTGACTCATAGTGACCCTATGCACAACAGAAGAAAACACTGCCCGGTCCTTCCCCAACCTCACAATCATTGTTATACTTGAGGCCACAGCTGCTGCCACTGTGCCAATCCATCTTGTTGGAGGTCTTCCTCTTTTTCTCCCACACTCCACTTTCCCAAGCTGTGTTTAAAATTGTATAAACACAGTCTGTGTTTAAGATTGTATAAATTAGCTAGCAAGAGGCTACCTGGTCTGCTGCAGTCCCTAGAGCTGGAAAGGAGTGTTGAGTGGTGAGGGTATAAATGTTCCGGGGCAGTATACAGTGCCACTTCCCTCCCCCGCTCCAACACACACACCCAAGGTCAGCAGCCATCCACGTGTCACGGTTGGCCACCTCAAAGCTGTTTCTCATCAATATCAAAGTGACTTCAAAATATGCTTAATTCAAAGTCAATGCCTTTCTGCCTTAACCTCAAAGAGCTCTGGAGCAGATGTCTCCAACTGCAGTGAATGATAAATCAGAGCCCATAATGGAAGAGGCCGGGCATCCTTGGCTCCTTCTATCAGCAAAAGGCGTTCAGTCCTCCAAAGGGCTGAAAGAAGCCAAATTACAGAGTTCACTTGGAGGACTCAAAAGCTGGTGATGAAACTTATTTTTATTTGTGTCTTTTGCTTCCCTTTCCCTCCTCACATACCGCATTACTGCTATACGAAAATTTTAAGATGAGCAATTTTCCTTTCAATAGAATTCCTCTCTTTCTAGAATAAGAAATGCAAATTCTAATTTTCTTAACCTTTTTAGAGAACTCATTATACTACAGGTACTATGCTAGTGCTTTGACTTCTATTATGTCAGCTAACATTGAAGACAGCCTTGCAGGATAGCTGCTCTGTTGCCTTTTTCACATCTAAAGGGAACAGAGATGTAGTGTGAGGAAGAAACTCCTCATGGAGCCTCTTCTGTGAGTTAACTGAGCCAAGACTTACACCCAGTTTGAAGAGCTTCTATTTTTGTGCATATTGCCCTTGAATTCACTGATTTTCCAATAACTGTCCAACTCCACTCTGAGATAAGAGGAGCCATCCCAGAGAATTGAACAATCAACTAAATAGTTGGGCAGGGACAGTGACTTGGGATCAGACATCACAGGCCAGACCAAGAGCAGAGTCTTAAGCTCAAACACTGGCTTTCACCCTTGGATTCTATTCTGTTTTGTTTGCTTTGAGCTCCTTCCCTCACTTTTTTCTCTTTGACCTCCTTATGTCCTCTTCAAACTGTAACAGCTTGATAGTGTGGGCTCAAATACATCTGCTTCTCATAGCTCTACTCTAGGGGTATATTTATCCCTCAAAAATCTCCTACTATCAATATGTCCATTCAACTCTGCTACTGGCCCATATCACACATTCAAAGATACCATCTTAGAGAAGTGATATGAACCAACCACAAAATACAAACCATACTCTATGATGCAGACTATTTCATGAAATCCCCTTGGGTAGAACAGGAAAGGAAGATTTTAGCAAAGCATGATTTACTGCTAGCAAAAATAACATTTAAGATAGAGTTTGTTCCATGTTGTTGCTGTTAAGTGCTGCCAAGTCATTTCCAACTCATAGGAACCCTATGTACAACAGAACAAAACACCATCCAGTCCTGCGCCATTCTCTCAATTGCTGCTACCCTTGAGCCCATTGTAGATGCCACTGTGTCAATCCATCACATAGAGGATCTCCCTCTTTTTCACTGTTCTTCCACTTTATCAAGCTTGATGCCTTCTCCAGGAACTGGTCACTCCTGATAGTATGTCTGAAGTATGAGAGACAAAGTTTGGCCATCTTGACTTCTAAGAAGTATTCTGGTTGTACTTCTTCCAACACAGATGTTTGTTCTTCTGACAAACAGTCCATGGTACTCTCAATATTCTTCTTGAATAACATAATTCAAATGTATCTATTATTTTATGGTCTTCCTTATTCACTGTCCAAATTTTACATGCTATTGAAAATACCATGGCTTGGGTCAAGTACACTTTAGTACTCAAACCGACATCTATGCTCTTGAGTACTTTGAAGAGGTCTTGTGTAGCATATTTGCCTAATGCAATACAGTTTGATTTCTTTTCATTAAATATTTTGTTGTGAATTACGTGATAGTTTACATGGAAGAGCATTAGCTTTACATTCACCCTATCTTATTTCATTTCATTGCCATGGTTACAATCCCCTGCATGCATCATCAACCAACCAAAGGGTATACCTTGTAAGCCTTCCCCTTGATCGTCAGCACACAGCACTTCTCCCTCTCTTTGTCTAAAGCCACCAGCTGCTCCATCTCTCCACATCTTCGTCTCTGCCTCCATCTCTGACATCACTGTTTCTCTGGCTAATGTCCCGCACTCTGCTCTTTGCCCATGATGGTACTAGGGACCTCTGCTCCTGGACTGAAAAGTCAATCACTACCCTCCTTTTGCTACAAAATGTCTACCTTTACATTTCCAACCCTCACAGGCAGTCCTGATAGCAATTATTCACTATTGTACTACATGAGTGCTATCCCCATCTCCTTTCATCAGCCCCGCCCAGACAGATCAGATACTACTCAGTGGAGACTCTACCTTCCTCTGCACCCTCTGGATCTAGGTTCCATCTTGAAAACGTGTACGCCAATCACTTCTTGCCTTTGTAGACCCCAATTTTGGGTAGACAATGTCCAAGTTGCCCATCCTTGTCTACCCTGTGTATTGAGGGGGTGGGAATGATCCTTGCTGTAAAGATTTGTTCCCTCTTTTGAGCTACTGCATCCATAGGTACAGGTCAAGTTCATCAATTATATCAGATTACTCTTTTTTCCCTCTTCTTTCTTCTTCTAGTTGAGTTCTGATCATCCAGACATTGAAGCCAGGTGAAGTGGGTATTTTCTGCAAGTGTTGGTGTTCCTGTGTATATCCCCTGTCTTCTAATCAGCTGGATGCTTCACTCTTCCACTCTAGTCCTCTGTGGCTATGTCACTGACTCTGGGCCCAAGAGTCCCCAGGTCTTGCCACACTACTGGCCAACCAGATCTCCACCCGGGTTCACAGGAGTCTGTTGAATGTGGTAGGGCTTAGCTCACAGCTTCATTGCTGTTTTTCCCTCACTTCCCCTTATTGGCGACCAACATGGTCACCAGTCAGAGCATGTATTCCCACTGAGTCTTAGTCTTGGAAGAGGGTGTTTGATTTCTTGATTGCTGGTTCCATGAGTGCTAATGGAGGATGCAAGCAAAATGAAGTCTTTGACAACTTCTCTTTTCTCCATTTATCATGATATTATTGGTCCACTTGTGAGGATTCTTGTTTTCTTTACATTGAGGTACAAACCCTAGTGAAGATTATGGTTTATGATCTTCATCAGAAAATATTTTAAGTCTTTTTTGCTTTCAGCAAGTAAGGGTGTATCATCTGCATATTGCAGGTTGACATGAACCTTCCTTTAATCCTCATGCCATATTCTTCTTCATATAATCCAGCTTCTCAGATTATTTGATATTTTTGAATTGTGGTGTTGGAGAAGAATATTAAGGGTACTATGGACTACATCTTGAATAGGTATGGTGAAAGACTATAAGCCTAGCACACACCTTTCCTGATTTGAAACCACCAGACTCCTTTGCAGCCAGAGTTCTATCTGAGACCTGGGTCCATGAAGAAGATTGACTCATAGAAGATGTGATAGGTGTCTTAAATGTAGCCTAGATATGTGTCCAAAAGAAGACAAAGCAGGTTTGATGAGTATCTGGTCAAGTTTTGCAACTTTCTCTGTAAACCATCACTGCTATGTGGTAATGGACAATGGAGAGAACCATGGAAGGATGGACCTCTGCTCATTTCTGAATCAGGAACACTCTTAATGTGTGTCTTAGTTACCTAGTACCGCTATAGCATAAATATCGCAAATGGGTGACTTTAAAAACACAGAAATTCATGTTCTCATGTTTCTAGAAGTTGAAGGTCCAAATCAGGCTCTAGGATATGTTGATTGCTTCATTGTTGGTTATCTGGGTGTTCCTTGGTTGTTTGGCTTATAGACAAGTCTCACATAGTGTCTATCTTTCCCTATGTGTGTGTACATATATCTCTGTGTCTATGAGGAGATTAGGTTTAAGATCTACCCTACACTGGTATGACTGCAACTTGGAGACTTATTACATTGCATTATATTGCATTATGGAAGATGATTATATCACATTAGATATCATACACAGGTCATAAAACAAAATAAGAATGATAATGATAACAAACCCAAACTCATTGCCATCTAATCAACTGCAATTCATGGTAACCCTGTAGGACAGAGGAGAACTGCCTAATAGGGTTTCCATGGTTACATCTCTATGGATGTAAATTGCCACATCTTTCACCTGTGAAATGGCTGATGGGTTTAAACCAGGGACCTTTTGGTTAGCAGTCTTGCACTTAAATGCTACACCACCAGGCCTCCTTCTACATAGGTATATGGATTAAGATTCTAATATATATTCTAGGGGACACAATTCAATCCATAGCAATGCTCCTTGTCTCCTCTCCAGTTGTCCTCCAAATTCTCAATCTCTTGTAAACGCATATTGGATTGGAAGGGTAGTTTGTTTACTTCATAAGCACTAGCTCAGAGAAATGGCAGATTCTCTTAAAACAATATGCTTCTTATGAAACCCACAAAATGAAAGAATTCTTTGCTGTCTCCTCTTTGCAATCAGGGAGTCTATTAATGAAATCAAAAGACCAGAGGGAGAAAGTAGAGGTGGAGAGATATGAGTCATCCCCACCATGAAAGGGAATACCAAACACATTGCACACTCTGAGAGACCTGTCACTCTTCCTGTCAACCCCATTTGGCTCTACACATGTCTCTTTGTCAGTGTTTGCTTGGGGTTACAAGTTTAAGAAGCTGAGCTGTTCAAAGGTATTCATCAAAATTCCTGGGACCTCTATGTAAATTGAAAATCATTCTACAGCCCAGAGGAATCTAAACATTTGTGAAGATTTGGAGCTGAAGTTGACATCTACCATGAACAACAGTAGGATACTCACTAACAACCAGTAGTCTAATCTAGTTTGTTCCTTTGGATTTATGTTGTTGTTGTTAAATGCTATTGAGTTGGTTCCAACTCATAAAGACCCTGTAAAGGGTTTTCAAGGTGCAGCTGGTGATTTTGAACCACTAACCTTGAGGTTAAAACCGATTTTATGGCCAAATGCTTATCTTACAGTACCACACCATGACTCCTTGGATCTATAGATTATCTAATTTGTTGTTGTTAAGTGCAGGCAAGTCACTCTAACTGATAGCAACCTTATGCACAACAGAATGAAACACTGCCCTGTCCTGCATCATCCTCATAACTGCTGTTAT